>NC_092129.1:103030168-103371418 GCF_043159975.1 Macaca nemestrina | reverse complement strand
GGGCAGCAGTGAAGATCATCAGCACCAAATGACGCTGGAGAAAAATAGGAATAAAGTGGCAGATGCCATGAGGCAAATGATGCATATGGGCACCCCAGAGGGTACCCTAGACATAATTAGAGAGTATTTTGCAGGGAGCGGCAGGACTTTCAACGGTAAATTAGGATAAGAATCAGATAAATAGGGTTTATTTCTGCTCATCTCACCTCATTGTCTACTCCCCTATGTTCGGCTCCATACACACAGGTTACTCAAATATTAGATCCTAATTCATTTCAAGAATGTGTGGAATTATTCTTTTAATAGAAATAAAAGTGCTCACTTATCTGAAATTTAGTAGCATAGTCAACAACTTCTTTCCCATCATGGTATTTCAGGAGGAACACTGAAATTTTACACTGGGGTGATCCCACAGCATAATTCTGAGAAGGAAAATGCATGGGGAAATACGAATAGAAGGAAGTCAGACTGGTTCACCAGGGAAGATCCTTTGCCTTGTTCTCCTGAGAACCAGTGACACTGAACAAAAAGATTCCTGGTACTTTTGGAAATTATATAAAAAGTAAATTGAACTTCAGTCCAGAGGACATCCCTGTAGGATGCCTGGTCAGAGACTTCTGGGCTGGATTCTTTTCCTCACTTAAAGATTTTTGCAAAAGCTTTTTTGCTTGCAAGAGAAGATTCTGAAAAAGATCTCATTTTAAAATATCTATATGAAAATGCTTAGAATGGGTTGTCACGTCCCTTGTTAGAGCAAAGCTGACTAGAGATGGAAAACTATGTATTCCATTGTACCTTTAGTGGCCTTCACAAATAAGTAAAGGTAGAATAGGAAAAAAAAAGCACTGACAAAGCTATTTGGTCAAGACATTTTTTGACAGTTTTTTGGAATTGGGAAGCGTTTTCTTGTTTTGCAACAAAAGGTATTTTCTTCTTCTCCTCAACCTACCTTGTGTTCTGCAACCAGATTGGTTTTTCTAGTGCATCACTTTTATGTTATTCTCCTGCTTAAAACTTCAGAAAATCAATTCTACAGGGGATGACAAGGAGGGGTGGCAGAGCAGCAAATTCATAGAATAATCACTGTATCTAAAATGTATTGCACACTGTGTGCCAGGTGCTGTTCTAAACATTATGCATGCATTAACCCATTTAATGCTCAAATAACCCCTATGAGAAAAATGCTATTTTTTTTACCCCATTTTAAAGATGAGCTTAAAGAACTTGCTCAAGATTGCACAGGTGGCATTTCAATCCAGGCAAGCGGATTCTAGAACCCTCTCACTCTTAACTACTGCATCTACATTTTAGAGCTCAAAAAGCCCTCAAGGGTACAAAAAATATATATTTTCTGTTCATGTTGTGCTTGAGCACTCAGAAGTCAGAAGGAAGGAGAATGTTCTCCAGCTTCATGATGACATTCAAAGCTTTCCACAATCTAACAAGAACTATTTCCTGTCTTATTCACAGTCCAATCTCAAGTCCTCCAATCTAGCCAAATGTTCTTACTATTTCAAAGTTTCATTCTTCCAGAGTGTCTCATTCTTCCCATCTTTCCAAATCTTAATCATCACTTAAGGCCCACATAAAATCTTGCCTCATGCAGACAAGGATGCCTTCTCTGTCCATTGGGAGGGCCCTCTTTGTACTCCATAACCGCTGAGGTCCACACCAGCAGTTTGATATCATCACTCACTGCTTTGCCGGTTTCTCTTGTGTGTTTTTTCTCACCTCCATTCTTAATTTTACTTTCATACAAAGCAATCTCTAATGACAGTACTCATTTCAGGAACACTTTATGTCTGTGTAAGGAATACAACCACTGTGGTACAACCACAGGTGGTAGCCTTTGCTTACGTAGGGCAGCGGTCCTCAACCTTTTTGGTACCAAGGACTGGTTTTGTTCCATGGACCTGTGGTGGAGGGGGATGAAACTGTTCCACCTCAGATCACCAGCCATTGGTTAGGTTCTCATAAGGAGCACGCAACCTAGATCCCTCTCATGTGCAGTTCAGAACAAGGTTCACCTCCTATGGGAATCTAATGCCACCTGATCTGACAGGATGCGGAACTCAGGCAGTGACGCTTCCTCACCCTCCGCTCACCTCCTGTTGTGTAGCCTGGTTTCTAATAGGCCACAGGCTGGTACCGGTCCATAGCCCGGGGGTTGGAGACCCCTGATGTAGAGAACATACTTGGCTTGATGGAATAAAGGGAAACAAATAAACACAAGTATTGAAACTGGCTCTTCTAAAATTGCCAGGAGCAACTGTCACAGGGTTCGAAAGATACGTAGGAAATGTGTTTTCTTTATCAAGTTCTCTCTGTTTCCTCTAGTGATTTTTAACACACACATTTCTAACTTACTGGTGATTTCATTAGAAATTTTAAAAATATATTGCAACTTCATTTTCTTGTGATATCAACAATAAATATCTCTTGCCTGTGCTACACAAAGTGTCTGTGCTTGGTCACTATTTTGTTTCTTCTTGACGTCATCACTTTTTAGATAGTATTGAATTGAAATGTGGAATTTTATTTCAATTATTTTGTTACACTATGCACCTTATTTCAATAATTTTTTAACATTGGCACTAAACAGAGTATGTATAATCAAATGAACAATTCAGAGAAATTATAGTGCCCTATATTGGGTTTATTATTCAAAAACCTGTATTTGGGCCTGGTGCGGTGGCTAATGCCTGTAATCTCAGCACTTTGGGAGGCTAAGGTGGGTGGATCACTTGAGATCAGCCTGACCAACATGGTGAAACCCCGTCTCTACTAAAAATATCAAAAAAAAAAAAAAAAAAGCTGGGTGTTGTGGCAGGTGTCTGTAGACCCAGCTACTTGGGAGGCTGAGGCAGGAGAATCACTTAAACTCAGGAGGCAGAGGCTACAGTGAGCTGAGATCGTGCTACTACTACTGTACTCCAGCCTGGGCCACAGAGAGAGACTCTGTCTCAAAAAAACCAACCAACAAACAAAAACAAACAAACAAACAAAAAAACCCTGTATTGGAGGAGACAGTATTTTTTTTTTTTTTTTTCTAGAAAGAATAGTGGACTGGGTGCGGTGGCTCACACCTATAATCCCAGCACTTTGGGAGGCCAAGGCAGGCGGATCACTTGCGGTCAGGAGTTCGAGACCAGCCTAGCCAATATGGTGAAATCCCATCTCTACTAAAAATACAAAAATTAGCCGGGCGTGGTGGTGCATGCCTGCAATCCCAGCTACTCGGGAGGCTGAGGCAAGAGAATTGCTTGAACCCAGGAGATGGAGGTTGCAATGAGCCAATATGGCGCCACTGCACTCCATCCTGGGCAACAGAGCGATACTCCATCTCGAAGAAAAGAAAAGAATATTGGATGGTATACTTTCTGAGTCTAATATGTACTACTATGGAACTTAAAACTAATGATGACTAATTTTGATACTTATATCACCATACTATGAAGATAAAGTTTCAAGTGAAGTGGTCACACAGTGATCAACCCAAGTGTGGGTTCAGGAAAGGGAGCACAGAGTGATCAAGGCTGGCATTTCTGGCTCTTCTTTCTAGAAATGGTATTGCCTAGGAAGAGAGGAAGAGAGTGTGGGAAATGTAAGGGGAGGAACAGGTCTGAGAGATCCTTTTCACAAAGACTGGTTCCCTTCACTGGTTTCCAGTGAAAAAAGAGAGAAGATTCCATTATTTTTGTGGGCACTTATGAAGCGCTTTGTTTTTACAATTTCTTTCCCAATCCGCAGAAAGCCTGCCATGTCCTTTTTAGGCTGAGAAGGGTACTAGGCAAAGGGTGACAAGCCCTGATTTCCTTGAGTCTAGGAAGAGTTCAGCCAGAACCTCCATATAGGCAATCTACTGCTGCTACTGCTTGAAAGTAAGTTAACCACTTATGATGTTCATGATTTAGGGGTTTTTTTTTTTTAAAAAAAAGCAGATATATTTAAATTTGCAACCAAAACACAAATAGAGTGCATGCAAATTATGACAATAAAAATCATTTGCATCTTTTTTCTAAAACAATAAAATAGAAAATAGTTTTAATCTATGAAATGTTAAAAAGGGATCAAAAAACAATATTGAAATATTTATAGAAAGAAACTAATCAGGCTGTGTATAACAGGGGAGAAAGTTGAATAAAGAAAATGTACTCATCTGGTCAGCAGTTGTCATTCTGACCAGAAAGGCTGCCAAAGATCCCAGGAAGGCTACTAAAAGACACAAGTAGGATACAAATCCTGCACTCTGCTTACTGTACCTTGTAACCAAAGGATCCCCGAATAAGTGTGGACTTGAAAATGGGTTTCATAATTTATATGTAACGGGATTGAGAACAAATTGGTTTAGTTTATTCCAGAATGGAAATAGGGACATATTTTTAAAAGAATGGTAGTACAGTTTAGATGCTTTTTAAAATGTTGTTTTGAACAATTATGTGTTGCCATTCTTCTTAAAACTGGGAGGATTTACCTCTTATGACTGATTTCCATTAACTCCCTCTTACTTTTTCTCCCAGATTAAGTTTTGATGATGAGCTCTGATTCAGTAGATGAAATCTCAAATGTATCTTACAATGTAAAATGTATCATAAAAGGTAAAATGTACCTTAAAATGTAAAAGCATCTTAAAATGCAAACCAAGAGAAATGGTTACATTAAATCATCTTGAGTGGTCTTGCATATTTAAGATTTAAGAATGTGTAGAACTCTTAAATAAGCATCTAGTGGGACACAGTCCTCTGATGGGTAACGTTAACGGTGATTCTTCGCTAACTATAGACTAAGGCATACCAATCATTCCTACGTTCTTGAATAACAATGAAATGCAGATCTCAATTAATCTTTGTTATACATTAGGCGCAAAAACAAATGTACAGGAACAGCAACTAGGTTGGCTTTATCTATCATGCAAAAGGAAAACTATTTAACACTGTCAGCACTTTTTACAACAGTGGCTACTGAGCAGACTTAATTACCAAAATGCCTGCAGAAAGCCAGTTACATCAGCATGTCTGGGTCTAATCAGATTCTCTTTTCTGGTATCTATGAAATCAAACATGCTTTGCTAATATTGGCAGATCCTTGTTTAGTGAAGGTACTTTTGGCAAAATGATGCAAGGCTGCAGTTTGTATGTGATCTGTTGGTCTTTAACAATGCAGCTCTTGATGGAATTGGATTATTTTAAATATATATGGTACCAACAGTATACATATACTTTAAGCTCAATTTGAGCCATCCCTGTCTGAAATAGCACCTAATCTTTCTTAACCCATCTTTGTCTTATTGTGCTTTGCAGAAGTTATATATAATAATTTTATGATAAAACATAGTACTTCTTTTTTGTCTGCTTCCTCCATGAGGATGTAAGCTCGATGAGGGCAAGGTCTTTGTCTTACTGTCTCCATCTGCAGTACCCGTAACTATCTTGAAATTCAGTAGATGTTCTAAAAGTCCTCACTGAATGAAGAAACCTATATAGGTTTGTCAAAATGAGTGGCCGACAGAAGTTTTCAACAGGGTCTATCCACTGTAATTTTACTGTAACTTTATACTAGATAAGAACAAGTTCACAGAACCACTTGTTTACAGCAGATTTTAGAGACACAAAAAAGGGACTAGAAATTTGGTGTTTTACTAAGAGTTCCTTGGTAACCAATTAATAGCATGTCTGCATTCTGTGGTATCCTTATCTAAGAATGCTACTGAATAGATTGTGGAATTATACTCACAAGACACAGGAGGCTAATGTGGAACGACTTCCAAGGGTCAACATTAATTTTGTACAGCCTGCTTCCATTGTCTAGCCCTCCCAGCATGGTTTAAAATGAAATTTAAATGTCTTTCATGCTATCCCTGTGTCTCTTTGTTTCTGTGCATGTATCTCATACACACCAATTCACCCACCCGGAGCAACAAACAGATAGAAAGGACCATTTCCCTTTTCCCTTCATGCCCTATAGCCCCAAAGTAGACTCTCACAGGTACAGACATGTTACCCCTCAGGCCTACCCAGTGACTAGATGTGAATAACGCACTTTGAGCATTGGCTCAGCTCTGCTGGCCCTCCCTTCCCAACTGTGGAAGATCCAATGGAGACCTGTTGAGTTTGGGAACTTCACCATGACAAGATTTATGTGATTCATGACAGATGCAATTTAAAGCACAGTAACTATAGTGTCGCCAGAAACCTGCTCTTTGTGTGCACGTGTGTGTAGCATGACCTCCTCTTACCTCTGTCCCTTAGAGCTTCTCATGGTCATGGTCATTCCACCTCCACTCCCCACACTGTGCCATCAGAAAGAAAGCTGGCTTGGTTCCTCCTAAGGCCTAAGGAAGAGGTGAGATGAGGGTGTCTCACTACATTTGATTCAACTTGACTTTCTTAGGGAGGCAAGTTTAGTAAATTAGAATATTCTTCTAGTTGGGTTTTTTTGAGCAGTACAGAGTTATCTGTGCAATCACAAGCACCTTTAGGATCTAAATCATAAACATACATTAGTATGGTAGTATGGCCATTGCGTTTTTCCAGAGGGAGAAAAAGTATCTCAGAAGAAAATTCTTTTTTATGAACAGGCCGAACTCTGCTTCATCTAAGTTATTCCAATTTCCATCGTTAGACCAATACAAACTGAACTATAAGAAACAGTCATGCATAAAGGCATTCACCACTAATGTATTCATTTGTGAAAAAAAAAAGGTATACTAAGCTCAGGCTACATGCCAGAAAAAGATTCAGATTTTGTAATAATCTGTCATGGGCAATACACAATTCTATAGACAGTCACCAAATCTTGTTTCTTAGGCCATATCTTCTACAGCAGTGGTTCTCAGCTGTAGTTAATTTTGTCAATCACAACAATACAGACATTTTTGGTCAACACAACTGGAGTGAAGGAGGGGGCTGTGCTAATGGAATCTAGTGGGTAGAGGTCAGGGATGTTGCTAAACATCCTTCAACACAGAGAGCAGTGTCCAACAAAAAGAATTATCCAGACCAAAATGTAAACAGTGTTGAGGCTGAGGAACCCTGCTATATACTGACAGACAGGAATCTAAAGCATGGAAAGTCAGTGTGATGTTTGGGAGTCTAGTAGCTTAAGTGAAGCCAAACTAATTATCTTCTGTGGCTGTGAGTCTTGGATGTATCACTAAGAACTTCAGCGTTTCAAACTGTGCTCAATGAAATGACTCTGCAGGATCAACAGTTGGGTATTATTCCTATGTCAGTCTACAAGTTACAGAATTAGGAACGCCATACCCCTGCTCTGTCAGTGAGACAAATGTTTTGGTTGCACTACCAGGAAGAAATCATGAAAAGTTCACCCAATCATAAAACACCAAGTGACACCTGTGTTAAGAATGTTAGAGGCCGGGCGTGGTGGCTCACGCCTGTAATCCCAGCAGTTTAGAAGGCCAAGGTGGGTGGATCACCTGAGGTCAGGAGTTCAAGACCAGCCTCTGGTGACTGGTAGAGAGGGCAAAACCCCGTCTCTACTAAAAATACAAAAAATTAGCCAGGCGTGATGGCGGGTGCCTGTAATCCCAGCTACTCGGGAGCCTGTGGCAGGCAAATCACTTGAACCCCAGAGGTGGAGGCTGCAGTGAGCCGAGATCACACCATTGCACGCCAGCTGGGCAAAGAGAGCCAAACTCCGTCTCAAAAAAAAAAAAAAAAAAAAGGTTAGAACACTTGCAGATAGAAAACTCAGGGTTTCTGAGGCAAGATGTATTAGGTGGTCTGTGGGGATTAATGCCAATTGAGCAGCAAGGATATCTGCAAATCCAGAGACTGTCCTCCTGATCATGGAGCAGGAAAGGAGGATGTCAGAGAGAGATAGATCAGATCTTGGGCAGAGGAGATGGACCTGCCAGGCTCCAGTCCCAGCTTTGATCCTAGCTGTGTGATTCTAGGCAAGTTTCAAATGTTCTTTGTGAAATTAGGAGCTAGCCTGTACTCTGTGGGATTCCCAGTAGCTCCATCATTCTCACTCAAAGTTTTCCTCACCACTTGTGCTGGTACACAAAGAATAGAACAACTCTGTAACAGGATGCTAGTGCGGTATATTTATTAATTTGCAATAGTGTATGGTAAAGGAAATAACAAAAGAAACATGCAGATTTGCATAAATGGGAAATCCTTTGATTTGATAATCATTTATTCAACAAACATCTACTGAGCATCTCCTCTGAATAAAGTATTAAATGTTTTCTATTTTTCTTTTTTAAAATTTGTTTTAAATGATCCTAAGAAACTCCTTAAAAGTTTATTTCCTAGATTTATAGCAGTTAACATTCAGTTCCACCAATAAAATTCCTCACTGGATTCCACACAGGACAGATGGGTCTCCATTAGCTAATAACCTTCCAGGTGGTGCTGACACAGCACATATGTGAATATTCCTCTCTGTGGGAAATAGAGATGTAACTTCTATACTTGCCTCAACCTGCTACTACGACTTTCTTCACAGTCCTGGGTTTTCAAAGATCTAAAGTTAACTCTTCTCTTAGAGAATATATGCAAACAAGTGAACTTTAAACTTCAATGCAATGCTCTTAGCCCATAGCTCTGGTTCTTGTCTTTGTAACTGATGTCTCCTGAGCTGACTGCTGGCCTCAGTGTGCTCCTGCTTGAGAGCTGTCTGCCAGGGGAGGAGAATGCCCAGCTTCATAGTTACATCTTCAAAAAGGCCACCTGGAGAAGGAAGAAAAACCCACAGTGCTTTACTTCTATAATATGACAAAATGGCTGCATGTACATCAAATCAGAATCAGGTAAGTCTGGTCAATAAGAACATACACTTATTTAAACAGAAAAATGACTCTTAGTGGATCTAGACATTGTATTTTACAGCAGGAGCCAATTAGTCTTTTTTTAATGAACCATATGGTAATTAAGATGATTCACATGCATTTTAAAGGAGAAAAAGAGTTTTAATTGAAACTAAAGTTATATTGCCATGAAGTAACCTAGTCCTCGTTCCCATTGGTTCACAACTATTGTTTTGGACCTTCCATATTTAGAATTCTGAATCTCATTCCTGGGCGATTCCAGGTCCTCATCCCTATGGGTAATGATACCAGTCTCTCCTAGGTCATGGTGATACTTTCACTTATATTGGTTGGTCAGCAGCAATTCATCTTAAAACCTAGAGTTAAAAAAACGAATTCACACAGTCTTATGTACAAAATATTTTCAGACTATGTAATGAGGCCTAGATCAAATGTATCTAATTTCCCAATAGTTTTGAAAACAGAAACAAACATAACAAAGTCAATCATAAATGTTTAGAAAGGTTTAGTTCAGGGGTGACAATACATTGGGAACTGTGCCAGCATGAGGAAGAGAGTCAAGTATACAGCAGAGATAGATCGTGAAGTATGGGAGGCTTGGGAAGCTCGTATTAGGTGTGAGCAAGAGAAGTAAAAACATTCTACTCTTGGGGAAGTATGGGACATCTGTCAATAGCATCAGGGAAGTTTGTCCTTAAGTCCCCGAATGCAGTAAAAAGAGGTGTGTATTTAACTATCTCTGTTAAAAGAAAAGGAAAAGGGAGGGTCACACAGGGCAGAAAGCATCTGCTTTGTGCTGAGTAATTCAGAAGGATGTTACCCTTCGTACGGTGCTGGTGAGAAAGGCACCTGCTGAGTTTCCGTATCAACTTCCTGCTGAGTTTCTCTATCAAGAGAACACCAAATTGGAAGGAGCAGCAAAGAGGAAAGGTTGATTCCTAAACAAAATGTAAACATGGACAACTGATGCAAACCTCAAGAGCTTACTGTGAAGCTCAGATGAGATCACTGTTAGTTCAAGCTGCACCATGTGGTAAGTCCCGCCCCGCTACCATTTCACTGACCCTGGTCAAAGTAAAACATTCCATGGGGGTTCAGACCATGAGAAACATCCTGCCCAACCACCTGACTTTCTTATCATACCCTGCCGGGCAACGGCCCAACGGAAGGAACATCCCTATCATATCTTGCTGGACAAAGGCCCAAGGAACGTCTATCACATCCCACTGGAAAAAGGGCCAAACCGCCTGATCATAGGAACATCTTATCAATATCCTGCCGGGCAGCAAGCCATACTGCCCAGACCCCTCCCGCCCATACCTATAAATACCCCAGCCTGTAAGCAGCGGTGAGCTCTAGCTGGCATTCAGCTGGTCCCCCACCTCTGCAGGTCTGTGCTGGACATAAAACCTGCGTTGCTGTAGAGCCACCAACTCTCTCTGTCTTTAACACTCACCTTCCCTTCAAAACCTAATAATAATGATTAGGAAAATCCATGCGTTTCCCTTGTCTCTCAGCTGACAAGAGATATTAGAAGTCTGTGAATATAACAGATGAGAAAAGAGGCCAGTAGAGCCTGTTATAATAAACAGGGGAAGGAAGACCAGACGTCACTGAGTTTGACTTAGGGCTCACTGTGGGCAGCATCCCTGGCAGGCAACATTCTGCTTCTACAAAGTTTACAGGGACAGGAAGCTCACAACTGTACAAAGAAGACAATGCCGCTGCTTATATTCAGACAGAAAGACAATGGAAGAAACCATTTATCTCCTTTTTAATTCTGAAAATTGCCATGTCATGGAGTATTCCAACCAGGAAATACTTAGCATAAGGATAACACTGATAAATGACATTACGAAAATGGTTAAGAGTCCGGGCACAGTGGCTCAAGTGGCCTGTAATCCCAGCACTTTGGGAGGCCAAGGCAGGCAGATGGCTTGAGGTTAGGAGTTTGAGAACAGCCTGCCAATACAGTAAAACCCTGTCTCTATTAAAAATATAAAAATTAGCCAGGCATGGTGGCAGGTACCTGTAATCCCTGCTACTCGGGAGGCTGAGGCATGAGAGTCACTTGAACCCATGTGGCAGGGGTTGCAGTGAGCCGAGATCACGCTACTGCACTATAGCCTGGCTGACAGAGGGAAAGTCCGTCTCAAAAAAGAAGAGAAAAAAGAAAATGGTTAAGAATTTTAGCTATACAGAATAGTGATTTTCAACTTGAGGTGATTTTGTGTACTGAGGGGTGTCTGGCAGTATCTGGAGACATTTTCGGTTGTCAATATAACTGGGAGGGGGTGCTACTAGCATCCAGTGGACAGAGGCCAGGGACGTTCTCCTACAATGTAAAGAGCCCCTATAACAAAGAATTATCAGCCAGCCCCATTCAGCCTTTCCTCATCCACAAAATGGGAATTCTAACAGGATGTACATGAAATTTGTAAAACACCTTATTAAGCCTACTTTGATTTTTTTCATTCGCAGCACAGTCCTATGGTTTAGTAAAGCAGGCATTTGAAACTTTGTTTTACATATGAAGAAACAGAAGCTCAGAAAACGTATGAAACTTGCTTAGGTAGCAAAGCTGTTAAGTGACATGGTGGGCTTAGAAAGAAATTGATTTCTAATCCGTGCTTTTCCCACTATAACTTTACAGATGAATGACAGAAAACTACAGAGGCTTAGAGACTTCCAATCTTTGGTATTGCCTCAACTATCAAAAGGTTTCTTTTGCATGCCTGCGAATATGAACTCAAGATGAGGAACAACTACAAAAGAGGCTGAGCTGATTAAATTAAATAACACAAAATGGACCCTCCCAGTAAAAAAGAAAAAGTTTAAAATTTGGCTTAATGTCTTTTTTTATCTAGTTTTTATAGTTTCATTTGCTGAGCACATTATGTATTTTTAAAGACTTAACATGAAACTGCAGCCATTCTTGGGAACAGGTACTGTACAATGCATTTTATTCCTTATATTTAAAACACTGTGAGTTAACATATTTCAAATGCTGATTTTGTGTTCCCTACCATTTATCCATGACAGGAGAAATTACTTCCCCTAACTGCCGTTTATTTTAAGAGAGGATAATTTTATTTTGTTCCACTACACTGAGAAAGATCTCTATATTTCATCTTTTTAGTTTTATTCCCCAAAGTAAAGTTTTAAAGCTTCTCAGTGCATATGACTATAGCTGCAGCTTAAAGCTCTGTTGGTTGTTACATTTCTGGAACATAGTTACAAAGTCTAAATAATTATTTTAAAAAACAAAAGACAACCCTTTCCTGTTGGTTATAAGATTTGACTTAGTTCTGTACACCTGAATAGTTATACTTGGAAATGGAGAGAGGGAGAGGATGTTAAGATGTCTAACAATGATGTCTCTGCTTTGAGTAATCATCTAAAAACAATCTTCTTAAACCACAATAAACATGGCCAGGTTGATGTATTGAGAGGTGACATGCTAGCAGCCCTCGCTCTCGGCGCCTCCTCGGCCTCGGCATCCACTCTGGCGGCACTTGAGGAGCCCTTCAGCGAGACCAAGAACCCACCAATTCCGGACACAGTATCATTGACCAAACGTAAGTTTGGGATGCATTAATACTTTTGTGTGACACGTTAAACATTTTTTAATATTATTTTACCCTAGATAAATTTATATTAACTGATTTCTCAACATTGACTTAGAATTTCTTATCCTCTTTCTGTTTTTTCTTTCTTTTTTTTTCAGAGGGAGTCTTGCTCTATTGCCCAGGCTGGAGTGCAGTGGCCCCATCTTGGCTCACAGCAACCTCCGCCTCCTGGGTTCAAGCAATTCTCCTGCCTCCGCCTCCTGGGTTCAAGCAATTCTCCTGCCTCAGCCTTCTGAGCAGCTGGGATTATAGGCACATGCCACCACGCTGGATAATTTTTGTATTTTTAGTAGAGATGGGGTTTCACCATGTTGGTCAGGCTGGTCTTGAACTCCTGACCTCGTGATCCACCCGCCTCAGCCTCCCAAAGCACTGGGATTACAGGCGTGAGCTACTCTGCCTGGCCTTAGAATTTCAATCACTAAAAAAATATATCATCAAGGCTGGCTACATAGAAAGGCTTTAGAAAGGACTCTACACTAAGTAGACAGACAAAAATGTTCCTTTTAAAAAGGACATTGTTGACTTAAAAAAAAAAAAACATAAAACTTTCCTTTAGATATATATTTTTGTCCAGTGCATGTTCAAAATCATGATCTGAAACAGGCTGTTTTTATGGTGGAAAAGGAAAAGGACAAGGACAGCTTATGCCCTTATATTATAAAATCCAGTTTCTTGGACAGGCGTGGTGGCTAACACCTGTAATTCCAGCACTTCGGGAGGCTGAGGTGGGTGGATCACCTGAGGTCAGGAGTTCGAGACCAGCCTGGTCAACATGGCGAAACCCCCTCTCTACTAAAAACACAAAAATTAGCTGGGTACGGTGGTGGGTGCCTGTAATCCCAGTTACTTGGGAGGCTGAGGCAGGGGAATCGCTTGGACCCAGGAGGCAGAGGTTGCAGTGAGCTGAGATCCTACCACTGCACTCCACAGCCTAGGTGACAGAGTGAGACACCATCTCAAAAATAAATAAACTAATTAATTAATTAAAATAAAATCTAGTTTCCAAGATCCAAATTTTCTATACAAAACATACAATATAAATGTAAAAACAAAAATAAAATTAAAAACTACAACCTATTCTAGCATCTAGCAAATATACTTGATGTCTTAAAATAATACTGGGATTAGGTAGTTTTTACTAACTCACTAATTTGGCATTAATCACACCCATGTTGACGATACCCTAGACTCAACTTTTTGTGTTGGATAAATACTGTAAGATATTCCTCTCAAAAGAAACTATCATCAGAGTGAACAGGCAACCTACAGAGTGGGAGAAAATTTTTGCAATCTATCCATCTGGCAAAGGACTAATATCCAGAATCTACAAAGATCTCAAACAAATTTACAAGAAAACAACCCCATCAAAAATTGGGCAAAGGATATGAACAGACACTTCTCAAAAGAAGACATTTATACAGCCAACAAACAGATGAGAAAAAGCCCATCATCACTGGTCATTAGAGAAATGCAAATCAAAACCAGTGAGATACCATCTCATGCCCGTTAGAATGGCGATCATTAAAAAGTCAGGAAACAACAGATGCTGGAGAGGATGTGGAGAAAAAGGGATGCTTTTACACTTTTGGTGGGAGTGTAAACTAGTTCATCCATTGTGGAAGACAGTGTGGCCACTCCTCAAGGATCTAGAACTAGAAATACCATTTGACCCAGCAATGCCATTACTGGGTATATACCCAAAGGATTATAAATCATTCTACTAAAAAGATACATGCACACGTATGTTTATCGCAGCACTGTTTACAATAGCAAAGACTTGGAACCAACCCAAATGCCCATTGATGATAGACTGGATAAAGAAAATGAGGCACATATACACCATGGAATACTATGCAGTCATAAAAAGGATGAGTTCATGTCCTTTGCAGGGACATGGATGAAGCTGGAAACCATTATTCTCAGCAAACTAACACAAGAACAGAAACCAAACACCACATGTTCTCACTCATAAGTGGGAGCTGAACAACGAGAACACATGGACACAGTGAGGGGAACATCACACACTGGGGCCTGTTGGGGGGTGGGGGCTAGCGGAGGGATAGCAATAGGAGAAATACCTAATGTAGGTGACGGGTTGATGGGTGCAGCAAACCACCACGGCACATGTATACCTATGTAACAAAACTGCACGTTCTGCACATGTACCCCAGAACTTAAAGTATAATTAAAAAAAACTTTAAAGATATTTCTCTCTCTGGGCTGGGAGGCTAGCTTCATTCATTCAATCAGTAATTATCTCCTATGTGACACTGATTGTTCCAGCCACAGAGCACACTGAGAAGGAATTTCCGCCTCCTGCTGAAATGAGAGTGGGAGAGGTAGTCAAGGAATTAGGTGATTCCAATAAGGTGTAGTAAATTTAAGATGGACCTTAACACCTGCTGGGAGAAACAAGACTATTTTTGTGTTATGAAAGCAAGAGAGCCTCCTGAGACACTACCCTGGAGGAGGCAAAGAGAGCCATAAAGCCCGGCATGGCACAGAGTTTGGCACACACTTGATCCTCCTAGGATGCTGGCCTGCTAAATGAATGACTGGCAGACAGGAAGGACCAAACAAAACACCAAAAATGTGAGAAGCAATCCAATGAGGAAGAAAATCCTGTCCCTCCAAATTGGCAACAATTATGTGTGTAAGGGACAGAAACAGTAGACTAAGGGAACATCAGCGTAGCCCTCCAACCCTGGGCTTTCTGCATACATTCTGTAAGAACTTTTAAAAGGTAGAGAGAGAAAAAAAGATGGGTATCTATAAATTAAACTTTCACCCTGTATTTGCTTTAAGCCATGATGTACTATGAAAATTTACATATAACTAAACAGTTTGTTGATTTAAAAAGTTAGGCTGAGCCTTGTTATGTCTTCTTGCAGACATCTAGGTAGAAGGCCAGCAGTTGACTTACAGGATGAGAAGTACTTTAAGAGATGTGTATGTGGCAGACAGAAGAGGACTACTGGTGGCTTTTCATCTCTAGATGGGGCTGAAATCAAGGACCACTATAGCAGTTACTGGATCTTGATCCTATTCTTCAACAAAGCAAGTAAGTCCTAGACATGAACATCTCCTCACTTCTTTTAGAATAACTGGACTACGGACAGTATTGTTGGCATTGGATGGTGCTATTGTAACACCGTAGTGAACAAGCAGTTCTGATGCTCCCAGTCATATAAAGCAAATCCGGTAACTTTACTAATGAGAACAAACCCATGAGGCCAACATTTACATAGCAGTCTTCCGATGTTACATAAAAATATATTGCCTCTGAAGCACAAAACATTTGTAAGGAAATCATTCGAGGATACTAATATGGGTGGGTGTTAAAGCACAACATATAAAATGGTGCTACCTCAATACATGCTCACACACTCACAAATCAAAAAGTCCCTTTAATTTCCCCTTCCTATGGAATAGCCGCAGGAAGGAACCTGCAGAAGGGAACAGTGGCACTGCTGCAGCTTTGGCCTAGAGTGGTGTTTTGAAAATCACCACTGTGCTGCCCTATTGGTGACATGCCTCTGACCAAACAAGTTTATTCAGAAACAGAGTTTCTAGAGCTCAGAAATAAAGTGCTTTTCTATAGTATCAATTAACTGAAATATTTTCAGTTGCTTAAGGAGAGGTGACTTTAGCAGCAAAACCATTTTAATATATCATATTTAAAGGAAACCATACCCACTCTTACCTTAAGGTTAAGAAGCACGGCTGGTGAAGAAATGGTATGCCTATGATATCAGAACAACTAGAAATCCTAGGAGGGGCCATGAACTCCTATATTGTGGAACAAAATAGATTTCCACAGATGAATGGGTTCTGTCATTTAAACAGATTTATTTCAGTGGCAATTTTTTAATTCCTATTTTAGCTGCAAATATTAATTCTTTTAACAGACATGCAACCAAGAAGAAAACTTGCTTCATGCAGACAAAACGCTTTCTGACTCACTGTGAAGGAAAGAGGAGGAAATAGCTTGTAAGGTTGTGACTGTGGATCCCACTAGTTATCAGTGGAAAAGTGGCATGGAAACACTATGCGGGCAGTATTGAGATACTTAACAAGTAGCCTTGAGGCCAGGGCTACTTGTGCACGAGTGAAGAATTCTGTCCAGTAGGAAGAATGGCAAAAGGTGACCTAACACATTTTTTAAGAGAAAGGGATAAGCAGGGTCATACCTGCCTTTGAAAACCATCCTGGACAATTTTATTTCACACCAGAAATAAAAAAGCCTTACTTCTATTGATTGGTATTCAACAAGGTCTTTATTTTAATTATTGAAACTTAGAGAAGTTGAGACTTATATTGCCTACTATAATTCCTGTTCAAATATGTGACTTATGATTATATGAATTATAGACAAACTTACAAAACACAGAAAGGTACAACACAAAAAGAAAAAATTTGTGGCTACATCACTTAGGGATAACTACTATTAACATTTTGGATATATATTTCTAGATTTTTATATCTATGTTTTCTGGACAATTCCATATAGCTGTTTTGTGAAACAGCACTTCTAAAACTAAATGTAATATGTATTGTGGTAATTTTCAAATAAAATTATTCTAGATATCTTTAATTGCTGCATTATATTTTACTACACATCTGCATCACTAAAAAAAAAAAAAAAAAAAAAAAAAAAAAAAAAGAGTAAGTGCATAACTTATTTCACCAGAAAGCAAATCTGAGGAGTTTGACAGAGGAGCAGGGATTGGGAGAGGGTGGTATTGACTGACAGTCCCAGGAAGCACTTTAAAATAGTCCAGCCCACTGCTTCTCAGGTGTTGTCTCTGGACCAACATTGCTGGCCTCATTTGAGAACGTGTTAGAAAGGCAAATTACTGTGCCCACTCCAGACTTACTGAATCTAGGGGTGGGGCCTAGCAAGGGCTGTTTTAATAGGTTGTCCAGGTGATTCTGATGCTTGCTAGGTTTGAGAGCTGTTGATCTAGTCCAGCCATTTTATACAGCTGAGCAAACTGTCCTCGAGAAGGGAATTGGATTAAAGTGACATAGCTAATTAGGCGAGGACTCACACACAGGTCTTCTAACTCCTACTCCAGTGTCTTCATTTCTAGACCAGTGCAAACTCAAAGGTGCTAATTTGGGTGCCCAAAAATATTTTCAAAAAACATCTTTTTCCTCTAGAAGACAATAAAATTGTCAAACAAGGGAGAAAGAAACAAATTATGTCCAGTTCAATTTCCCAATATTAATAAAGGAGCTTGGGCCCACTGTTGACAAAAGGAAAGCCAAGCCCTTTTTGTTTACTATGTAGAGACTGAAGGGGCCAATGTCTCAAGTTCAAATTGACCTATCATATAAAGTTAGTCTGTTGAAAGTTAAGTGAATGAATTTTCTGGGAGGTGGGAGTTAGCGGAGACAGCTTCTGATGTGCCCTGATGTGGCATATGACTAGGCTGTGGCATATCACATATAACTCCATTCTTTTCTAAATCTAGTCACTCCACATGGGTCTCCAGCAAATGTATTTGGTTAGCTCAGGTAAAGAAAATGGTCACAAATTTGGCTTTAAAATAAGCTACGGTACCACCACCAAAAGTTGGCAAAGAAACTGAGTCTTCCATACATTGCTGAGGAGGGGAATATAAGAGTAGAGCCATTCGAGAAAACAGTTTGGCAGTTTATTTTTAAAACTAAACATGTAATTACTACATGACCTAACAACTGCAAATTAGGTATTTGTCTCAGAGAAATAGAAACTTATGTTCGCATAATAATCTGTACACGAATGTTTAAGGCAGCATTATTTTACTATCCAAAACCTGGAATCAGCTCAGGTGAATGGTTAAACTGCTGTACATCCACACCATAGAACACGGCTCAGCAATAAAAAGCAGCCCACTATCAATACACAAGACTCGGAAGAATCTCTAGGGAATTATGCTGAGTGAAAAAAAAACCAATCTCAAAAGGTTACGCACTGTTTCATTCCATTTACATAACATTTTTGAAATCACAAAATTTTACAAGTTAAGGACAGAGCAATGATTGCTGGGGTTAAGGATGGTGGAGAGGGCAGAGAGGGTGTGATTATAAAAGTGCAACAGGAGGGATTCCTGTTTTGATAGAACTATTCAGTGTCTTGACTATGGTGGTGGATACACATACACAGGTGATAAAATTGTATAGAACTCAGTACACCTATCAACAGACTGTTTAAATTTTTCAGTAGTTTGTATAAGTGCTTTAGTAAATGTTAATATGTTTTTGTGCAGTGAAGAAATTAAGTGCCAAGCATGGTATCGTCTCACTAAATCCTTAAAAAATCCACTTGAATTAAATATCTAATTTAATTCTACCCAAATTGTAAGTGAAGACTCAAAGGTCAGAGAAGTTAGGTAACTTTTGCTCATGGCTGTAAGCTAGTAACGAGACTAGGGGTGCGAGCAGATCTCTGTCTCTGAGCCTCACATTCATTTCATCATAAAAGCTCCCTTCCATTTAATTATGGTGAGAGATAATTGCTATGGTAACTTTAATTGAAGAAGGAATCCATAATCCAATTTTAAAACAGATTTAGTAGCAGTTGAAATGATGCATTTTTTTTTTTTTTTCCTTTGTAGAGATGAGGTCTCACTTTGTAGCCCAGGCTGGTCTCAAACTCCTGGCTTCAAGTGATCCTCCCACTTCGGCCTCCCAAAGTGCTGGGATTACAGGTGAGTCACCATGCCCAGCTAGCACCCTATTTTTTGAGAAGAAAGTAGATTACTTCTTTTGGATTAGTGGCAAGGAGGAGAAAGAAGAGATAGAGTGGCAAAGTAAATCCTACTTTTAAGAGAAAATGATTACTTGATTAGAGGAGGAAACTTCTGTCAGAGGAGGAGCGCCAACAGGATAGATGACAAATTGGCCTGAAATCTTGGGAAGGAATTTTTGTTAAGTTTAGAAAGCTGGATATGTCATAGTATAGCATAGTTGAATCAGTTCAGTAAAAATGATTATGACTTGGAATAATTAAATAACAGGTAAGGTCTAGCAAGAAAGGGATCAAAATGTAACCAGATACTCATTTTCTTTAGCCATTTGCTACTCAGACATTCCTTTGAAAACATACTTAAGACATGCAAATTTTAAAAAGAAAAACATGCTAATATAGCCATTTAAAAATAAAGACCATTTATTTCTTAAGTCTAGTATTTGCACTTGCTGGAAATAAAGAGGGATCACAAAACAGTAATTGCCTGTTTGTTTTAAAGGAGGGGTAAATAATGGCTTATGAGGAGTTTATAAACGGTCATACCAACAGAGGGGAACAACCTGAAAAGCTGAAGAGGATCCTGTAGGATGTTTCACCAGAAGCCTTGGCTTTTTTACTTTTAGCCACGTGGAAGACAAAGGGGGCTCTTTTACACAGAACTGTTCACTGAACTCTTCCAGGTCAAGAACAATGTAGGGTATGGGACTAGAAAAAGGCTCTCAGCATTCAAAGTGGTAGACTCTTCATGAGAAGTTGGAAGTCTCAGATGGCTACCAGGAAGGTGCAGAAAGGTGAATTCTAATTGATATGAAAAGACAGGAGAATTGGAGATAAAGTACAGTAAATCCTCAGTTAATGTTCTTGACAGGTTTTTAGAAGCTCTAACTTTAAGCTAAACGAAGCATAATGAACCAATTTTTTATCATCAAAGTTACAATGAAATGACGATGAAGGAAACAATATTATTCAAGGACCTGCCACACGTCATTTTACTTAAAGTTACAGTTTCCAAGAACCTATCAAGCACGTTAAATGAGGACTACTGTACATTACACAGAGAGAAGTAAAAACAGGTTAGTGTAAGAAGGCAGCAGTTTGTACACTGCTAGAGGTGGTGGGAGAGCAGAAAAATATAAGCTCTTGGGAGAGCTGAGATTGAATGCCTTCCTGACATTTACTAGCTGAATGGCCTCTTGGAGCCTTAGCTCCCTCCAGTTCTGCCCACCAGTGGTTGTAGGGATTAGTAATAAAGGACATAAACGGCCCAGCAGGCCATGGCACAGATGAGGCCTTAGATAAATGGAAGAGCTTAATATTATTATACTAAACCTAAGTGTTTCTTTTAAATATTGCTCCAGATGCATCTCTTTCGCTGTCTGCTGCTAATAAACAAATTCATGTTTGTTTATTTTTAAAGGAGAAGCATAAATGGCTAATTGTGTATATAAAATATCCAAGGCTTTTTTTTTCTATATTACCCTAAATAACAAAACATCTACCAGTGACAGTCACTGAAATTGCAGATATTGCATCTGAAGAAAAAACTATAAACCTATAGCATTTTCAAATATAAGAATGTAGGTTGCTTAGTGTAAAATATCACCTGCTCCTTGAAAAATAACTTGAAGCCCAGAGGCCACTGACTGGATTGGATTGTGTAGGGGGCGTCTAAAGGTTTGTAATGGGCAGCACTCCTAGGGATTTAAAGCAGCACATCCTGGATTGCTGACATAATCCACTCCTGAGAAATTCAACTCTGAATCCAGGATTAATGATTAAGCCAAGGATCTTTAATATACGAAACTATTTGGCTGAATAGTCCTTTACTATTACAGGCACATCTCACTTATTCTGCTTCACTTTATTGTACTTTGCAGATACTGCATTTTTTACAAATTGAAGGTTTGCAGTAACCCTGCATTAAGCAAGTCTACTGGTGCCCATTTTTCCAACAACATGTGCTGACTTCATTTTTCTGCATCACATTTTGGTAATTCTCTCAATATTTTGAACTTTTCCATTAATATTATACCTACCATGGTGATCTATGATCAGTGATCACTGATGTTACTATTGTAATTATTTTGGGGCACCACAAATCATGCCCATATACAGCCACAAACTTAATCGATAAATGTTGTGTGTTCTGTCCGAACCAATGACCAGCCATTCCCCTGTCTTTCTCCCTCTCCTAGGGCCTCCCTAGTCTCTCACACAAAACAATACTGAAATTAGGCCAATTAATACCCTACAGTGGCCTCTAAATGTTCAAGTGAAAGGAAGAGCCACATATTTTTCACTAAATCAAAAGATAGAAAAATGTTGGGGGCAGGTTAGATCACTGGATATTAATTTTTTCAGTGCCACATACCAACAAACAAGGCCAGCAAGATACAGCTCCTTACTCAAGTCTAGTCATCCCAGCAGTCCTCTCTCCCTGTTCAAACATCTGCTTTTGTTCTCCAATAAACCCTTAACAGTAACAATCTGTAGTGTACTTAACTGGTTTTTTTTTTAACTTACGAAAATTTTCAAATATTAATATATTCTCTAGTAAAGATATAACAAATCTACATATATTTATTACTCAGAAACAATGATTACGAGCTCACAGCCATTTGTTTCATTCAAATCCCTGCCACAGACCTCTTTTGAAGCAAATCCCAGTCCTATTACTTCACATATAATTCAGCATGTATCTTTAAAAGAAAGGTTACTATAAAAATAAAACCACAATGCCATGATCACATTTAAAATATCAGTAATTCCTTAATATAACCAAATATCCTGTCAGTGACCAAATTTCCCAACTAGCTCATACTTTTTTTTTTTTTTTTTTAACAGTTGGCGTTTGTTTAAATCAGAATCCAAATGTGATCCAAGTATCACAACTAATAAGTCTTTTACATTGCTTTTAAATAATAGGTTCCTCTTCCTTCCTTTTTTCTCCATTTGCAATTTGCGTTTCAAAGAAATCAGGCCTTTTGTTCTGCAGAGTTTTCCAAGGACTGAAATGTGACCACTTTTATGCTTTTAGTATCCTTATGAATTCATGGATTTGAAGTATATTTGATATGCTTTAATCCACTGCAGTCATTCTCACTGATACGCAAACCTGCCCATCTCTGTCAGTAAGAACCTCTTCAACTTAGAGCCTAAGTCCTTTTGACATGATCCTAGTAGTTTATAATAATTTGATTACTTTTTCCCTCCCTTATGGTAAGACAGAACTCAGTCTTGTCTTGTACATTTCTTATCTCAGACATAGAATCAGCCATTTTCCCAAGAAAGTGGTTCCTTTTAGTGGGGAATGGTATTTAGCCACCACATCTGGAGACTGCCTTACTGCTTACAAAGCCCTTGTACACTTAACCTCACGTATACACATAACACAAGCCATTCCCCTTCTGCAGGCCACTGCCTTTCCTTTTCAAAGTGCAGCAAGAAAACACCCTGCTTCAAGTGTCCTTGTATCCTATTTAGAAACAAGGTCCTAAACTACTCAGAGATGAATCTTTCTATCCGGTGAGCTAAGTAAAACAGTTAAAACCATCTTAACAATTGAAGTCATTTTATTGGACAAACTAAAACAAAAGAAAGTTCCTAAGTCCCTCCCTTTTCCACTGTAATTAAAAGGAAACAGCTAAACTTTATGATCAGAAAATAGGAATGGAAAAAAGGATCTTTCTAGGTAGAGAACTTAATTCTTTTTAAACTAGGTAAAGACATTCCTGTATGGGTAAAAGAAAAATGGAGGGAGGAGGGAGAAATAACTGCTTCCAAAAAAAGGCTCACCACAAAACTCCCTTAGGCATGGAATTATAAAAGTGACTCACTGCCTTATGTGGGGACAGGTTCCTGCGTTAATTTGCTTGTCAAAGCTGTGGATGAGGTTGGGCTGTTGCTGTGTAGGGGCTTTGAGCACTGGAAGGCTATGCCATAGAAAATTAAAGTAGTTCTGCATACGTGTCTGGATAATTAGGAGGAGTATTTCTAACCTCTAAGGAAAAATACTTTATAAATTCACAGGATGTTTGGAAATGGAAACAAACAAACAAAATCCAGAAGGCATGTTTCATAGTGGTTTTTATATTTTAGATCAAATTTATTCAGATGGCCAAAGGTTTCTCCGTCCCTGAGTTTCCTGTAAAACTCAAACCAATTACGGGTAGTGGTGGCGGATGTAGGAGGGGAACAGGACTCCTACAATCAATGATAAAAAGCCTCAAAACAGATCCTTCACAAGAGAAGATAAAGCACATGAAAAGGTGCTCATATCATTGGTCATTAGGGAAATGCAAACGAAAAATCATAATGAGATACCCAGAATAACTAAATAAAAGACTGGCATCACCAAATGATGTCACTGATGAAGACACGGAACAGCCGGAGCTCTCAGACATGGTTGCTGGGAGCGTAAAATGGCACATGCACTTTGCAAAAGTGTTTAGCAGTTTATTAAAAGTGAAATATACATCTATCCTAACAACCCAGCAATTCCATTCCTAGATATGTACCTGAGAGAGATGAAAACAGGTCCACAAAAAGATTTTAACAGAATATTTACAGCAGCCTTATTCAAAATAGCCCCCAGTAGGAAACAAACTAAGTGTCCATTAACAGGAGAACTGATTAACAAATTGTGGCCTATTTATTCAGTGAAATACTTCTCTGCAACAGAAAAGAATGAACTATTGATAAATGCAGTAATATGGATAAATTGCAAAAACATTATGTTAAGTGGGAGGTCGAGACAAAAAAGAGTACATACTGTATGATTCAATTTATACAAAGTCCAATTATAGACAAAATGAATCTAAGATGATAGAAAATAGAGACAGTGGTTTTCAAAGAGGGAGGATTAACTGTAAAACACCTGAAGGGAACTTTATGGGAAACAGATATGATCTAAATCTTCTTTTTGGATAATGGTTACATGGGTGTGTATTAGTGGTTCTCAACCAGGGGACATTTGGCAATGTGTGGAGACATTTTTGGTTGTCATAACTAGGGGAATGCTACTGGCATCTGGTAGTTACAGGCCCAGGATGAACAGTACAGCTCTCTACAAAAAAAAAAAAAAAAAAAAAAATCCATCTTAAAATGTGAATAGTTGGGTACAATGTACATTATTTGGGTGACACTAATGGCCAGACTTCACCACTATACAATTCATCCTCGTAACCAAAAACCACGTGTACCTCTAAAGTTACTGAAATAAGAAAATAAAACAAAACAAAACAAAAAGAACTCAGCAACACCTTTCCTCACTCCAAAATGTGGTTGAAGATTGGGGGAAAAATTTCATATTTCAATCCTATGAGTTCAACTGCTCAATAAATACATTACATATACAAACTGTGCTTAATACATGTTTATTAAAAAATATTAGGAGATGGATAGGGTATAGGACTTAATGTTAACAACTCTCCTTTCAAATACATTCTTCCTTTCTTCCCTTCCTTCACTGCATAACTTATTCATGTACTATGCTACTTGAAACTTCCTGAAGGCCTCAGGGAAATATTTATACAGCCAGGCACAAAGAGAGTCCTGGGGTCATAAAGCGGGGGCATAAAGAAGTGTGGGAGTGGAGCAGGGCCTGGCTCAGGAGGCAGGTGAGTCAGCCCAGGTTTCCCAGTAAGCCTCAGCATTTCACTCGCCCCTCTCTGTAGTGCCACACTTTCCCTGGCCCCATGGCTCTGTGCTCAATTAATGCAGTCTGAAGTAGTCACAGGGAGTGTGGCAAGTGTGCAGCTGGGTGAGGACTTCTGAAGGGGTTACCCCTGTCCCACAGGTCACAGTAACTGCCAACTGACTTCTGTGGTTCTCTCTGAATCTAAGAGAACATTCCTGATACAAAGTTAAAAGTTGTTCTTAAGTGGAAAGAAAAATGGATCCAAAAATATGCCATAAACTAGTAGTTCAGGGTACAGGTACTATTAACTCTGATGTTTGCAGAAAACAAGTAGCTTACAACTCAGGTTACTAAGGTTGAATTGCATAAACATTTCCTTGGGGGAATCTGAACTGTATAACATTAGCCTTTCTGTCAGTGATTTTCAGGCCTTCCCTAATACTCACAAAGGTACCCAGAATATATTCCCTGCTAAGCCTGGAGGCAGCCCTGAGTCAGCTTTTCCCATTACCTGTACAGCTAAGCCATTCAAGAGAGATATTATTCAGAAATGCCTCCAGAGGAGATGCTGCAGAGCTCCTTCAATATTCTGGCCCTCTCTGCAGCTAAGAATTTTTTCCTTAGGTTTAAATTAGCTGACTTTTAACATAAGCATTCACATCTGCTTTCTTTCCCTTTATGCAAGGCTGCTTCAAATTTTGGGTGGGGCAAATTAGAACTCCCACGTTGGAAAAACTGCTCACAAAACTTCATCACTTACTCACTCTTAGAAGCTTCAAGTTTTGTACTTGTCTGTCACCTTCATGTTGATTCTCTGGGATTCGAGGTCTATGAGCAATGAAGCCCATTAGCTAAATTCTTTTGGAAACCTGACAACATCGCACTGTGCATTTGTTCCTGTGGGCACATCTGCTGCACAGTAGGGGAATGAAATTGGATGCGATCTTTCCCCTACCTCCCAACGTAACTGTTTAAAATGGCACTGAGTTTTAGAAGTTATCTTGGGGGACAAGAAAGGCACCCTTGCACTTTGGTCACTACCCTCGACATGTTCAAATGCTCCAGCTTTATGTTCATCACCAATTAAACACTTGAATTTGTGATTCCCGAAAGCTACTTCTTAGACTAGGATTCAAGAAAAGAGGAAAAGCACTGGTGATTTTAAATTCCCACACCTTGCCTGTGACACAGTCCACAGACACAGACACTGAGAAGGGAACCAAATGCCTCTTCTTGACGACATTTTGTGTTTTAGATTTCCCAATAAAACCCTTGTGTATCCACTCCTGCCTGCAAAAGGACCATTCATGTGGAAGCGCAATGTCTTATCTAAATCTCTGTATATCGCTCTATGAGGTCTTGTACACAAAAGGTTTTCAGTAAATATTTGTTGCCTGGAATGAATGGTTGGATACATTCATTATATAACTAGAATCTAGGTTTATTACTTTTCTGCATCAACATCAGAGAAAATAACCTTTTATAGGATGGAGCCGAAAAGAGACTGGGAGATTTCTTATTTTCAACCCCAGTACTCTATTACTTCCATATTACTTGGCAAAACATCCTGGCCAGAAAATGATCTGCTCTTTAAAACTTTCCTCAGAGCTCTGCTCTGTACTGCCTCACAAGCCTCAAAGTTGAGACCAAGGTGCCACAGCCCTCACTGCTCTCCTGGTTCTGCAGAGATGGCTGTCACAGAGCAGAGTCCCAGAGATTCCATGGTGATTTCCTTTTTTTTTTTTTTTTTTTTAACAAAAGCTGTTGGGGTAACATTGCAAGAGTCCAAGAATTAGAATTAGGTGATAAATTTCAAGTTGAAAACATAAAAATAAACTCAATTGGCAAAGTGATTTAAAATGTAGGAATTAGGCAGGTGGTGACACTGACAATGTGAAGATTGTTCTGAGTGTTATTCTAAACACTGCAGTATAGTTTGGATCTTAACAATCACTGGCTCACCAATTTTTTCAAATGTTTACTTTCCATGCATATTTTGTGTCATCCTAGTCTGTTTAACCCAAAAGATCTAATCCCACCAGATCACCTATAATTAGAGAGTGATGATGCATTCTTAGAAGACAAATATAGACACCACAGAGGTGATGCATCAGCAATCTAAAAATAATGCGTATCCTCACAAGGCCACCTACACCAAGACACTTGGGAACAGTTCACTATAGCCATAATGTCATAGAAGGATGGCAAAATCATTTTTCTTATCTGCAGAAGTAGGTCACAGCAAGAACAGTTCGGCAACAAACAAACAAACAAAAAAAACCCAGGGTGGACATGAATAGATTTTGTGACACAGTCTTTTCATTTATTACCTTAATGCAAGACTTGATCATCAGTTCATTGTGTACTCTCCAATCATTTTCCTACATGGTAAAGGATCAGAATTGAGGCTTTGAAATGCAGTATTTGGGGACACAGCAAAAAGCTCCATTACCAATATACTGCTTCTAAATGGAATGACAAGGGACCAAACATTTGAGACAGTAACTGGTTTTTGTTGTTTTTCTAATTACATGAAAATAAAACTTATAAATTAGAACACTTCTTACAAGTCTGAACTAGGTAATATATAGTCACAGAGGCTAAAGGTTAGCTGAAAGTTTCCCATAGTGACCTTTTAAACTCAGCACATGGGCCACATGTGAGACAGATTTTATTTGAGACTTTCATTTAAACACATTGGTCAGCTCTTGCAAAAATGATGTGAGTTTTGAGCATTTCACTAGTGCTGCTGCCTTCTAAATAATGAATGATTTTCCCCAATGAAGGTGAGGGGGTAGAAAAAGGGGATGTACATGATCAGGAAGGGGGACCCTGACATTTACACTGATAATTTTATAATCTCAGGAAAAGTCATGGGAGGAGCTGATATCTACCCTACTTAAAGCTTTCTCCTGTCATCGGTCAGAAAGGCTCAACACTCTTCCTGTGCTAGCAGCTGCTCCAATTAATGCTGCACCTCCTTAGAATCACACATTTGAATTCACAGGCTGACTGATACTGGACTTTCTTCTGGGGAACAGAAAACATGTCTCCAGGAAACCAGGCTTCTCTCTTAACTATAAGCTCTTATTGACCTGCATTTTTAAGAAATTTGCTCTGAAGTTCTGGTAAGGATTAGAACCCATTCTTTGGCTCCAACAGAGCTACTCATTTGGGCACACAGTCCTTCCTCCCTTCCCTCAACTGTACTAAAAAGATTTCTTCCATGCTTTTTTTTTCTTGCTAAGAGCAATTCTATTTCATTTTTCACAGAATATGATTTTCTACGTACACTTTATCATTTTTATTCCTCTTAGTGTCATTAATGACCTTCGAGCTTAGTCAGTTGTTCTATGCTTTTTTCTTCTGCATTCATCCTTTTTTCCATTTTAGCACTGAAGGCCAATTTTACAATGAATAAACTATAACATTGTGTCCCAGTTCTCCTAGAGACAATCTTTTTTCTTTGAGCTATTAAATTGGAATTTTTGGAAGTTTTCTTTTTTTTAATCAAGGCTTTGTCACAGAACAGGTACAATCATTACAATGTAAAATTAGTCTTTTTTCCAATGAAAGTGATGTAATACTCTGCTTTTGACTTATAACTACACAAAAGGATTTGGGAAGTAGAATATAAAAAACCTATCAAGAGCTTCAAAGAATTATGTGCAAAGTTATATGATATTTTGTTCCTGAAATGTAGAAATAAAGTCATACTAGTGTATAATGCTAAAATTTTGCTTTCTGTATTAGCTGTTGCAAAATCAGTTCATTTAAGCCTTGTAGAATAAACTGCCTTTCATTCACTCATACATCCACGTAGTCATCCTCTGGATGTATTCATTGGGTTCCTCCAATGTGCCAGGCAGAGTGATGAATTAAAAGCAAATCAAAATAAAACAACAAACAACCTTTTTTAAAAAATCCTGAGAATCTTGTCAGTGGTTATTCTCTATTCTAGGCACATCACTCCCCTCAAAAATGATCTCATACATTGTATTTACCTGCAAAAGATGATGAGCCGCAGTAACAATAAACCTACCTGCAGGCAGATTCGCTAAGGTGGACGGTTTTACAGGACTGTTTCACTAGTTATTAACTGAAAGCCCAGTGGCTATGCAATCCAGTGGGGAAAAAGAGGCTTTAGAATCAAATAACCTGTGCTTAGATTTTCGCTCTGTGGTTTGAGGCCTATATGGCTTTGACTTAGCTTCTCTAAGCCTCCGATTCCTCATGTGAAAAACAGAAATAGCTGCACAAGTACCAAAGGGTGGTTATAATCATTACGTGAATTAAAATCCACAAAGTTTCTATCACTGTACCTGTTGCAAAGTTGATGCCCAATAAATTATAATTTTAGCAGCATCATTATTATGGCTGGGTTTTACAGCCTGGGAAGAATGACTGCCCCAGGCAAAGAATTCTTTTTTCTCAGAAAAGGAATGACAGGGTTAATTTCAAGTATTTTGAGGATAACTAGGTTGTAAAAGAAGTGTATCACATGTCCTAACCCAACCCCTCTTCTCTCTTGAGTTGTGCTCCTACTTCATTTACCTAAGGACCCACTTATTCATTATCTCCATAGATGCCCCTTTACATTAGCACTCCATTCACTGGGCTTTACCTGTCAGCATTACCTTTTCCTCTATCATCCAAACA
Organism: Macaca nemestrina; assembly: GCF_043159975.1. Classification (NCBI taxonomy): domain Eukaryota; kingdom Metazoa; phylum Chordata; class Mammalia; order Primates; family Cercopithecidae; genus Macaca; species Macaca nemestrina. The sequence goes on along the minus strand of NC_092129.1, from coordinate 103,341,959 downwards.
TATTTAGATACAGCTTAACTCAGGGTATTAGTGTATTACTTTAAATGAGTCAAGGGAAGGGAAGGTGATAAATCAGTTAAATTTTTGCTTCAGGATGGAGGTGATGGAAATGTGAGGAAGAGGACTGGATAGCTGGATCAAAACAAAACAAAAAGAACCCAGAACTTAAGGATTCAAACTGAACAGCAGAAAGTGTCTTTTTACATATGTCAATATTACCCTGCTTATCAACTGCAACATTCACATCTAGCCTGAGTGAATGGAAAGGCTATTCCCTCATAAGCTAAAAATGAATAAATGGATGCAAACAGCATATGCTCGGTCATAGAGAAGACTACTGACTTCATGTGACCTTACTTTGGCTCACAGAATTACAGACGACTACAGCTGAACACAGAACACTAGAGTTTAAGAGACAGAGACACTGAGGCCCAAAAATGTCTTACATGACTTGCTGAAGGCAATCCAGCTACTAGCTGCAGAGCTAAAACCAGAACCTAGGTTTCTTTCAGTTTCCTCCAAAACTAATTGAAAATGATGAAGGTATAGTGTGTTTAGGTGGTTAGAGTTAAATTTTGTTTTTTATTGTTATTTTGTTTAGTGTGAAAAAGATGCAGTCTGACTTTTAGAAAGGGCTTAGGTCTGAGGAATTTATGTGCCTTTGGTGATGGTGGAGCAGTCCATGAAGGCTTTGAAACAGTATGCAAAATTTCACACAGATGCACTTTTTTAAAGGAATAAGACCCAAAGCTTTTATCAGATTCTTAAAGGTGTCAGTGAGCAAAACCAAGTGAAACGCAATTGATTGGGTAGAGACCAAAGCAATCAGACCAGTGGTTTCCAAGGTGCTGCAAGTGGGAACGTGTCCAGTGCAGACACAGATGACATGGGCTAGGGAAAAGTTGGCTGGCAAAGTGGACTCCACTGTGGCACCTCGATGTCAAGCAGGGCGACTTTACTTTCTCCCTGCTTTCCAAATTAGCGTTCTGCTCCATTAGCTGAAGGAAAGGCTTCTGCTGCCAGGAGTAGGAGAACTGATATCATTGTTAGACTGTCCTATACAATATTAACAAAGCTGTGACCTCCACACTCATTTTTGAAAAAATAATTTATAGCATTCTGCAAAGAGCCCCCATCTACTGCTGTTCGATTACTTCCCCATTTAGCAATCAAGATGATACCTCTTGCTTCCCAACATCTTTGTGAATGCCTGCTGGTGGTAAGAAAATAAGGGCGAGGAACTGAAGTTGCTTATAAAAAAGTACCTATGTCCATCCTCTCTCATCCTGAGAGGATAATGGAAATTACTTTTTTCCATTTCCCTGGCTTCTCACAGGATGATCTTCATCCCAAAGGCCTGGGTGTTGCTATAGTTGTGCCTGAAATCCTGAGTGGATTGCCCATCTTTTTCTTTTATAACCTGTGGAACGCTCTCCCTTCCATTTTATTCTTCAGACAATAAAGAGTTGAGGGCATATTTTTAGAAGCAAAAAGCTTTAAGTTTTATAGAACGTTCGTTAACTTGGGATAGGGAAAAATGAGATCTAGCAAAAAGCAATAACACTTAGGAAGCAGTATATTTGGTCGTTTTCAGCCAAAATTAGAGCTTCATGCCCCTAAGACACAGCCTAAATAATGTTGTTTGTGTTGCATTAACCTTGAGCTATAATATGGCAAAAGTAGATTACAGGAGATCACAGAAAAAAATAGTTATAACATTAGCAGCAGCTCGCAAGAATATCAAAATAATTTGCTCTTACAGATTCCATTATAAACATCAGGATCACAGACTGGGCCTGTATGAGTCTGTACAAAATTCAAGTATAAATATGAAATATATGACTTCACAAATAAGTACCATACTGAGAAATGACCACCCACCAACCAGTTTTATATGTCTTCTTTAGCTTTCACCTGCCTCACTGAACGTGTTTCTGAAGGATGGCAGAACCCTGGGGTGGGAGGGGTAGTGAGAGATCAGCTGGTCCAACTCTACCTCTCCCGCTCACCACAGGTGCAACCATTTCTTCTTGTCAACATGCTCTCTTTGAATTATAATTTTTAAAGACATTCTCTCATTGAACAGCTGGGCTTACACTCAGCAATGTTCCAGGTGTTGCAAGTTACCTTATAAAAGTGTAAGATGATAATCCTCTTTAAAAGGAACTTATGATCTCACTGGAAACTGAGACAGACACTTCAGCAGCTGTTAGTCATGCTGTGTGACAACAGGTAGAGCAGGAAGCGATGAAAATATCAGTGTTGATCTTATTGTCTCCTTTGATATCCTTTACAATACCTAATATTAGGTGTATGACACAGCTTGTTGAACAAGAGTTCAACAGAGCATGGGGCTGGGAGATAGGAGCCTGGCCTCTAACGTCATTGAAGTAGATGTTTAGAACTAGAAATGGCATAGTCATAGGGAAAAAAGTCATAATCATTTATTTAGTATTTATTATATTCCAAGGACTTGTCATATATTCATTGACTTTATCATTACAATACGCATAAGGTAAGTAATACTCTTATTATACAGGCGAGACGTCTTCCCTGAGGTCCTGTGGCCAGTGTGTGGAAGGGTTACAATTTCACACCACACCTCTCCAATTTCTAGGCCCATACTCCAGTCCTGCCCAAGTCTAGCCCTTTCTGAGATTCTGTAAATCTGTGTCAAAATATCCACTATGTCATTTTCAATTATTAAATATAGCAAGGCTTATGTAGTATTTAACATTACTGACATCTAAGTATGTAATAATATTTTACTTCTTACATTAATATATCTTAACTACTATTACTACAGCAGCTGTAAGATAACATAGAAGACCATAGGTCACATATCTTATTTAGTTTCCAGATGTTCACACTGAAGACTGGCACAATCACAATACTTTAATAACTGGTAAATTACGTAGCCATTTTATTCAGCTTCGATAAATGAAATGTTGAGTTGAACTTGAGATATGTGAGTACTGAAATGAATAAATATTGTGTTGCTGACTGAAAGGAGAAGATACAATGGTTACAAGAAAATTACTGTAGACAAATAACATCTACATACATTTCAAGTGTAACTTTCAAACAGGAAAAACAAACACCAATGGGATCTATCTCCAGTACTAAGGACTATCTCATGCTTAAAGTCAGCTGAAGGTACAATCACTTCCTGATATGGCAACAAATTAGGGGGACTTGCACATAACACCTGTGTGTGCTCAGCTGGACCACCCTGATACCAACTTTATTTAGTTTTAGAATGTTTCAATTAATCTACCCAGCTTCCTGCACCAAGAAGTCAGACACTAGTTATTAAAAGCCACTTTCTCCTACTGAGTCTAAAAATGAACACTGACAATTTTAGAGAGGGAGACTGGGAGCACTTAGAGAACAAAAGAAAAGCTAAGGTTCTGCCTCCAAATCTTGCTTTATCCTCCTTTTCTAAGGAATATGGAACAAAATGACAGTTCAAAATGAGAGCTTTTTCCCAATTCACATTCTCAGCATTGAAATAAAGATGTAAATTCTCGTAAGGAAATGAATTTGCACTCTCCTGAGAGATTACAGGAGCTCATCTGGGAAGAAAGAAAGGAGGGAAGAAAGGAGAAAGGAAGGAGGGCAAGACTAGCGTAAATGTTAGGACAGGCAGATAGCTAGACATGAACAGGAGGGGGAAGCCCCTGAGCAAAGTAGGTCTGGAAAATCTCACATCCCAGAGACCACCCGAAACATGAATGCTAGATATGAGCAGAGAGGGGGAAAATACGTATGCAGGAAGGTACACCCTTGAACATCCCTTAAGATGCCCAGTAATTGCTCACTGTGCAGTTAAGCTGTCAGACGGTAGCTAGCTACATGCTGATAAGGAAGGAAAGAGGGCAACGGTGAAATTCCTAAGAGGTATACAGGTGCAATAAGTACATATTTAACCACTATGAGACCTCCCTGAGTTGATGGTAATGAGCAACAGCACGATTAGGAAGGATTCATATCTAACACTGAGCCTGTACCTGTGTATCAACTGACAGTAAGGGAGAATCCCACAAACCTGGAATGGGAACCAGGTGGGGGAAAGGCAGAGACTTAAGGCAAAAGCGGGAAACTAGACAAAGACAAAGTCAGAGACTCAAGACAGAGGCAGGAACTTAAAGAGTCCGATGTAAGAAAAACCTCAACGCAGAACTCTCAGGGCTGTTGGCTCATTCTCTTTCCAGCGGCCCACTCTGCCTTGTCTTTCAGAGTGTGCTGTCTCTCTAAACTCTGCCACTGCTTAACCCTTGCTGCTATTGGAGCTGTTTTCCAGCCAGACCAGCCTGCTCCTCTCTTAAACTCTACTTCCTTTGATAAACTCTCTGCTCTTTATTTTCCTTCAATAAACTCCCTGCTCTTTATTTTCCTTCAATAAATTCTCTGCTTTCTTTGCTAAATTTGTCTCTTGGCCAAATTCTTTCTTCCAAGTAAGACAAGAACCAAGGACTCATGTACTTTCCAGTAAAACAAACAGGACTGAAATGGATGAAGGGAGAAAATGGAATTATCTTTTCGGTTTTGGGGAATGGTTTTATAATTCGCTTCAAGTTGTCTTTTAATTTCTAAAAGAACAATGCTCTTTTACCCATCCACCAGGGAAATAAGGTAAAGGGTAAACAAAAAATCTTTCATTTCCTGAATCTTATTGTCATATGAACCCTTCACCAACCTGAGCTTTTCATGCTCTTCTTATGTATGACTTATCATAAAGGTACAAGTTTCTAAAGTCATTTTACAAATGAGAAAATGATGGTATCAGGTATTAAGAAACCCATCTGAGTTTACTCAGTGAAAAAGTTGAAAAACAAAACAAATCATTTCCGGAACAGGTTCCTAGTAGTTTAAATAATTAAAGTACAATGGAAAATAGAATTTGTTGTAACAGGATGAATTATTGAGATACACACTAGTGTACTGCCTCCTTTGTTGCTATGGATTTGAAACCAGCCCAATTGTCCCATAGAACTGATATTTACAGTCTTTTTAAATAAACATAGAAACTGACCTTCCTGGTCTTAAAACTTACATTGGTCTTACCTGAGTTCCTTCTTCAGGCCTCCTAGATAGTATCAAGGAACTGAAACTCACCAGATCCAGACAATGAGAAGCCAAACCCCCTCATCTCTCATGATTTCTTCTCTTTTCCCTAATTCCTGTTTACCTGCATGTAGTTACATTCCTTCCCTGCTGTACATATAAATCCCCGATTTTAATCGGTCAGGGAGATGCATTTAAGATTGATCTCCCATCAGCTGCAGCACCCAAATAAAGCCTCTTCCCTGGTAATGCTCATCTCCATGATTGGCCTCCTGTGCAGAGAGTAGCAGGAGTTAGATCCATCCCCTGGTGTTTTGGTAACAGATTCATTCACAAAAGCATTATATGAGAGTTTCCACTTTCTTCCTCTTCCCCCATATTAGAAAGGGGAAAAAGACCCTAGTGTATTGAATCCTGGCCTCCCTTACCCATCCTTAAGGCCAAGCTTCCAGAGGCAAGGGAAGTGGCTGCCACAAGAGGAGAAAGTAGACTTCTCGGGATGTAAGTATGAATAAGAAGAGGGGTGGGTTAAGTTCCCAAGTGGTGGTGACCCATGCCCTTTTTCAGTGGCTGGCCTTAGAAGTATCAGGACTTGGCCAGGCACGGTGGCTCACGCCTGTAATCCCAGCACTTTGGGAGGCCGAGGTGGTCAGATCACGAGGTCAGGAGATCGAGACCATCCTGGCTAACATGGTGAAACCCCATCTCCATTAAAAATACAAAAAATTAGCTGGGCATGGTGGCAGGCACCTGTAGTCCCAGCTACTTGGGAGGCTAAGGCAGGAGAATGGTGTGAACCAGGGAGGCGGAGCTTGCAGTGAGCCAAGATCACATCACTGCACTCCAGCCTGGGTGACAGAGCAAGACTCAATCTCAAAATAAATAAATAAATAAATAAATAAATAAATAAATAAATAAAATAAAAAATAAAAAAAAGAAGTATCAGGACATGCAAGGACAGATGATAATAAGAATGCCAGTGGAGACCCTGGAGGTAACAGCACCAGGTTCAATTACTAGCATGGCACAGAGGAAGTAAAATCACCAGGGAGACTGCCTACTTTTGAATTTAGGGAAGGAGTGTCCTCCCCGCAACCTTTTCCTGATTTTCCTGGACTGATGGACCTGGTTACTTTAGGAGAATGAGAACTTGCTTAAGAAAAACACACAGATATTGTAGTTTCAATATCTATCCCAAAATACTGGCAATTGGGAAACAATGTCACGCAAGAAAAAGAAGGCTCATTGAAAACACTACTTGAGAAAACTGTACTTTAAGTATCACCAAATGAAATTTCTGTCCTATGAAAGTTACATTTTCCAAGTCTGATTTCTAACATTATGCTTCAAATGGAAAAAGTGTATATAAATCATATTAAGAAACCACTTTCATAGGAAGAAGTATCTATTAACACTATAACCAAATGCCACACAGTTGACTGAAGTTGTGGGAGAGAAGTAGTTTGAGATGAATTATGAAATAAAGGGAATCCATGTTTAGTAATGAATCTTTAAAGTCCTTGGCCAAAGTTTCTCTTCTTATCCAGGCTAACAAATGTGTTTTGGGATATGACATCCAGAAAAATCGTTGGGAAGTATTTTAAGAGTAATTTTTCTTAGAGGAGACAAAGTAGTAAGAGGCAAGGTAAATTGGCTTTTGCATTCCTTTGATACACTTATCTTTTTAATATGGTAAGACCACACTGATCTATAATAGCACCGTTTAAATGAAAATTTAAGATATATTACACATTTTGCTGCCTTTTAAAATAACAATGCACCAAATATAAACAGATTCCATCTAGCATGACTTCTTTTCTTGATAACCCAAGGTCAACATTATGAATTATCTGTTCATTGTGCGACCTTGGGCAAATGATTTGAACCTCTCCAAAGTTTCAGTGTCCTCTTCTTTATTATGGGAATGATAGAATTGTGATGGTGGATTAAATGAGATCTTCCTAATAAAGCACTTGGTATAAAGCCCCATACATTATTAAAAATCAACCCAAAATGTTAGCCACTGCTACCTTTTCACTTACTTCCTCTCTCTTGACTGTGATCTCAAAAATTGAGGTTGACCCATATATGTAACTTCCTATGAAGTTACCACATAAGATTTACAACTCCCATTTCTCTTCTAGGCAAACAAACAGAAAAAAAAAAAAAAAGAAAACATTTAACTCCCATTTTTTCCAACACGGTAGCCTGATGTCAGAGGAAGCCCTCTTAGTATAGAAAACTAAAAATGCTGATTTTTTCTTTTTCTTTTTTTTTTTTTTTTTTTTTGAGACAGCATCTTGCTGTGTTGCCCAGGCTGGATGCCCAGGCTGGAGTGTAGTGGCACAATCTCAGGTTACTGCAACTTTAACCTCCTGGGTGCAAGTGATTCCCCATCTCAGCCTCCCAAGTAGCTGGGACTACAGGTGCCCACCACCATGCCCAGCTAATTTTTATATTTTTAGTAGTCTGAGCTTTAGCATGTTGCCCAGGCTGGTCTTGAAATCCTGAGCTCAAGGGATCTGCCCATCTTGGCCTCCCAAAATGCTGGGATTACAGGCATGAACACCTGGCCCCAAATAAATATTTTTTAAAAATATTTTAAACACATAGGTGAGCTATCAGGAGAATAATCATATCCTCTGAGGTAGGAAAAATTCCTGAAACCTCTTAGTAAGCCAGGGCTGAAGACAGAATTTTCCCTGAGGCTTCTGCCCATCCTGGAAGGTCTAGACTAATGCTTGTGCTTTAAACCTATGAAAGGCTGAGGGTCAGCAGACAAGCCTGGGGCCCTGCAAAATAGGACACTGGATCACACACCCCTGAGATCCTTCCTTCTTCCTCCATACCACTCTCCCATAGTAAATGAACTGGAGAAAAACAAATCTACCTTTTAGAGGCAGATGGTGAATGAAGCAATTTGCCTGTCTCAGCCTCAGTTCAGAATGTGGCATGGAGGGTCAGGAGAAAGGCACTCGTGAGAATTCCTGATCACAGGCACACTCATGGGCATGTTTGGGGTTGGAATTTTCACACTATTTATGGGGTCTCACTAACAGTCCTCTATGCAGGAACATATTTTCATCCAGGCCTTAAAGAACCCTCCTAAAGTCGCAAGGAGAACATGAGCTTGCTGTCATAAAATCACCCAATATGTGAGCAAGTCAACAGAAACAACTTATACAACCAGACCTGCAAACCTGTAGACATTTTCACCAGGAAGAATATGTAATATGTATAAACAAATAAAAGAAATAGCAAAAGTATGCCTAGGCTACAAGAGACTTTCAGAACTTACGGGCAGATTTGAAAAAGAACCAAACAGTATATCCAGAAAGGAAAAAATGTAAGACTTGCTACCAGAAATTTAATGGATTAGACAAATAAGAGATTGGACACAGTAGAAGAAAGATGAACACAACCAGATAATAGTTGTAGCAAACATAAAAGGTATATTCTGAACAAATTTTATGAAAATTCTGAAAATGCAGATGAAATGGACAAATCCCTAGAAAAACAGAAATTACTGAAACTGATTCCAGAAGAAATAGAAAGCCTGAATCATCTTAAACATTTAAAAAGGTTGAATCGGTAGTTTAAAAATTCTTCCAAATTAGAAAACACCATGCCCAGATAGTTTTACCAAACTGGTAATTTCAATCTTATATAAAGTCTGCCAAAAACAGAAAAAGGAGAAACTATCTCCGAGTCATTTTATGGGGCTATCAAAACCTTGATATTAAAAACCCACAGACAGTATAAAAGAGGAAAGTCTGAAACCTGACACACACAAGCAATGGGGAAAAGATTCCCTATTTAATAAATGGTGTTGGGAAAACTAGCTAGCCATATGCAGAAAACTGAAACTGGACCCCTTCCTTACACCTTATACAAAAATCAACTCAAGATGGATAAAAGACTTAAATGTAAGACCTAGGACCATAAAAATCCTAGAAGAAAACCTGGGCAATACCATTCAGGACATAGGCATGGGCAAAGACTTCATGTCTAAAACACCAAAAGCAATGTCAACAAAAGCCAAAATTGACAAATGGGATCTAATTAAACTAAAGAGCTTCTGCACAGTAAAAGAAACTATCATCAGAGTGAACAGGCAACCTAGAGAATGGGAGAAAATTTCTGCAATCTATCCATCTGACAAAGGGCTAATATCCAGAATCTGCAAAGAACGTAAACAAATTTACAAGAAACAACCCCATCAAAAAATGGGCAAAGGATATGAACAGACACTTCTCAAAAGAAGACATTTATGCAGCCAACAGACATATGAAAAAATGTACTTCATCACTGGTCATTAGAGAAATGTAAATCAAAACCACAATGAGATACCATCTCATGCCAGTTAGAATGGTGATCATTAAAAAGCCAGGAAACAACAGATGCTGGAGAGGATGTGGAGAAATAGGAATGCTTTTACAGTGTTGGTGGAAGTGTAAATTAGTTCAACCATTGTGGAAGACAACGTGGCAATTCCTCAAGGATCTAGAACTAGAAATACCATTTGACCCAGCCATCCCATTACTGCGTATATACCCAAAGGATTATAAATCATGCTACTATAAAGACATATGTACACGTATGTTTATTGCAGCACTATTCACAATAGCAAAGACTTGGAACCAACCCAAATGTCCATCAGTGATAGACTGGATTAAGAAAATGTGGCACATATACCACCATGGAATACTATGCATCCATAAAAAAGGATGAGTTCATGTCCTTTGCAGGCACATGGATGAAGCTGGAAACCATCATTCTCAGCAAACTGTCCTAAGATCAGAAAACCAAACACCACATGTTCCACTCATAAGTGGGAGTTGAACAATGAGAACACATGGACACAGGGAGGGGAACATCACACACCAGGGCCTGGGACCCTGTGAGGGGTGGGGGGCTAGAGGAGGGATCACATCAGAAATACCTAATGTAGGTGACGGGTTGATTGGTGCAACAAACCACCATGGCATGTGTATACCTACGTAACAAAATGCACGTTCTGCACATGTAACCCAGAACTTAAAGTATAATAAAAATAAATAAATAAAAGAGGAAATTCTGTCACTTATCTAGACTCTGAACACAAACACAGACAAGAAACAAAATATGAATTTATATCATGACCTTCCTATCATGACCAAGTTAAGTTTAACTCAAGAATGTTAATTTAACATTTGAAAATTATTACAGGTAATTCACCGTATCAACAGATTGAATGCAGCAAAAAAACTGTGTGTTTGAAAAGCCTAGAGTCAAAAGTAAAAAAAATAAATTTCAGCTTGTAATATTCTTTGTAGAACATTCACACCCTCACTGTGTACCTGGTCCTTCAAAATGGTGAAGCAGTGAAAAGAGGCTTTTTTTTTTTTTTTCTTAAGCAGAAGTATGCATATGCACAAGCAGCATATAAATTAAAAAAGGTAGGAGAAATGAGAAAAGTACTTGGAAGTCCACAAATGGCAGCTATTAAACACATTTTTCTAACTTATTCAAAAATATTTACTTGAAAAGGTACATAAAAATAAAAAGAAAAACAAAACAAAACCCAGATATAGCTATTTTCTTGCAGAGCTTACAATTACTAACTGAAAAAAAATTACTTGGATGAAATATAAGTTGATATGAATGTTTTAGAGAATAATTTGGTAAAATGTCAAAAGCCTCAAAAATATTCAGAATTGGCCGGGCGCGGTGGCTCAAGCCTGTAATCCCAGCACTTTGGGAGGCCGAGACGGGCGGATCACAAGGTCAGGAGATTGAGACCATCCTGGCTAACATGGTGAAACCCCATCTCCACTAAAAATACAAAAAACTAGCCGGGCGAGGTGGCGGGCGCCTGTAGTCCCAGCTACTCCGGAGGCTGAGGCAGGAGAATGGCGTGAACCCGGGAGGCGGAGCTTGCAGTGAGCTGAGACCCGGCCACTGCACTCCAGCCTGGGTGACAGAGCGAGACTCCGTCTCAAAAAAAAAAAAAATTCAGAATTTTGATTTAGGAAATGATCAGATATTTAGCCAAAGCTTAAGGACAAGAATCTTTACTACAGAACAACTTATTTTTTATATAAAAAGTAGCATTTATTATGACAACTGCATAGTAACTTTGTTCACAGATTCTAGTATCACAAATTCAAAACACTATTTTGCCTCTCAATTCAATTATACACACTGGAAAGTGATTAAGTAATTTATAAATTAATTACCATTCATAGAATATCATTTAAAAATATTTGCCAAGCAGGGTATTAGCTTTATCTTTAAAATCGCTGATTCTTTGCATAAATTGAAAAATAAAGGCATACATCTCATTTTGTTCTGCATTTTTAAATAATATCATTTGTTTCCTTTAAATATTTTTCATCCATTTATTCAAAAATATTTTGAAGTTCAACTGTCCAATTTAAGGCAGAATATAGAACATGCATAGTATTTATATTAAACATTATCCTTCTTTTGACTGAACCTAACTAAAAATTTTATTAGAATCCTTGTTGGCTTTCTGGTCATGCTTTCCTAAGATATGGAACCTCATCTTTACTGGTCATCATACCCGCTGTGCCTAAATGAGCCCATTTCTGAGTCACAAATTCATTCAGCTATGTTGCAGTTGCATATGCCCCTACAGATTGATATTTTCCAATAGTATTCACATAGCAAGCTGACAATCTGCAACCTGTCTTGCATAATGTTCAAAGAGAGGCAGTCTCCAGTCATGGTCCCCCATTGCAATGCTAGCCTCAAATAGCTCTTTGTCCCTGTATATAGGGACAAAAAAGTGAATGATAAAGGCAAGTGATACACATATACCTGTAAGCAAAGTCTACTTTAAAAATAAAATAATCATTCAAAGAAGGAATATAAACCAAAGTCACCTTCCTTTTAATTTGAACACATTTCTATCTTTATGAATCCATCTACTGAAGCAAAAATGTCCTTGGAGTACTGCCATATTTTCTGCCTGCCCAGCACTTTTTCAAAATGTCAGGAATTTCCTTCCTTACAGACCCTACTTCTTTAAGTCAAAAGCCAGAAAACTTGTTTCTTCAGCTTTCCTGTGAAGCCAGGACAGCAGCACATGATCAGGCTCTATTGATTAGACACACGGCTCAGGATTAGCTTCAGAAGTAAGTAACCTGAGGAGGAAACATGGGGAATCCATCCTATCCTGTGGTGACCATGGAAGGGAAGTATCTTTCTTTCTGAGGACATCTGGGTAGAGTCACCGGTGTAAATAATGTAGTGATATTTTCCTAAAAGCAATCTGGATGGCATGTTGGGCCCTGTTCTTGGCTGCATGTGTAACTGCCCAATATCCTTCACTAAATCCTGCTTCTGCTCAAACTAGCCAGAGAGGATTTTGTTGCTTTTAAGAACCCCTGACCAATAGGGGGAACGATGACAAAATCAGCCTCTAAAATATGAGGAGTAACAATAAATACCCTACAAAATTACCAAAATATTAAATAAGTACTATTCCATTCCTTGGTTCTATACTTTGTTTCTACTAAGTAAAGACTAAATGCTCATTTAGGTGGAAAAAAAAGCTTCCCAAGGTCACACAGCTGGTTAAGTACATGATAGAACCAGTATTCAAATCACCACATTTCTAGCTCTATAGCCTAAAATCTTATTAAAAAATCTCCCCACCTCCCTTCCTCAATAGAGGATATAAAAACAATGGTCTAGTGATCATCTTTCAAAAATATTTCCTAAAGAAGGAAATCCCAGCTTGCTTTACTCAAGCCCCTTTGAATTTAGCTGACTGTGACTTCTAAACTTGAAGGTAAAATGGAGTGGAATCCAAATAAAAAGTGAAAAAGAATGTCATATAGTTGGTACCATACAGTATGTAGCCTCTTTAGACTGGCTTTTTTCACCTAGTAATATGCATTTAAGTTTCCTCTGTGCCTTTTCCTAGTTTGACGGCTCATTTCTTTTTAGTACTGAATAATATTCCATTGTCTGGATGTGTCATAGTTTATTCATTCACCTATGGAAAGACTGTTGGTTGCTTGCAAGTTTTGGCAATAATGAATAAAGCTGCTATAAACATCCCTGTGCAGGTTTTTGTGTGGAAATAAGTTTGAGCACCTTTGGTATTGATGATACAGTAAGAGTATGTTAAGTTTTCTAAGAAACTGCCAACCTGTCTTGAAAAGTGGCTGTACCACTTTGCATTCTTACCAGCAATCAAAGAACATCTCTGTTGCTCCACCAGCATTTGATGTTGTCAGTGGTCTGGATTACGGCCATTCTAATAGGTGTGTGGTAGTTTATCACTGTTGTTTTAATTTGCATTTTCCTGATGACATGTGATGTGGAGTATCTTTTCATACATTTATTTGCCATCTGTATATCTTCTTTAGTGACATGTTTCTGAAGGTCTTTGCCCATTTTAAAATCAGGTTGTTTTCTTTTCTCCCAGCCTGTGGCTTTTCTTTCTATTCTCTAGTGTCTTTTACAAAGCAGAAATTTTTATTTTAATGAAGTCCAGCTTATCAATTCTTTCTTTCATGGGGTATGCCTTTGCACTGTATCTAAAAAGTCATCATCAGATGCTATGCCATCTGGAGTTTCTCCTACCTTATCTTCTAAGGGTTTACTTGTTTGGTATTTTACTTTGAGGTCTGTGATCCATTCTGAGTTGATTTTTGTAAAGGGTGTAAAATCTGTATCTAGATTCATTGTTTTTGTATGTGGATGTCTAGTTGTTCCAACATCATTTATTAAAAAGACTAACTTTTCTCTGTTGAAATGCTTTTGCTTCTCTGTCAAAGATCAGTTGACCATATTTATGCGGGTCCATTTCTGGGCTTTCTGTTCTGTTCCATTGATCTATTTGTGTGTGTGTGTGTGTGTGTGTGTGTGTGTGTGTGTGTTCCACTAATACCACACTGGTGGTGATTACTGTAGCTTTATATTAAGTCTTAAAGTAGGGTAGTGTCAGTCCTCTAGTTTTGTTCCTCCTTCAATATTATGTTGGCTAGTTGGGGTATTTTGCCTCTCCATATAAACTTTAGCATCAGTTTGTCAACGTATATAAAATTACTTGCTCAGATTTTCATTGGGATTGCATGGAATCTATGGATTGAGAATCTAGAGTTAGAAAGAAATGACATCCTGACCACATGTAGTCTTCCTTTCCATGAACATGGAATATCTCTCCATTTTTTTAGTTCTTTGATTTCTTTCATCAGAGTTTTACAGTATTCTTCAAAGAGATCTTATAGGCCGGGTGCGGTGGCTCAAGCCTGTAATCCCAGCACTTTGGGAGGCCGAGACGGGTGGATCACGAGGTCAGAAGATCGAGACCATCCTGGCTAACACGGTGAAACCCCGCCTCTACTAAAAAATACAAAAAACTAGCCGGGAGAGGTGGCGGGCGCCTGTAGTCCCAGCTACTCGGGAGGCTGAGGCAGGAGAATGGTGTGAACCCGGGAGGCGGGGCTTGCAGTGAGCTGAGATCCGGCCACTGCACTCCAGCCTGGGCGACAGAGCAAGACTCCGTCTCAAAAAAAAAAAAAAAAGAAGAGATCTTATACATATTTTGCTAGATTTATATCTACATATTTCAATTTTTGGGGGCTAATGTAAAAGGTACTGTTTTTAATTTCAAATTTCACTTATCCATTGCTGGTATGTAGGAAGGCAATAATTGGCTTTTGTATATTAACTTTGTATCCTACAATCTTATTATAATCACTTATTAGTTTTGGGAGGTTTCTTTTTTTTTTAATTCTTCAGGATTTTTTAAATAAGATAATCACGGCATCTGTGAACAAAGACAAATGCCATTCTGGAAAAAAGCAAAACTATAGGGACAGTATTAAGATCAGTGGGTGCCAGTAGTTGTGGGGGGAGGAAAGGATGAACAGGTAGAGCACAGAGTATTCTTAGGGACAGTGAAACTACTCTGTATAATACTATATTGGTACATACATGTCATTATATATTTTTTCAAAGTCTTAAAATGTACAATGCCAAGAGTGAACCCTAATGTAAACTATGGACTTTAGGTGGTAAGAATGTATCAATGTAGGTTCATCAACTGTACCAAATGTACCCATCTAGTGGGGGATGTTGTAATGAAGGAGGTTATCCATATGTAGAGGTAAGGGGTATATGAGAATCTCTGAACCTTCCTCCTAATTTTTGTGTGAACCTAAAACTGCTATAAAAATAAAGTCTTGCTTTTTAAAATGATGAATAAGAATGCAAAATTTGGTCAGATGCTAAAATGGATCCTGGGAATCACATATGAATGACTTTCATTTTAAAGCCAATTCCTGTCAACCACTAAAGATAAAACAAGGCAACAAATCTCTCAGGGACTTCTGAGAACATTATTAATGTTGTTGTATGTATCCTAAAAAAGCAGAGGAATAGGCAATAATATGATGAATTAAAAAAAAATGCATTTCAACTATATCCTGATTTCTGTAATCAGCTCTACACTGCAAATTGCCACTTCATGATGGTAAATTTGCAAATGTATCGAGAAGCTTAAAAAGATCTTTTAACACCTGTTCTAGGGACACCAACCACCTTATATTAGCCCCTCTGCACATTTAGAAAACAAGATTCATTTACCAAGTCTGCTTAAATTTTAAAACATGAATGCATTCAGTGATCATTTTATTTGCAGAGTAGAAAGAAGCACAAGGGAGCTTCTAAATATTGGCTCTCATTATACTTTCAATTATTTCAATTATTTCAGATTATGTATAAGGCAATTTCCCCTCTGACAAAATGCTGGATAAAGGTATCCATGGGAATCCAAACAGCAGCAGTCTCTGTCCATATGGTAAGTTATGTTCTTCTAGGGAAAAAAGCTGTAGTGAGGTGAAGTAATATAAATTTGATGTCTTATAGAAATACTATTCTAACAAAGATATGCATAACAAAAGCTAGTCCCAACTTTATACAGAAGTGACTACAAACACCTAGTAGTTTAATCAATTATTCTGCATTATAATTTCAAACATAACTATTTCAAACATAATTCCAAAAGAACCATATAGCGACCAAAATAAAACTATGGCTACTATGATTCTTGCTTGATTGTATGATCTAAATCCAAGGATGTAGAAACATCATCATCAAAATCATAAAAATAACAAATCTTTCTTCAGGTAAACCTAAGATATCCATTCAGTCCACAGGACAATTAAACCTTTCTTAAGAACTTTCTTATTCATAGGAGTGGCTCTTCAACAGTCATGTTTGTCTTACATAACTCTGGGCCCTAATCACATCTGATGGAGATCAACACTGACCTAATAAAATTCTCAGTCTTACCATGGAACTAAGACTTTTGTGGGGAAAGGGTCACTTAATTGTGTTTTGAAAAACTGTAATTTTTGCTAAGCTTTTTTGATAATTAAGGGACTAATTAAGGGCTTTCTCTTACTAAAAGTCTGAAGATTTCCTATTTTTTACAAAATTTCTTTACTGATTTTAATTTCATTTTGTTCACTTTCATGAGATTAAAGTTTTTAAAAATTCCTCTTTCAAAAGATGCCCTTTCTGTCAGTCTAGCAAAGTCAAGGTACTTTAGTGGGTTTTTTTGTTGGTGTGTTTGTTCTGGTTGGGGGAGTGGAGAGTGAGTCCTCTGATTTTGTGATTCTCTTACATAATTCTAAGCTTTCCCCCTTTCTTCTCTTCTCCTTCTTCATCCAATTGCTAAAAAACCCTTCTTTTCTTTTTACTCTTTTCCTTCTCCAGAAATTATGCTATTTTTATGAAATAGACTGTTTTTTCTAAAGTACACAGCAAAATTGAAAGGAAGGTGCATAGAATTCCCATATTCCCTCTGTATCCACACATGCATAGCCTCCCTCATCATCAACATCTATCACAGAGCAGTACATTTGTTACAACTGGTGAACCTACATTGACACATCCTTATCACCCAAAGTCCACGGTTTACATTACTGTTCACTCTTAGTGGTGTACATTCTATGGGTTTGGACAAATATATGATGATATGGTTTGGCTGCATCCCCACCAAAATCTCATCTTTAGTTCCCATAATCCCCATTATGTCATAGGAGGGACCCAGTGGGAAGTAATTGAATCATGGGGGTGGTGACCCTCATGCTGTTCTTGTGATAGTGAGTTTTATGAAATATGATGGTTTTATAAGGGGCTTCTCTCACCCTTTAATTCTTCTCCTTGCTGCCACCATGTGAAGAAGCACATGTTCCATTTCCCCTTCTGCCACTATTGTAAATTTCCTGAGGCCTCCCCAGCCATGCTGAATTGTGAGTCCATTAAACCTCTTTCTTTTATAAATATCCAGTCTTAGACATGTTTTTATTTGCAGTGTGAGAATGAATTAATACAGCAAATTCATACTGGGTAGTGGGGCACTGCTGTAAATATACCCAAAAACATGGAAGCGACTTTGGAACTGGGTAACAGGCAGTTTGGAACAGTTTGGCAGGCTCAAAAGAAGATAGGAAAATGTGGGAAGTTTGGAACTTCCTAGACTTGGAGGGCTCAGAAGACAGGAAGATACGGGAAACTAGAGACTTGTTGAATGGCTTTGTTGAAATGCTGATAGCGATATGGACAATGAGGTCCAGGCTGACGTGGTCTCAGATGAAGATGAGGAACTTGTTGGGAACTTGAGTAGAAAATTCACTCTTTCTATGCAGATAGACTGGCAGCATTTTGCCTCTGCCTTAGAGATCTGTGGAACATTGAACTTGAGAGATATGATTAGGGTATCTAGCGGAAGAAATTTCTAAGTGGCAAAGTGTTTAACAGGAAGCAGAGCATAAAAGTTTAAAAATTTTCCAGCGTAACAGTGCAGTATAAAAGAAAAACTCATTTTCTGGGAAGAACTTCAAGCCCACTGCAGAAATTTGCATGAGTAACAAGGAGCTGAATACTAATCACCAAGACAATGGGGAAAATGTCTCTAGGGCATGTCAGAGACTTTCATGGCAGCCCCTCTCATTACAGGCCTGGAGGCCGAGGAGGAAAAAATGGTTTTGTGGGCCAGGCCCAGGGCTTCTCTGCCATGTGCAACCTAGGAACTTGGTGCCCTGAATCCTAGCTGCTCCAGTCATGACTAAAATGGGCCAACGTACAGCTCAGGTTGTGGCTTCAGAGGGTGCAAGCTCCAAGTCTTGGTGGCTAACACGTGGTGTTAGGCCTGTGGGTACACAGAAGTCAAGAATTGAAGTTTGAAAAACTCTGCCTTGATTCAGAGGATATATGGAAGTACCTGGAAATCCAGGCAGAAGTTTGCTGTAGGGGTGGAGCCCTCATGGAAAACTTCTGCTAGGGTAGTGTGGAAGGGAAATGTGGGGTTGGAGCCCCCACACAGAGTCCCCACTGGGGCACCGCCTAGTGGAGCTGTGAGAAAAGGGCCACCATCAACCAGACCCAGAATGGTAGATCCACCAACAGCTTATACTGTGCACAGCTTGCACCATGCACCTGGAAAAGCCACAGACACTCAACACCAGGGCCCATGAAAGCAGCCACGAGGGGGGCTGTACCCTGCAAAGCCACAGGGACAGAGCTGTCCAAAGCCATGGGAGCCCGCCTCTTGCATCAGCATGACCTGGATGTGAGACATGGAGTCAAAGGAGATCATTTTGGAACTTTACGATTTAATAAGTGCCTTATTGGATTTCAGACTTGCTTGTAGCCTGAAGCCCCTTTGTTTTGGTCAACTTCTCCCATTTGGAATGGGTGTATTTACCCAGTGCCTGTACACTCATTATATCTAGGAAGTAACTAACTTGCTTTTGATTTTACAGGCTCATACGCAGAGAAGACTTGCCTTATTACAGATGAGTCTTTGGACTTGGATTGGGTGTTGAAATATGAGGACATGAGATCTGGGAGGGGCTAGGGCGAAATGACACAGTCTGCCTGCATCCTCACTGAAATCTCGCCTTGAATTGTAGTTCCCATAATCTCCACGTGTCATGGGAGGGACCCAGCATGAGGTAATTGAATCATGAGGGCAGTAACCCATGAGGGTTACTGTTCTCCTGATAGTGAGTGGGTTCTCATGAGATACGATGGTTTTATAAGGGGCTTCCCCTATCTTCACTCTCATTCTTCTCCTTGCTGCCACCATGTGAAGGAGCATGTGTTCACTTCCCCTTCTACCATGATTGTAAGTTTCCTGAAGCCTCCTAAATCATGCTGAACTGTGAGTCAGTTAAACCTCTTTTCTTTATAAATTACCCAGTCTTGGGTATGTCTTTATCAGCAGCATGAGAACAGACTAATACATATGATGACACATATCCACTGCTATAGTGTCATACAGAGTAGTTTCACTGGAAATAATGCTTTGGAAGACTGACGCATTAAATGATACCTATCCTTTTAAATGATGATTGTTCATTTGAATAGTATCTGGTCCTATAAAATGGTGTATCTTTAACTGGTGTATCTGGTCCTATATGGCCTTTGGCTCTTTAAATAATGTGACCTTAAAATCCCTTCCCTATATTCCATGCTGTGATCTGCTTGGTCATTTTCCAAGCATTTTAGAATTTAGGCTAAATTTAATCTTTCTGGTGGCCATTCCAAATCACTCTTAGGCATTGTCACTAGCCTATCTCTTCTGTTTTCGCAGTTTATCTTGGTCTGCTTTGCCCTCCATGAAGCCTGGCATGAATGGAAGTGGGGAAGAAGTGTGAGGAACTGAACACTGGAACTTACTCATGTTTTTTCCCTATTTATCCACAGCTATTTGTGTTTTTGTACTCTCTGCCTATAAGTAATGCTAAGGGTGTGGCTTTGTGTGGTGTTTTCCTAATTGGAAAGTTGTTTCTTGTTTTTAGTTTGGGAAACTGATTACTACACAATTGCCATTGTTTTCTGCTGCCAGGAAATGTGTATGGAGAATTTTTAGACACCATGCTAGAGCATGAAGAGAGAGAGGAACACAAATTTTCAATTAACAAAACATAGCTAAAAGAGAAAATCAGGGCTCTAGTTGTCTGCTACAAAGAATGTGACAGTATGAGAGGGGAAAACCTTTAATTTTGTGTATCCAGGGTCAAATTCAGGCAGTGGCTTCTCTTGTTGATTCCTGCTACCTGACCAAGCCGATCTGGGTTTTTTTCGGGGGGTAGGGGAAGATACAAACAAAATGGTTTATAACACTGATAAAAGGCATCATCTTCACAGTATGACTCTCTAGGCCTTCAACATTATGCAATGATGGTGATAAGCACCTGAAAGACAAAGTTTAATAAACTCTTTTATATCCAGAGCAAGTCCATCTTTAGTTTAGACAGATTTTATAAAGCACCTAAGCAGCAAATGGCAAGATAGATTCTGGATACCATCACAACAGAGTTAAGAAAAATGGAACAATCCAGTGAATAGTGAGCCAGCTTTATTGTCACAAAAAACAATTGCATTTTCATTGTATGCAACTCTAAAAGTAAATATACAGTCACAATCCATTTACCTGTAGAAAGCACTTTGCAATTTGTGGACTAAACCACTGACAACATTTACCAAACAACTTTAGGGATGTTTAAGTCTATTATGACCTAAGGTATTTCATTCCCCCAGCATGCCACCTACCCATCCTGAACATCTTTGACTCCATAGGTAGAGTGTAGTGGTAAAATGTGATACCAATTACTTTAATTATACAAATGGCCACAACTTGTCTTTTTTATTTACAAAGTGGTTTCACAGATGGGAAGGGCAGTTGTTATTTTCCTTCTACAGATATGAAATGAAAACCAAGGTTAAATCATAGACAGCCGAAGATTACACTAAAAGTCTTTGCCTTCTTCAAGTATCAGGCAATGACAGATAAAATATAAAATGAGAGAATTCCAAATCATAGCTATACTCAGAAAACAAGCTAAGCACTTGCATAGACCAGAAGCACACAGTGTGGAGGCAGAGCTAAAGCCATGGAACTGCCTAGTGGGGCTAAAGTTAAGGTTTTATTTTTTTATTTCCAAGGTATCAAATTAAAAACAATCATTATGAGATATGGTCTGGCTCTGTGTCCCCACCCAAATCTCAGCTCAAATTGTAATCCCCATAATCCCCACATGTTGAGGGAGTGTCCTGGTAGGAGGTGATTGGATCCTGGGAGCCGTTTCCCCCATGGTGTTCTCATGATAGTGTGTGAGTTCTCACAAGATGTGATGGTTTTATAAGTGTTTCACAGCTCCTCCTTCACACACTCTCTCTCACCCGCCACCATATAAGACATGCTTTGCTTACCCTTTCACAATGATTAGAAATTTCCTGAGGCCTCCCCAGCCACGTGGAACTGTGAGTCAATTAAACCTCTTTTCTTTATAAATTATCCAGCCTAAGGCAGTTCTTTATAGCAGTGTGAGAATGGATTAATACAATGAGGACATTAAACACAGCTTGTAAATATTTTTACTTTGTTCTGTTATTTTAATTTTTTAACAGAGTGGCTGGACTTAGACTGCATGAGGCTTATGAAAGGAAACCAGTGAAAATTGTTGCTGACAAATGCTGGAAGTTATGGCTCACCTGGGGCTCCTCATTTAGAGAAATAGAAAAACACAGACATAGATGCAGAAGCAGCTGCAAAACTATCATGGGGGTGGGGCAAGTTGTGGGAAAGAGTAAGGAGGAGAAAGCAGATGTTAAACAAGGTAAGCTTGCAAAGCAAAATTCCAAAACACATGAAGATATCTAAGTTAGCCACAAAATTAACAAGTAGAAGAATAAGCACTTTCAGAAAAAAATAAAATAACAGAACAAACTCAGAATAGTTGTAGGCTATGCTTAATATCTTCATAGAAATTTTTAAAATGTGATATCTTGGAAATGAAAATATATAGCCACTGAAATAAAACTCAATAGTGGAGATAAATACCAGAATGAGTGAACTGGAAGATCTAGTACTCAGGATTTATTCTGATACAGCTCTGAGATAAAAATGAGTGTGTATTTACAAATTATATATATATATATGAAAAAACAGTTAAGAGACAAGGGAATAGGCAAGGAGAACACAAGAATGACTCCAATAGTATTAGGCCGTTCTTGAATTGCTATAGAGAAATACCTGAGACTGGGTAATTTATAAATAAGAGGGGTTTAACTGGCTCATGGTTCTGTAGGCTTTATAGGAAGCATGGTGCTGGCATATGCTTGGCTTCTAGGGAGTCTACAGGGAGCTTACAATCATAGCAGAAGGTGAAGGGGAAGCAGGCACATCACATGGAGAAAGCAGAGCAAGCAAGAAAGAGGGATGGGGGTGCCACACACTTTGAAACTAGCAGATCTTGTGTGAACTCAGAGCGAGAGCTCACTTATCACCAAGGGGATAGCCCATGCCATTCATGAGAGACACACCCCTATGACCCAAACAACCTCCCACCAGGCCCCACCTCCAACATCTGGGATTAAAATTCAACGTAAGATTTGGATGGGGACAAATATTCAAACTACATCACCAATATATGTCTAATAGAAGGTCAGAATGAAGAAATGGGGGTGGGGAAAATGGAAATTTAATATATATTAGCTGATCATTTTACAAAACTACTTAAAGACAGGAGTTCTTACATGTATTCTCAGAGTGCTAAGTAGAATAAGGTTTTTTTTGTTTGTTTGTTTTTGTTTTTGTGTTTTGTTTTGTTTTTTGTTTTTGAGACGGAGTCTTGCTCAGTCACCCAGGCTGGAGTACAGTTGCACGATCTCGGCTCACTGCAAGCTCCGTCTCCAGGGTTCACACCATTCTCCTGCCTCAGCCTCCTGATTAGCTGGGACTACAGGCGCCCACCACCACATCGGGCTATTTTTTTTGTATTTTTAGTAGAGACAGGGTTACACCATGTTAGCCAGGATAGTCTCAATCTTCTGACCTCGTGATCCACCCACCTCGGCCTCCCACAGTGCTGGGATTACAGGCGTGAGCCACCACGCCCGGCCAGAATAAGATTTTAAAACTCCACACTTAAGACATCACTGTAAATCTATAGTATATCAAGCATGAAGATAAAATCTTACAGGCCAGCAGGAAAAAGAAAGAAGACAGTTTATCTTCAAAGGAATAGCAAATAGTCTTACAACAGCTGTCTTATCAACAAAAATAGATGTCAGCAGGCAATGAGTGATAGATCTTCAAAGTGAAAAGGGGTATAGAATTCTATACTTAGCTTAGCCATCACTAAAGAGTGTGAACAAAATGAAGACGTTTCCAGATATACAAAGACTAAGAGAGTTTCCCATTCACAAACTGCCAGTGACAGAAATACTACAGGAAGTGAGATGCAAGAAAATAAAAGGCTGACAACTATATGTATTAGGTAGAGAACATGAAAATATGTAAAATAATGAATTTTTGTGTTTTTAAGTGAAACCAGGAAAAACAATAGATAATAGTAATAGGGAAATGTGGGGTGAGAGGACGTAATGTGCCTAATAGGTGGCAAAATAAACAATGGTAAGGTCTTTGTTTTAAAAAAGTAAATATACTGAACAATTTAGTCTCTGCTAGAAAATCCTAGATACATTCCATCCTGCCCCTGCCAAAGATTGTAGACGTAAGTCCAATTACATGAGTAACACAAAAATGTAATATAAACAGATTTAACTCTGCTATTTAAAATAAAAATACCAAAAACCAAGTCTTCTAAGTGCTCTGATTTCTGCTAAAAACATTAGCATATCTGAGGGACTCAATGAAAAGCAGCTGATGTTTCAAATCATCAATGTCTCAAATATTTATTGCTTTTACAAATGATTTTCGAGCTGAAGTTATATCAGAAGAAAACAATAATTTACTACCAGCAGGAAGAGAACCAGAAATATAGGGACTATGGACACATGTAAGTTTTTTTTTTAAATGAAGAACTGCATTCAGTTCTAAAGAGTCAAGAAAAGGAGCCAGCACTGAAACATTATTCTGCCAATTTAGTCTGTGCTCTGTTATCACGGCTTTAGACTATATACCAGACAACCTTTGTATGCTACAGATTAGTCACACTGTCTTAAATTATTGAAAGCCAATTGTTGATGCTAACTGCATTAAGCCCCTAGTTGAAGCCCTTTCCCTGCTGCCCAGACATGGTCACTTGGTTTGTGACCATCACTTCCAACCTCCAACCCCCAAAGAAGCAATGTGCTAATCTCAGAGGAGGGCAAACTGGATGATAATTTTTCTTCTTCAGGCTAATTTAATCCACCAGCTCTTACGCTTCTGTCAGACTTTCAACTACTAGAAGTTAGAATCAGTTTAGCGCAGGAGGAATGAAAACACTGCAGTATAGACAGGGAAAGTGACTTAGGTCCAGTCACGCTGGTTGCTGGTTTCCCAACAGTCATGAAGGAGCCCAAACATATCTTCCACTTCCACTGCAGGCCCTTTTCTTTACTGCTCCATAGATGAGGTCCACAAGAGCGAGGACCAAAGGGACAATAAAATAATTTCATTCTTGTTTCCCATGCTTCCTTTGGCTTATTCTCATTTAGACTAGAAAAGATCCCCCAATACCTCTTCTATTTGAAATATTCTAACTTTGCTGAAATGATTAGTCACTACCAGGAGGGCTCACAAGAGGTTCTCAATGGAGGCTTGAGAACAGTTTCACCTTCCAAATCACATTCCCCTGAAGGCTGATATCCTCCCCAGGCTGTTGTTTCCTCCTTCTAACAAAACAAAACAAAATAAACAAAAACAACAACAACAAAAAACAAAAAAAAAGCTCCTGAGAACAACACAGCAGCTCCCTCCATGAGTGAAGCAAGCTCAGTTATTTCAGTCTTGATCCCACTTTGTTTCTAAAAGCAGACATATATCTTTAGCCTCCTTTCCAAGGAAGTAAGACCCACCACCAGGAAGCCACTTGACTGAACACAGCCATGCTCAGTGTGTGGGAAAGAACGAAGTCCTCTCGTTAGCAGCTCCAGGCAACAGAAGAGGCTCACATTTTAGAACACTTTCTTGGAGTCACTATACTTATAAATAAAATACAAAGACAAAATCACTAAAAAATTCCTAAGTCATACGTGTTTCAATGTGCGCCAAGAACCAGAGTCAAAAATAAAACGGGAAGCCAAAAGTGCAAAAAGCCGAAGGGAGGGTAGAGAAGGAAGAGGAAAGGGGAGAAATGACGGGCTGTAAGAGAACATACCAAGTTTCTGTGACACACAGGCCTTCGGACAGGGTTCTTCATTTGCTAGCCTCCACATGAAAGAGTCGCCTATGTCTCAGAGGCAGGAAGAGCCAAGGGCCAGACGGCACCCTAACCCCATCATTCCTGTCCCTTCCTGACAGCTGTTAGGGAGGCCTTACAGCATCAACTCCATTCTCTTGGAAAGCACACGGGCGCGCGCGCACACACACACACACACACACACAACAACCCTATGTAATCTGACTTTATCTCTATTTTTCCTCAGTTAAACACTTCCAGGATGTTCACAAGAAATAAGGTTCTATAACATTTAAGGAATACAGTTATATTACACAGCCTGGGTGAATAAATTAAAAACAGCTGGGAACAGACAAAAATGACTCTGTGCCTCTACCTTAAAAGGAACTTTAAAAACACTTACATATGTAATTTAACCCAACCCTTCATCCCACAGATAAAGAAACTGGGATCCATAGAGGGTTATCTGCCTAGAAGAGGGTCAGCAGTCCAGACTAGACCTTGAGTGTCTGACACGTGCAGTGAGAGAGGGGACTACAGAGGCTGCACATCCCCGAGAAAAGCAAGAAGCCCAGAGACCAGGAGATGTGGGCATGCTGGGTGTTCACAGCAATGGCAGAAAGAGGAGTGACAGAGGTAACACAAGGATTCTACAAAGCATCTGAGGGTAAAGAGAGAAGGAAAGAAAAGAAAAAATATAAACTTCATGACAACTATTCAGTTTAGTGCAATACAGACTGTGTTAAGTACAGGTTAATAAGGAGCAGTGAAGAAAAGGTGAAAATAATTAAGCTATTTGGACTAGTGACTAGATGTTTGTTATAATTAAAATACTTTCTTTCATTTCTCACTTTAGTTGGTATATATTCTCTTATCATGTGTTTCTTACAGTTTCGTTCTTGAAATTCCCTATCATATACACGTTTGGATGCTTGTTAATGCAGATTTTTGGACTCTACTTCAGAGCTATTGAATCGGAATCTCTCTGGCTAGGACTCCAATTTCTTAGATCACTAAGAAATCTAAATTTTAAACAAGCTTCCCATGTACACTGACATTTAAGAACTAGTACCATAGTCTGGTGTGGTGGCATGCACCTACATGGGAGGCTGAGGCAGGAGGATCGCTTGAACTCAGCAGTTCTAGGCTGCAGTGAGCTACAATCGTGCTACTACACTCCACACTCCAGCCAGGGTGACCGAGTGAGACTGGACACCCCATCTATTAAAAAAAAAGAACGAGTACCACTCATAATAATGTCATTACAGAATTAGACAAACCCTATCTGTCTTCCAGTTCTCTTTATCCCTATTTCTGTGTTAAGGATACTGAGGTAAGAGAAGGTGAGTGCTCTCAAATCACAAAGGCTGCCCAGAGCCTGCCAGGCCTTGCTCCTAGGCCTCCTCTCCCCACCATGAAGGACAGATGGACTGAATTGGGCTAGGTAGCCATTGGTTCAATTTTAAGATTCTATATTTTTAGTTTGCTAAAAGTAAAAGTATGTATTGTTTTGCTAATGAAAAACCCATACCACATTGTCTATCATGGGTACATACAGTCATGAGCTGCATAATGACGTCTCATCAACAAGAGACCACATGTACAACTGTAGTTTCATAAGATTATAACAGAGCTGCCCTATACAAGTGTACCACTTTTTAATCTTTTATACCATATTTTTACCATACCTTTTCTATGTTTAGATATATTTTGATATACAAATACTTACCATTGTATTACAATTGCCTACAGTATTCAGTACAATACCATATAGGCTTGCAGCCTAGGAGCAATGGGCCATACCACATAGCTTAGGTGTGTAGTAGGCTGTCCCAGCCCATCTAGGTTTGTGTAAGTGCACTCTATGACATTCTGTGTGATGCCTCATGACATGTTTCTCAGAATGTATCTCTATCATTAAGTAATACATGACTGTATTTCCTTTAGAATCAGGAAAAAATTAACTTACTAAACACAACCAAACAAAACAAGAAACATAATTATAGACTTAGTAAGCTATACATCATCCCTGCTTCTCTCAATAAAGCAAACGGCAGAGCATCCCAAGTCCCTTCAGACCTCCCCTACCAAGTGCTACAGAAAGCACAGAAACTATCCAGCTTTGCCCACAACCTCAACTCCTTGGTAGCAACCGAAACATCTGAGGGGCAAGTCAAGTGGCAGGTAACTGGGTAGGGAATCGGCCTTTTGAAAGATGTGATGTGGCATCAACGTGGATCTGGCTAAATTTCTGGTTAACCTCCAGGCTCTCTGCCTGGCCCCATCCTCCACGTTCTCTCTAGAGTATGGCAAAAAGGAGAGTCCAAAATGAAAGGAGGCAGAGGAAGAGACAATTCAGACTAGAGAACTAAATTCAACTAAGAATACCTGCTTATTTCCCCAGACCACAGAATGCCCTGCAGGGCAAAAAGGAATGAAGATGACAACATCTTTCACATCCAAATGCTGAGGTAATTCCCAGAAATTGTTTCGAGGAGAGAGATGGAAAATAGGACAGTAATCACTACCTTTGAGAACAAAGTTCCTAAATATAATGAGTAGCACTCAACTCCCGATTATCTTTGCACATTGAGGACAAAGGCATTCACAGGAAAGAAAAAATAGTGGACGCATCCAGGGACCTGAGGGTGCCAACACCACTCCCATCTCAGTTCCCTGGGATGCACACGTGGATTACCACAAGTGCTGAGTGAAAATTCTAGGGAGTGCCTGCCCATCTTGGTTCAGGTCTGTCTGCTTCATGACTATAGAAGCCCTTTGACATGTGGAATCACCCACACCCTTCTTCCCTTCCCACTCGCAGCTAATAACAGGACCCTGAGACCCTCATATATAATGTCCCCAAGGCCCATTGATAGTCTCTTGGGAAAAGTATATGTCTTCATGCCGGGAGATGAAACAAAGGAAAGAGCAGAGTATTGCCAGTACTGTGCTCCAGGCAGCATCTTCAATGAGCCCAATTTTATATTAATATATATATTTGTGTGTGTGTGTGTGTATAAGCAGACATTAAAAATACTAGTAAGAATTACTCTAAAATGGTCATGCATGGTGGCTTACACCTGTAATCCCAGCAATTTGGGAGGCCAAGGCCGGTGGATCACTTGAGGTCAGGAGTTCAAGATGAGCCTGGCCAATATGGTGAAACCCCATCTCTGTTAACAACACAAAAATCAGCTGGGTGTGGCATCTGTAATCTCAGCTACGTAGGAGGCTGAGGAAGGAGAATTGCTTGAACCCAAGAGGCAGAGGTTGCAATGAGCTGAGATTGTGCCACTGCATTCTATCCTGGGTGACAGAGCAAGACTCTTAAAAAAAAAAAAAAAAAAAGGAAAAAAAAAATCTCTAAAATGTCAATACTGGTTACTCCCAGTGATCTTAATTCTCTTCACATTTTTCTGAATTTTCCAATTTTTTTTATGATAAAAGGTTTCTTTTTTTTTTTTATAATTAGGGGAAAACATTACTTTAAAAAAAAAATGGCTATAATTCACCCAGAGATGAAAGTGGAATATAACAGATGAGGTCATTTATGTAGTACAATGTCTGAAAGTATATAGAAAAAAAAGAGTGCAGAGACAAAAACTTAACTTCCTCTTCTCTATAGCCCATTGTTGTTACTTACCTGTAGAATTCCCAGGCCTCTGTTTATCTATTTCTAGGAGTCCCTATAAGTTATTATATTATTATTATTATTATTATTATTATTTTTTTTTTTTTTTTTTTTTGAGACGGAGTCTCGCTCTGTCGCCCAGGCTGGAGTGCAGTGGCGCTATCTCGGCTCACTGCAAGCTCCGCCTCCCGGGTTTACGCCATTCTCCTGCCTCAGCCTCCCGAGTAGCTGGGACTACAGGCGCCCGCCACCTCGCCCGGCTAATTTTTTTGTATTTTTAGTAGAGACGGGGTTTCATTGTGTTAGCCAGGATGGTCTCGATCTCCTGACCTCGTGATCCGCCCGTCTCGGCCTCCCAAAGTGCTGGGATTACAGGCTTGAGCCACCGCGCCCGGCCTATATTATTATTTTTTAAGTTCTTAAGTGATACGGTTTGGCTCTGCATCCCCATCCAAATCTCACTTTGAATTGTAATCCCCAGAATCCCCATGCATCAGGGGCAGGACTAGGTGGAGGTAATCGGATCATGGGGGCAGTTTCCCTCATACTGGTCTCATGATAGTGAGTGAATTCTCATGAGATCTGATAGTTTTATAAGCATCTGACATTTCCTCTGTTAGCACTCATTCTCTCTCCTGCTGCCCTGTGAAGAGGTACCTTCTGCCATGATTGTAAGTTTCCTGAGGCGTTCCCAGCCATACAGAACTGTGAGTTAATTAAATCTCTTTATAAACTGCCTAGTCTCAGGGAGTTCTTTATAGCAGCAAGAAAGGACTAATATAGTAAACTGGTACCAGTAGAGTGGGGTACTGCTATAAATATACCCAAAATGTGGAAGTGACTTTGGAACTGGGAAACAGGCAGAGGTTGGAACAGTTTGGAGGGCTCAGAGGAAGACAGGAAGATGTGGGAAAGTTTAGAACTTCTTAGAGATTATTGAATGGTTTTGACCAACATGCTGATAGTGACATGAAGAATGAAATCCAGGCTGAGGTGGTCTCAGATGGAGATGAGAAGCTTATTGGGAACTGGAATAGAAAGGTCACTCTTGCTATGTTTTAGTAAAGAGACTGGAGGTATTTTGCCCCTGCCCTAGAGATCTGTGGAACTTTAACCTTGAGAGAGACAATCTGAAATTGGAACTTGTATTTAAAGGGGAAGCAGAGCATAAAAGATGAGAAAATTTGCAGCCTGACAATGTGATGGAAAACAAAAACCCATTTTCTGGGGGAAAAAAATGCAAGATGTCTGCAGAAATTTGCATAAGAAACAAGGAGCAGAATGTTAATCACCAAGACAATGGGAAAAATGTCTCCAGGCCATGTCAGAGACCTTCAGGGCAGCCCCTCCCATCACAGGCCCAGAGCACTAGGAGGAAAAAATGGTTTTGTGGCCACTGCCTATCCAGCTCCAGCCATGGCTAAAATGGGCCAACGTACAGCTCAGGTCATGGCTTCAAAGGGTGCAAGCCCCAAGTCCTGGTGGCTTACATGTGCTATTGGCCCTGTGAGTGCACAGTTGTCAAGAATTGAAGTTTGAGAAGCTCCACCTAGATTTCAGAAGATGTATGGAAATGCCTGGATGTCCAGGCAGAGGTTGCTACAGGGGTAAAGCCCTCAGGGAGAACCTCTGCTAGGGTAGTGAGGAGCAGAAATGTGGGGTCTGAGCCCCCACACAGAGTACCCACTGGGGCACTACCTAGCGGAGCTGTGAGAAGAGGGCCACCGTCAACCAGACCACAGAATGGTAGCTCCACTGACAGTTTGCACTGTGCACCTGCACAGACACTCAACACCAGTCTGTGAAAGCAGCCAGGAGCGGGGCTGCACCCTGCAAAGTCACAGGGGCAGAGCTGCCCAAAGCATGGGAGCTTACCTCTTGCATCAGCATGACCTGGATGTGAGACATGGAGTCATAGGAGATCATTTTGGAACTTTAAGGTTCAATGACTGCTCTATTAGATTTCAGACTTACATGGGGCCTGTAGCCCCTTTGTTTTGGCCAATTTCTCCCCTGTGGAATGGGTGTATTTACCTAATGCCTGTACCCCCATTGTATCTAGGAAGTAAATGACTTGCTTTTGATTTTACAGGCTCACAGGTGGAAAGGACTTGCCTTGTCTCAGATGAGACTTTGGAATTGGACTTTTGGGTTAATGCTAGAATGAGTTAAGACTCTGGGGGACTGTTGGAAGGGCACGATTCTGTTTTGAAATGTGAGGACATGAGATTTGGGAGGGACCAGGCACAAAATGGTATGGTTTGGCTCTTTGTCCCCACCCAAATCTCACGCTGAATTGTAATTCCCATAATCCTCATGTGTCAAGGACAGGACCAGGTGGAGGATAACTGGATCATGGGGGCAGTTTCCCCCATGCTGCTCTCATGATAGTGAGCGAGTCTCATGAGATCTGATGGTTTTATAAGCATCTGGCATTTCTCCTTCTTGCACTCATTCTCTCTCCTGCTGCCCTGTGAAGAGGTGCCTTCTGCCATGATTGTAAGTTTCCTGAGGCCTCCTGAATCATGCTGAACTGTGAGTCACTTAAACCTCTTTTCTTTATAATTACCTAGTCTTGGGTATTTAATCATAGCAGCATGAGAATGAACTAATACATTAAGTTTAAACCACAGCTTTAAACTTCTATATCATCAAAGCTTTTCACCTGAGTTGCCAATAAATGGCAAAATGACTAAATCTAATTTTCATATTATTTTGTTTTCTTTTCTTTTGATACAGATATTGACAGGTAGTAAACCACTAGCTGAATGAGATAATTATAAAACTATTAACATCTGAATAACTGTGAAGTTAAATATATGATTTTTACATCATGAAAAAGATGAAAATTTTAAGTATCAGTGAGTTTCTTAAAGTTAAAATCAAATTACAGATAAGTAACAAGCAATGGAGAATCTCCTTGTCTAGAATAGTATGTGGGTCTCATATTCAAGATGCTTCAATTACTTCACCCTTCACCACAGAACAGTCTATGATTTCAAGTCCCTCTAGAACAGGAAATATCCTGATCAACCCTAATTATCAGGTGGTAATAAAGTCCATAAAGCTTTTTATTTCTTCTTTTTGACATATTTTCACTATATGATTAAACTATACAACATATACAGAACACTAATTTGATGACGCTCCACTTATTTGCCACGATCCATTTAATGCTTGAGATTATTTCTCACACTGCTCCCATGTTTGAAGGCTGTTGTTCTCTAAAGGATGACATTAGTGAAAGAGATATTGTTGCTTCCACATGGTAAAAATAAGTTATACAAGACACAAGACTGTCAAAGAGGACCATCTGGCATTTTCTTTGATGTATCTGTCATGAGGTGGAATAAATAATAGATTCAGAATTTGAAGACCAATATTTAAAGCATAGCCTCACATTTTGGTAGTTAAATAATTACACTTGCCCACTTTACTTACTTTTTTCACCTTTACTTACTTTTTAAAAATGGGAGTTACATTGATTTGGAGGGTTGAAGGAAGATGGTGGGATACAATACCCTACCCACTGTGCCCCTGACAGGAAAACCAAATTTGACAACTATCTACACACAAAAAAGCATCTTCATAAGAAACAAAAATTAGCTGGGCACAGTGGCTTATGCCCATAATCCTAGCACTTTTGAAGGATGAGGCAGGAGAATTGCTCGGGCCAGGGAATTCAAGACCACCCTGGGCAACATGGCGAAACCCCATGTCCACTAAAAATACAAAAATTAGCTGGGCAAGGTGGCACATACCTGTAGCCCCAGCTACTCAGGAGGCTGAGCTGGGAGGATTGCTTAAGCCCAGGAGGTGGAGGTTGCAGTGAGCTGAGATCGCACCACTACACTACAGCCTGCATGACAGAGTGAGACCCTGTCTCAAACAAACAAACAAAAAAAGAACCAAACATCAAGTAAGGACTCTCATGGTATCTGATTTTAACTTAATATCTCTGAAAAGAATAGGAAATAGGAAACAGTCTTGAATTGCCAATGCCACCCCTCTCCCATTCCCCTACAGCAGCTGCATAGCTCAGAGAAATCTGTGTGCTTGAGAGGAGGAGAGTGCAGTAATTATGAGACTTCACATTAAACTCAGTGCTTCCCTGTTACAGTGGAAAGCAAAACCAAGTGGAACTCAGGTGATGCCCACACAAGGAGGGAGCATGCAGATCAACCCTAGCCAGAGGGGAATCGCCCATCCCAGTGGTGGGAACTTGAGTTCGAGCCAGCTTCATTACTGTGGGCTGAAGTGCTGTGGGGCCACAAATAAACCTGAAAGACAACCTAGACCACAGGGACTGCAAGTCTTAATGCTGAGCTGGGATTGGAGCAAGTGGACTCAGGGGTGATGCAAGCTACTGAGAAACTAGCTAGGGCAGCTAAGGGAGTGCTTGTGCCACCCCTCCCCTAACTCTAGGCAACACAACTCCAAAAGAGACCTCTTCCTTCCACTTGAAGAGAGGAGAGGGAAGAGTAAAGAGGATTTTTATTTTGATTCTTGAATACTAGCTTGGCCACAGTAGGATAGAGAACTGATCACGGTTGTAAGGCTCCATTCCAGGCCCTAGCTCCTGGATGACATTTGTAGACACACCCTGGACCAGAAGGGAATCTGTTGCTGTAAAGTGAAGGACCCAGTCCAGGCAAAGCCTATCACCTGATGACTAAAGAGCCCCTGGGCCCTGAATAACCAGTAGGGATACCCAGGTAGTAAGCTGTGGGTCTTGGGTGAGATTCTGAGAGGTGCTGACTTCAGCTGAGACACAACACATTTGAAACTCTGATGGCTGTGGTGAGAAACTCCTTCTGCTTGAGGAAAGGGAAAAGTAAAGGGAACTTTGTCTTGCACTTTAGGTACTAGCTTGGTCACAGTGGGGTAGAGCACAAAGCAGGTTCTTTGCACAAAGCAAGTCCTGAGTCCGGGACTTGGTTCTTAGATGGCATTTCTCGACCTGTCCTGAGCCAAAGGGGAGCCCACTGCCCTGAAGGATGAATCCCAGTCTGGCAGAATTCACCACAAGTTTACTGAAGTCCCCTTGGGCCTTACGTGAACATCAGCAGTAGCTTGGCAGTACTCCCCATGGGTTTCTGGTGGTTGTGGTCATGGAGTGAGGCTCTTCTGCCTGTGGAAAGGGGAGGGAAGAGTGGGAAGGACTGTTTCTCATGGTTCAAGGACTAGCTAAGCCACAGCAGAACAGAATACCAAGTAGACTGCTAAGGTTTTTAACTCTAGCCCCTAGGTCTCAGATGGCATCTCTAGACCGGTCCAGGGCCTGGAGGAAATTGCCACCCTGAAGGGAAGAACACAAGCCTGGCTGGCTTTACCAACTGCTGATAGCAGAGCCCTAGCGCCTTGAGCAAACATAGGTGTTAGCCAAGTATTGATTATAGTGGACATTGGGTGAGACTCAGGGCTGTGCTGGCTTCAGGTCTGACCCAGCGCAGTCTTTGTGATGGTGGCCACAGGGGTGATTGTGTCACCTCAGCCCCAGGTGGCTCAGCACAGAGACAGATAGACAGACAGAAAGGAAGACAGAAAAAGAGGGAGAAAGAGAGACTGACTGACTCCATTTGTTTAAGAGAAAGTAAGGGAAGAGAAGAGTCTGCCAGGTAATACAGAGAAGTATTCTGGATCTTATGTAAGACCACCAAGCCAGTGTGAGTCTATGAGTCTCCAAGAATAACAGAATTACTAGGCTTCAGTCTCCTAATACAGTTATGACTTAGATCACAACACCCAAGTCCTTTTGAATGCCTGGAAAGCCTTCCTACGAAGGACAGGTAAAAACAAGCCCATGATGTGAAGACTACAATAAATACCTAACTTTTTAATATCCATGCCCAGATACTGACAAACATCAATAAACATGAAGACCATCCAGAAAAACATGACCTCACCAAACAAACTAAATGAGGCACCAGGGATCAATCCTGGTGGAGAAAGGTATGCAACTTTTTAGACAGACAATGCAAAATAGCTGTGTTGAGGAAATTCAATGAGATTTAAGATAACACAGAGAAGGAATTCAGAATGTTATTAGATAAATTTAACAAAGAGATTGAAATTAAAAAGAATCAAGAAGAAATTCTGGAGTAGAAAAATGCAACTTACATATTAAAGATTGAATCAGAGTCTCTTAATAGGAGAATTGATTAAGCAGAAGAATTAGTGGGCTATTTGAAAATACACAGTCAGAGGAGATAAAAGCAAAAAAGAATAATGAAAGAATGAAGCATACATACAAGATCTAGAAAATAGCCTCCAAGGGGCAAATTTAAGAGTTACAGGTCTTAAAGAGGAGGCAGAGAAAGAGAAAGGGGAAGTAAATATATTCAAAGGGATAAGAACAGAGAACTTCCCAAACCTAGAGAAAGATATCAATATCCAAGTACAAGAAGGTTATAGAAAACCAACCAGATTTAACCCATAGGAGACCACCTCAAGGCATTTAATAATCAGACTCCCAAAGGTCAAGAATAAAGAAAGGAGCCTAAAAGCACCAACAGAAAAGTAACAAATAATATACAATGGAGCGCCAACACACCTAGCAGCAGACTTTTCAGTGGAAACCTTACAGGCCAAGAGACAGTGGCATGACATATTTAAAAGGCTGAAGGAAAAAAATTTTACCCTAGAGTAGTGTATCTGGAGAAAATATCCTTCAAATATGAAGGAGAAATAAAGACTTTCCCAGATAAACAAAAACTGAGGAATTTCAACACCAGACCTGTCCTTGAAGAAATGCTAAAGGGAGTACTTCAATCAGAAAGAAAAGAATGTTCATGAGCAATAAGACATCATCTGAAGGTACAAAACTCACCAGCAAAAATAAGTACACGGAAAAATACAGACTATTATAACACTGTAACTATGGTATGTAAACTACTGTTAAGTAGAAAGACTAAAAGATTAACCAATCAAAAATAACTACAACAACTTTTCAAGACATAGACAGTACAATAAGGTATAAACAGAAACAACAAAGAATTAAAATTAAAAAGTTAATTAAAAAGTGGGGGACAAAGTTAAAGTGTAGAGTTTTTATTAGTTTTCTTTTCGTTTGTTTATGCAAGCAGTGTTTAGTTGTTATCAGCTTAAAATAGTGAATTATAAGATAGTTTTTGCAAACCTCATGGTAACCTCAAATCAAAAACCATACAACAGGCACAGAAAAAATAAAAAGCAAGAAATTAAATCATACCACCAGAGAAAATCACCTTGACTAAAATCAAGACAGGAAGGAAAGAAGGAAGAGAAGACCACAAAACAACCAGGAAACAAATAACAAAATGGCAGGAATAAATCTTTACTTATCAATAACAACACTGAATATAAGTAAACTCTCCAATAAAAAGATGGAAAAATATATTTTGTGTCAATGGAAACCAAAAAAGAGCAAAGTAGCTAGGCTTATATCAGCCAAAATACATTTAAAGACAAAAACTATACAAAGAGACAAAGAAGGTCATTATATAATGATAAAAGGGTCCATTCAGCAAAACGATATAATGATTATAAATATATGTGCACCCAAAACTGGAGCACCCAGATATGTAAAGAAAATATTATTAAAGAAAGAGATGAACTCCAATAAAATAATAGCTGGAGACTTCAACACCCCACTTTAAGCATTCAACAGATCTTCTAGACAGAAAATAGTCAAAGAAACATCAAACTTAATCTGCACTATGGACCAAATAAACCTAAAAGATACAGAACATTTCATCCAATGGTTGTAGAATACATATTTTTTTTAATTTTTAATTTTTTTCTTTTCTCTTTCTTGCCCTATCTTATGGTGCTGAAGAATACATATTCTTCTCAGTACACAGATCATTCTCAATGACAGACCATATGTTACGTCACAAAATAAGTCTTAAAACACTCAAAACACATTGAAATAACATCATGCATCTTCTCTGACCACAATGGAAGAAAACTTTAAATCAATAACAAGAGGAATTTTGAAAACTATACGAACACATGGAAATTAACAATATACTCCTGAATGACCAGTGGGTCAATGAAGACATTGAGAAGTAAATTGAAAAATTTCTTGAAACAAATGATAATGGAAACACACATACCAAAACCTATGGAAAACAGCAAAAGCAGTTCTAGGAGGGAAGTTTATAACTGTAAATGCGTACATCAAAACAGAAGAAAAACCTTCAATAAACAACCTAATGATTCATCTTAAAGAACTAGGAAAGCAAGAGCAAACCAAACTCAAAATCAGTAGAAGAAAAGAAATAGTAAAGATCAGAACAGAGATAAATGAAATTAAAATGGAGAAAACAGTACAAAAGATCAATGAAACAAAATGTTGGTTTTTTTGAAAAGGCAAACAAAATTGACAAATCTTTAGCCAGAATAATTAAGAAAATACGAGAGAATAAATGAATAAAATAAATAAATAAAATCAGAGATGAAAAAGGAGAAATTACAACTGATACTGCAGAAATTCATAGGCTCATTAGTGGCTACTATGAGCAGCTATATGCCCATAAATTGGAAAATCTAGAAGAAATGAATAAATTCATAGACACATACCATGTACCAAAACTGAATCATGAAAAAATCCTGAACAGACCAAATGAGACTGAAGTCATAATAAAAAGTTGCCCAGTAAAGAAAAGCCCAGGATCTGATGGCTTCACTGCCGAATTCTACCAAACATTTGAAGGAGAACTAATACTACTTCTACTCAAATGATTCTGGAAAATAGAGAATGGAATACTTCCAAACTCATTATAGGAGGCCAGAAGTATTACCTTGATACCAAAACTAAACAAACACACATTAAAAAAAACTACAAGCCAAATATCTCTAAACAATATTGATTTAGAATCATTAATAAAACACCAACAAACTGAATTCAATAACACATTAAAAAGATATCTCTTCATGGCCAAGTAGGATTTATCCCAGGGATACAAGGATGATTCAAAATATACAAATAACTCAGTGTGATATATCATATCAACAGAATGATGGCCAAAAACCACATAAACATTTCAATTGATGGTGGTGCTAAAAATGCATCTGGAAAAATTCAACATCACTTCATGATAAAAACCATTACAAAACTGGATATAGAAGGAACATACCTCAACATAAAAAAAGCCATATATGATAGACCCATAGCTAGTGTCATACTGAATAAGGAAAAACTAGAAGCCTTTCCTCTAGGGTCTGAAACATGACAAGGATGCCCACTGCCACTGTTATTCAACATAGTACCGGAAGTCCTAGCTACAGCAATCACACGAGAGAAAGAAATAAAGGGCATTCGAACTGGAAAGGAACAAATCAAATTATCCTTGCTGGTAGATGATATGATCTTATATTTAGAAAAACCTAAAGACTTCAATGAAAAACTATTAGAATTGATAAACAAATTCAGTAAAGTTGCAGGGGACAAAATGAACACACAAAAATCACTAGGATTTCCATACGCCAACAGGGAACAATTTGAAAAATAAATTGAAAAGTAATCCCATTTACAATAGCTACAGAGTAAAATCACTAAGAATTTACTTAACTGAGGAAATAAAAGATCTCTACAATGAAAACTATAAAACATTGATGCAAGAAATTGAAGAAGACACAAAAAAATGGGAAAATATTCCATGTTCAAGAACTGGAAGAATGAATATTGTTAAAATGTCCACACTACTCAAAGCAATCTACAGATTCAATGCAATCATTATCTAAACAATGACATTCTTCGCAGAAATAGAAAAAAAATCTTAAAATTTATATGGAACCATAAAATACCCACAATAGCCAAAGCCATCCTGAGTAAAAAGAAGAAAACTGGAGGAATCACATTACCTGACTTCAAATTATATTACAAAGCTATAGTAAACAAAACAGCACGGTACTGGCATAAAACCAGACACACAGACCAATGGAATAGAATAGAGAACCCAGAAACAAATCCATACATCTACAGTGAAATCATTTTTTTTACAAAAGTGCCAAGAACATATAGTGGGGGAAGGACAGTCTCTTCAATAAATGGGTCTGAGAAAACTGGATATCCATATGCAGAAGAATGAAACTAGATCTGTATCTCTAGCCATATACAAAAATCAAATAAAATTGGATTAAAGACTTAAATCTAAGACTTCAAACTATAAAATTACTGTAAGAAAACATTGGGGAAACTCCCTAGGACACTGAACTGGGCAAAGATTTCTTGAGTAATATCCCACAAACACAGGCAACTAAAGTAAAAATGGACAAATGAGATCATATCAAGTTAAAAGTTTCTGCATAGCAAAGGAAACAATCAGCAAAATGAAGAGACAACTCACAGAATGGAACAATACATTTGCACACTACCAATCTGACAAGAGATTAATAACAAGAATATATAAGGAGCTCAAACAACTCTATAGGAAAATATCTAATCATCTGATTACAAAATGGGCAAAAGATATGAATAGACGTTTCTCAAAAGAATATACACAATTGGCAAACAAGTTTCTGAAAAGATGCTTAACATCATTGATCATCAGAGAAATGCAAATCAAAACAACAACAGGATATCATCTCACACCTGTTAAAATTACTTTTATCCAAAAGACAGGCTAACAAATGCTGGTAAGGATGTAGAGAAAAGGGAACTCTCATACACTGTTGGTGGGAATGTAAATTAGTACAACCAGTATGAAGAAGAGTTTGGAGATTCCTCAAAAAACAAAAAAATAGAACTACCGGCTAGGAACAGTGGCTTACAGCTGTAATCCCAGCACTTCGGGAGGCCGAGGCAGGTGGATCACTTGAGGTCAGGAGTTCAAGAACTACCACACAATCCAGCAATCCCACTCCTAGGTAGGTACCCAAAAGAAAGGAAATCAGTATATCAAAGAGATATCTGCACTCCCATGTTTATTGCAAAACTATTCACAAGAGCCAAGATTTGGAAGCAACCTAAGTGTCCATCAACAGATGAATGAATAAAGAAAATGTGGTACGTATACACAACGGACTACTTGTCAGCCATAAAACTCAATGAGATCTTGTCATTTGCAACAACATGGGTGGAACTGGAGGACATTATGTTAACTGAAATAAGCCAGGCACAGAAAGACAAACTTCACATGTTCTCACTTATTTGTGGGATCTAAACATTAAAACAACTGAATTCATGGAGACAGAGAGCAGAAGGATGGTTACCAAAGGCTAGGAAGAGTAGTGGAGGGATGGGGGAAGTGGGGATGACTAATGAATAAAAAAAAAAAAAGAATAAATAAGATCTAATATTTGCTAACACAACAGGATGACTATAGTAAAAGTAATTTAGTTGTACATTTAAAAATAACTAAAAGAGTATAAGTGGATTGTTTGTAACACAAAGCATAAATGCTTGAGGTGATAGATACCACATTTGCCCTGATGTGACTGTTACGCATTGTATGCCTGTATCAAAATATCTCATGTGACCCATGAACATATATACCTACTATGTGTCCATAAAAATTAAGAATAAATAAAATGGGAATTGCAAGTATCTGAAAAAGGCAAGTGTTTGTGAAAACATTGTCATCTACCTGGGGCTCTATGCCCTTAAAAATTCTATCCATACCATTTAGATAGCCTGGAGCAGCTGGTTGGAGCTGGAGTTAATGAAGTAAGGTGTGGGAATAAACAGGAAGGGTTTCCTCCACTCAGGGACCAAGGCTATGAAACATTCCTTCCTTATCTTGGTTGAGTATATTTTCCAAGGAAGACTCTTCTGGAGCATTCTCAGTGGGAGTCAATCCTTAAGTTAGGAGAGAGGCAGAGCTTGGCCAGAGGGCTCAATCTACCAGCAGAACCCTTTGCCATGTTACTACTTTGGTACGCGGTGTACAGAGTGGATGAGTGCCAGTTGAAATGGAACTGGGAACAGGTACAGGGTGGGAAAGCAATGCTCAGCCAGGGACCTTCTGGGCCTCAGGCTTGATTCAGTGTGTACCAAGGAATGCCAAAGGCAGATCTTGTTCCTACTGTGCCATTCTGACCAAAGAGGCCCTGACCAAAAGGACAACCATCTAGTCTCAAAAGAGAAGAGATGGTATCCTCCTGACAATCAGCCTCTAAAACTGCAGCACTACTTCTTGTGGAGGTAAGGAAGGCTGCCACTAAGAATGTACATAAGGGTCTTTAGAGATAGAACAGTGTCTCCTCATCTGTGTTCTGCAAACATTAAACCCATAAAATGCCCTGGAAAAAGTCTCCCTGCTATCAAGTGCATTTGGGAAATAATGTTTACTATATTCCTCAACTAGGAGGATCACACTACCCCTTAAGCACATGCAAGGGGCTGACAAGTCATGCCACTTAAAAACATCTAACTTTGTTTAACCAACCTTATTAAAAGAGGTTAACATTATTTAGTGGTTAAGAATAGGGGTTCTGGAGCCAGACCTTGTACCTCATGTTCCTCTACTTATTAGCTGTGTGAGCTTGGGCACGTTGTGCTCCTGTGGCTCAGTTTCTGCACCTGTTGTAAAATGGAAATGGAAATAATAATATACCGTCCTCGTGGAGGTGTCATGAAAGTGAAATGAGCTACTAAGTACAAATCATTGAGAACAGTACCTGGAAAACAGAAAGAACTCAAAAAAAATTAGCTATTATAATTTATATTATTATTGTCTGATTATTAATATCTAATTTTTTTTTTTGAGACAGGGTCTGACGCTGTCATCCAAGCCACAGTGCAGTGGCGCAATCATGGCTTACTGCAGGATTGACCTCCAGGGCTCAAGAAATCCTCCTACTTCAGCCTTCTGATTTGCTGGAGCTACAGGCATATGCCAGCACACCTGTTAATTTCTTAATTTTTTACATAGATGGCATCTTATTATGTTGCCCAGGGTGGACCTGAACTCCTGGGCTCAAGTGATCCTCCTGCTTTGGCTCCCAAAGTGCTGGTATTACAAGTGTGAGCTACTTTGGCCAGAGAAATGCTAAATATAGAAAAATCCCCTCTCTTCCCAAAGAG
The DNA here is from genome assembly GCF_043159975.1 of Macaca nemestrina. Taxonomy (NCBI): domain Eukaryota; kingdom Metazoa; phylum Chordata; class Mammalia; order Primates; family Cercopithecidae; genus Macaca; species Macaca nemestrina. The sequence continues at coordinate 103,300,087 of NC_092129.1, read as the reverse complement.
AAGTCAACATACTCTCTGTAGCACAAAAACACAACTAAGAAATCAGAATTTCAGTCTCCAATATCAGCTTAACCTTCTTGGGTATGTGTTTCCTTATCTATAAAAATAAGATTATTAGACTTATTATTCCTTCTAGCTGCAACAGGCCAGGATTCTAGGAAAAATACATAGTTGCCATTAAAACCAGCAACTCTTGCCCAGTCCTGGTTCCAACCTGGTTGCTTTTAAGATTCTACCTTGCAGACATCTTACCCAGATTTAAAGCTGCCATTGCAGGACTTTAGGTTAAGAGCTGGTTGTTGCCCAGCAAGATGGGTATGGAAATGGCCTTGTGCCACCTAACCCCAGAGTTCTGAAGCACACAGAGTGAAATAAACTAGCAACGGCAATAACGTCAACAGGCTGCAACTTGCCTGCTCCAGAGGACCCATCTGCACCTCTAATGCCGACTGCCTTGGTTTCTGGCACAAAAGCTTGAGCATCATTCCCATATTCCCTACTGTGGTACTGTGGTCTCCAGTAACCAGAAAGTCCCATCCTATATATTGATTATTTTGCTTGTCTGAGTCTTGCCAGCTCTTTCTAAGGGCTGAACTCTTCTTTGAGTTTTTCTCATTTGTACAAAACACCAGGTTGCAGTTTCAATGTGGATACCCATCTGTGCTCAACTTTGTTGACATGTCTTAAATCCAGACCTTATCTGTTGAGTCTAGTACTGCCCCAGCAGAGAAAGGGCTGCTGCTTCTGCCCTGAGTGTGTACTGTACATACCTCTGTGTAACCCAGCTCAGTCTTTTAGATTTCTAGAATGTCACATGGCTGTGTCCATCTGCATTTTAGTTGTGCCTTCATCCACCCATCCAGCCATCTGGCCAGTCATCCAGTATTTATTAACTTCTTCCTACATCCAGGCACTATACTAAAATCTGTTGGCACAATATTGAACGAAAACAGACATTCCCTCATTCGTTCATTCAACACATATTTTAGTAGAGGAAAAAGGCAAACAAATAAATGAACAAGATCAAAGAGTGGAAAGTGCTCTGAAGAAAATTAAACAAGGAAAGGTTACAGAGTAATGGTGATGTGAAGAAGGGGGGTCAGGTTGGGCCTCTCCTCAGAGGGGATACCTGAACTGAGACCTGAAGGACAAGAAGCAGCTGGCCATGCAAAGACCTGGTGCAGAGTATTCTCCCAGTAGCAGAGAAAACAGCCAGTCCACAGATCCTACAGCCAGAACCAGCTCATGATAAGGACAGGGAGATAGGGCCAGTGTGCCTGGAGCCGAGTGACGGTGAGAGAGCCAGAGATGAGGTCAGAAAGGGAGGCAGGGCCAAGATGTTCCTCGGCCTTATTGGCCAAGATAAGGAGTTTGGATTTTATTTTCATTGCAACAGGATGCCACGCAAGAATTTTAAGCAGGAAGTGACTTGATAAGGAATGATAAGTCCATCCATCTTCTTGGGACTACTGCAACAACTTAGTATACGCTTAGCAATATGTCAGTGAATCTCAATCAAATCCTACATTTTGTTGGCTTATAATCACATTAGAAATAGTAAGGTACTGTAACAGAGCGGAAGCTATAATTGTGACAAAACCACCAAAAGAGATCCCTGTTGGCCTGAGAGAAATGTTACAGTGTAATTTAAGAAGTTAGAATTTCATATCATGTTGTTTTAGTTAATAAGATAAACTCTTCTTTTGGAGATTCAGCAGTGATAACAGCTCAAGCAGGAGCACCAAGTGAATCCTAAAATGACAGCTTTACAGAAAAAGAAGCACTGCTCACAGTGACTCAGCCAGAAAATAGGAGAATTGGAAATGTAAAGCAAACTTTAACAAGTGTCATTCTGCTATTTTATAGCTCTTGCCAATATAGCTCTTAAAAAATGTGCATGAAACTGAGTTTCCAATTAAAAAAATAAATCCTAAACACAGGCAAAATTAGAAGCCCCATTCCTTGCCATTATAATACATGATGAAGTGGGTGGTACAAAGATGAAAAAGCAGAGCATCTTTCTAATCCTGACACACACTTTCCCCCATTTTCACTGATCCTTCATCTGGGAGTGAGGACCTGCATAGGAAGATGATTCCTGGTATGTTCCTTATAAGAATACGTCTTTCCAGCGGTGATAGCAGGGACCAAACTAGCTCATAAGATTCTGCCAAGTTTCTCTCTATCTGTGATACTGGGAAAGCATGTGTGTTTCTGACAGTAATATTCAGAAAAGGGACTAAAACCACAGGAAGTAAAATCACCAATAGAAAAGGGCATTGAGTAATTAACATTCAGACCACTCTAAGAGCTCCTCTAATTAAAGGTGCTAAGACCACACTAATGCCGCCAATTGCAGGCCAGGCTTCATGCACCTGTGCTTCCATGAGATTGAGATGACATCCTTAAAGGGAGCAAGGCCTCCTGGGTCTCGCAGGGAAGAAATACAGATTGGTCTTCCTCTCAAACCTCCCATATTTGGTTTAGATTACTCTTATACCTTTAATTTCTTTAAGACTTGTGTTGAGGCTATTTTGTAATAAAATTACTCTTAAGTTAAATCAGACATGGATGACTGTCCTATTTCCCTCAATATGCCATAAAATCCTTTAAGTCAGTCATTTCTCTTGCTGCTCACTCACCCATGGCATGCAAATTTCAAACAGTACATGAGGGAAGGAGTGAAATAAAAAATTATTGTTTCTCAGCTTCACTCCTCAAAGATACAACTGTTAAGTTTCTTGTCTCTCCCTCCATGAACGTTTGTGGGCATATACAAACTTTTGCATTATGCAATCCCATGAGCAGAACTTAAAGAAATATGGATACACAGAATTTTAAATCATATCTGGTTTAAGGCAGCATATGAATAAATAACATAAATACAAACTACTGCAAAATAAGGGGAGGCTGTGGACATTCTACGGCAGATCTAATAACCTGTCTCCACCCACCACTCACACCCGCTCCACCTCCAGGACCTTAGTGGGCACTGCAGTTGGTGGCTGATGGAGTAACCCCGGTGAGTGAGTCCAGTTTGGTCTCTGACCCACTGAGTGTTTCCTGGCCAACTCAATCCATTGCTCCAGATTTCAATTTCCTCTCCTACAAAATGAGAAGATGTTATTTAAGGTCCCTTTGAGACACCAGGATTGGAGTTGACCAACAGACAGCAAAAACAAACAGGCATGCTAAGGCCAAAGACTGTACTCTATGAGTGCCTGAGGCTCAGAAAGAGGAAGAGCATCACAGAGACAATCCATGTAACAGATTTCCAAGAGGAGAAGAATGTAAATAAGATTGGAGCAGTTTTTTTCTCTCTATTTCTTGAGATATGATTCATAGGAAAATCCACATCTTGTTTTACCATATAACAGAGGTACCAAGCAATATACAATGCTCCTGAAGTTTTCTTACAATACATTAAAAACCCAGAAGTAGAAAAATCCCATGTTTATATATTCCTCAGCAACGTACGTTGTATTACCACTAGCACCAGAGGGCTTGTGAGTATTTTCCCATTGTGAAGAGTCGCAGATATGTGCAATTACATGTAGTAGTGATAGGGCCACAACTTAAGCCACAAGTTAACATTTAATTCTCATTTGCCACCTCATCTGACAATTAGCTGACTGTGAGGGAGGTGGGGAGTCTTCCTACTGGTCATCTTGCTGGCCAGTCTACATTTGCAGAAATGACTTAGACTAGAACAAATAAATATCAAGGGCAGTAGGGAAGTGATAAGGGAGAGGGCTAAGGAGAGAGAGGGAAATGGCTCGGAAAGTAGAACACCTTTAAACAGACCAATCCTGTTAAACATCCATTTGGCAATTTGACTTCAGGCTAACAGCAGCAAACCCACTAATAATGATTAAGATTCCTGGGTCTCCTGCAAACTTGGCAGAAGGGAGGTGGCATTCACAAGTGTCTGCCAGATCTTCTGGCCATTTCCCAGAAGGAAGATGGGAGCTGGAGAACAAAGCCTGGAGTTACAGAGCTGTGAGTTCTGCCACAACTAGACAATTACCTAGTCAATTCTGAGCCTCTATTTGTTCATTTATTTAAAAAAAGATAGACAAAGGTGGGATGCGGCGGTTCATGCCAGTAATCCCAGCAGTTTGGAAGGCTGAGGCAGTTGGATTGCCTGAGCTCAGGAGTTTGAGACCAGCCTGGGCAACACAGTGAAACCCTGTCTCTACTAAAAATACAAAAAATTAGCCAGGTGTGGTGGCATGCACCTGTAGTCCCAGCTACTCGGGAAGCTGAGGAATGAGAATTGCTTAAACCTGGGAGGCGGAGGCTGCAGTGAGCCGAGATTGTGCCCCTTTACTCCAGCCTGGGCAACAGAGTGAGTCTCTGCCTCCAAAAAATAAACAAAAAACATATAGACAAAGCAATACATGCATTATGCTTATTGCTATGATTTGAAACTGGGAAATTCCACGGGCTATCTCCTGTGAAAGAGAGGATCCTTGAAAAATAATTCCAAGTAAAACTGAGAAATCACAGCCTAGAAAAGAAGCCATTGCTCACCTGAAAGGAATTCATATGGCGAAGGGATGAAGGCAGATTGGCATTACTCCTTGATAATATCAACAGCAGCTCCAAGCAGGTTGCAGAGGGCAGGGTTAGCGGGTGGACGCTGATGTCACTTTCCCACAAGCTGACAAGTCTGGAACACACCAACACATTAACTTTCAAAAATACATTATCATAATTATTTTTAAAATCTGAAATGAAAGAAAATTCAATTGTGAGAGAAAAAGGCAAAGTACAAAAACTAGAAATAAACTATATTAAAAATTCACAGAGAACATGTCCAAGACATTTTTATGGTGTTGTTGATATAAAGCAGATGGATCAGGCAATTTTTCAGGCCATCATTTCATACTCTGAAGTATGCAGTCACAGGAAATGCTGTCTTAGTTGTGTGGGACCCGCTGGGGAAGGGGTGGCAGAGACTAACGGCTAACACAATGAATGCTCCCTACATTCTATGCCCTGTTCTACATGTAATATCTTGTTTACCTCTCAGAAACCTAAGAGAAGGAACTATTGTTATCCCCATTCTACAGCTATGAAACTGGTTTTCTGAGCTGGATAGGCCCTTATGGAACATTTAGCTCAGTGATTTTCAAACTTTTAAAAAGTGACAGAATCCTTTTGTCAAAAAAAAAAAAAAAAAAAATCTTGTAACAGCCCCAACTTACAATACAAATAAAAGTGAAGCTGCTCTGTCTGAAGGGGAAAGGTTGGCAGGAGGCCTCCCTTCATCTTCCAGAGTGGCCCTTGAAGCATCTCTGCTATATCCTGCGGAACCTATTTGAAAATCCTTTCATTTTAGAGATCAGGAAACCAAGGGCTAGAGAAGTAAAAGGATGTGTCTGAGATGAGGCAATGTGTAGAAAGTGATATGGCTGGGTCTAGAATCCTGGCTTCCTGGCTCCTCATCTAGTGCTTACAGTAAAGGAAAACATCAAAAAATAATTATGAGAAAATAAAGTAATAAGAATAGCATGAGTTTTAGGTTTTCAACTTTTCTATTTACTTATTTCCTATCTGATCTGCGACCAAAGTGTCTCTTATCACTAATTTTAAAGATATATGTATATAATATTTATATTTGTTTATATAAATATATATGTATTTTTTGCCACTTCTATAAACTTCTCTCTGAAAAGTGATCTTTAACCAAATCAGTGGTGAATAATGGAAACTTGGAGAGAATCAGTAGTTCCGGGCATGATGGATTTTAAACACTTTACAGAACAAGTCATGGCAAATGGTTTAGATGTTTTATCAATCGGATTACTTATTATGCTAACAGATTTCTGATGTGGGGTAATGCAGTTCACTCTCCTTTGAAGCACTGGCCAACTAGTTGGACTGGAATAAGACACTGGTCCAATTTTAGTGTAGAGGAGAACAGATCACCCTCAGTGCCCTTTTAGCTCTTAGTAGGCTCTTCAGCTGGATCTGGGAGCCAAACTGACACCAGGCAGATAAACAAGAGAAAAGTCTACAAATTTTATTAGTTTTGCATGTACATGGGGATCTTTACAAGCAAGTGAAGTCCAAAGAAGTGGCCAAAGCAAGATGCTTTTATACATTTTTAGGCACAGAGTGATAAGTATGAGGAACATAACAGGACAAGGAAAATCTGGCTAGAGGAAGTAAATTTTCTAGGGGAGTCACTGGAGATATATGGTGTGGGGGTGTGTAAAACAGATGGAAGATAAGGTAAATATGTTTATTCAGGTCCATTGCAGCCTCCAATTCCAAGTCTCTGCTGATAAGCGCTGTTTTCTCACCTTGGTATCGAGAGGGTACTCTTCCCAGAGGGATCTTGATCACTTGCTGCATGCAGGAAAGGACAAACCTTGGCCTTTTTTTTTTTAGAAAAATCAAAAATTTTAATCTTTATATATAACATGTCAAGACCCCTACTTGTTTGTAAAAATTTCCCCACCCCCCTCAAAATTTGTAGAGCATAATAAGTCTTGGCCTAAACTGACCTGATTTGTAAAATATCTTCCTCTGTGCACTTTTCCCTTCAGCCTGAGGCTCTTTGCTGATCCGCTCACAGCAGAAGCAGCTTGGCTTTCCTCTGGGAGTACCACCAGCCTGCAAACCTAGAGTGTACTCTCCACCCCTGGGGCACAGAACTTCATTCTCCCCTGCTCTGTAACCCAAGGACCTTACAGCCTCTGAGGCCTAACACCCAAGCTCTTCCTTGCAGAAGAGCTGAGATGCTAAGGAGACCATCTGCAGCATCATAATAAGCCCTTGGGATTCGTTGAGCTCCCACATGGCTTTCTTCAACCACCTGGCCCACTTTCTTCAACCACATTAGACTTTGGAATGCGTGTCTTTAAGGCACCAAGTGATCTTAAGAATTGGCTCTGTTTCTTTGAATCCAGTGATCCAAGTTCCTATCTCAGTGGGACCTCCAAAAAAAGGATTGACTCTGCTTCTAATGTAATGCCTGCCTTTTACACACCAGTTATGTGTTAGTGACTGCTGGATGCCAGTCCACACCCCTTCAAGCACCTCACAGTCCCAAATGGGGTGCTCCTACAGGTCCCAGGGTCCTGTTAGTGGAAGAAAGGCAGCTCCAGGAAGTCTTCATCTAGCCTTCCTGACAGGAAGTAGTTAATCCTCTGGGAAATAGGCTTGCAGTCTTGGGAAGAAAAGAGTTGTTCCTCCTTGGGGATATACATCATCATCTTGGCAATTTCATTCAGTGTCTCTTCTGTATACAGAAGCTCCTAGCTCAGGAAGGGCATCCCGTCCACATAGCCTCAGGAAATTCTAATTTCTCCAAAGTTTTCACCTCTAAACAATCAATATACCAATCTGACATATTTTGAGATGGCATGTCCTTCACTCCTTCATAGGCAAAGGCACATTTAAGTGTATTTTTTGTGTTTAAAATAACCATCTTATATTGATTGACTGGCTCTGCTATTCTTTTTGCTTTTACTCATTATATAACATTTTCGACATTTCTCTTGAATGTAAATTAAAACGTTGCTGTCTTTTCCGTAATTCAAACTTAGTACTAGTGCAGTGGCTCTAAGCTCACTGTCCACCCACACTCCTTCCTCATGCTCTCCATAATCCACTGTTGACTTACATATACAGTTAACTGGGCCTGGAAGGCAGTTATCCTTGCTGCTGAATTTCTGTTCATCCTGTGAGACCCACTTACGTATCATTTTCTTAGAGATATTGTCTTGCTTCCTTTATAAGAACTTCCCTAATACCATACTTACATCACTTACGTACTAGTAAGGCATTTGTAAGTGATATAAGTATGGTATTAGGCAAGTTTTTATAAAGGAAACAAATACCTTACTAGTATTCTTATTTGGGATATGTCTATGTCTCTAATTCTTTCTAGATCAGACATGAGTGATTTCCTCTAACTTTCTCGTCTTATTTGGAAACAAAGATGTAAAAGTTGCCTCAATGTTGCTTTTCTGCAGACACAGTCAGGTATTAACCTCCTACTGCCTAAAAGAAATACCTTTTTAATTTTCCCCAACATTTGTTATGTTCAATAAAACAACTCAAGTTTTCAGAATTTATACCCCTGACCCCAACTCCTGCCACCCACAATAGGGTTCACTGAAGCCTATTCTGAATTTTTTTAAAAAGTGTGGTGAAAAGGTTTTTGCATTTTCTGAATTGAATCTCTTGCCCTGGATTGTGAATGTTCCTTGGGAACTCATCAGTGAATCTCTAAGACCTATTCCAGGCCCATCATGCTTTGGACTTTCCTGAAATGAGGTAAACACTGTAGCCTGGACCATGGCCTGCCAGGGTAGAAAGCATTTCCAGACAGTTACTTTTTCATCATTTTCCATTCCTCTTTGGGCAGTAACATATTTGCAAGAGAAAGGCAAAATGGTAAATTATGTAAATAAATATTTTGAAGACACGGTTACTTAGTTAATTACGGCTATAACATGGTTGCCTTTAATTTTTACAAAATTACTTCAGTTTTGTAAGCCTAAGGCCTTAGGTTTCTTCTGACTATCACTTATCCTATGGCTAACACATCCAGACACCAGGTCAGGCACTTTACTTATATTTGCTGTCTCTAATCCTAAAGCAGCCCTGAATGGTATTATCATTCATCCCATTTTAAAGACAGGAAACCAAAGGTCAGAGAAGTTAAGTGATTGTCCAACATCATGCAGTTAGCAAGTAGTGGGACCAGGATTCAGTCAGGTCAGCCCGAATGCAAAGCCTACGCTATTCGCACCACACCACAATGACTGCTGAGGACACTGTATATATTATCCTCTCCAAGCAAACCATAAGTAGGATTTTAATAACTGAATCTGCAAGTGCCTACTTCTTCTGCAAGATAACCCTTTGGCTTGCAAAATATAGTTGAGTATTTTGACCTTTTTTTAAGAAGTTATTTGGTGGATCACCTGAGGTCGGTAGTTTGAGACTAGCCTGATCAACATGGAGAAACTCCGTCTCTACTAAAAACACAAAAAATTAGCCGGGTGTGGTGGCAGTGTGCACCTGTAATCCCAGCTACTTGGGAGGTTGAGGCAGCAGAATTGCTGGAACCCAGGAGGCAGAGGTTGCGGTGAGCCAAGATTGTGCCATTGCTCTCCAGCCTGGGCAACAAGAGTGAAACTCTGTCTCAAAAAAACAAACAAAAAAGATGCTAATTTATTTTGTGTGTGTGTGTGTGTGTGTGTGTATTTACTTCAAAACTTGACTAGGAAAGGTGGTAAAATAGACATTGAAAAATACTCATGTTAGAGTAAGTGAAAATAACCATGTGATGAGAAAAAAAGATGAAGAGGCAATACACTCACAGTTGTTTCCACTACAGGAAAATAATAATCTGGTTTTTACATTTTCTTCTTTACACTTTTATTTTCCAAGTGTTATTTTTGTAATCAGAAACAAGTTAACATTATGCTGTTGATGTGATTTCTGGTTCAGACAAAGGAAATTTTAAATGCTGCTTAAAAGTTTCAACATGCTGCTAAATGGCTATGGTACGACCTATCAAAAATGGACACTTAAATAGAAATAAAAATACATTGGCACTGCCTTGTCACTCATGAGCGAGTGATCATGGACAGGCACTCTGGAGCCTAGTTTCCCCACAGGACCTTTGAGTCAGGTACACAACCTGTCCAATGTATCAAACTATCAAAATTTATACAGAAGGACATTGTTACAGTAATGATAACCACAGTCACAAAAAAGATACAATTAGTTATCAAGTTAGTTACCCATGTCTCTATGTAATTACAGACATTTGCATGGTATGTAAATCCAACACTGGCATTTTAAACTTAATCCTTAAAATATTCTGTGATTTAACAATTTTTATTCCCATTGAAGCACATAAAGGGAATGAGTATTATCTTGATCACAGAGCCAATAAATGATAGGGAAAAAAATCTCGAGCATGATCTTTACCATCTGAATCCTATTCTTTTTAATACTCACATGAACAAGGCAAAAGTATATTAAGCATTATTTAATTCCACCCAAAGAGATTAAAAACCCCAAAGGCAAATTATAAGGTAAGTTCTAGATATCTCAAAACACTTCATCTTAAAATAATTTGAATAATCTTATTTTTGAAATTAGACAAACTAGCTGGGTCTAATATGGCTCAAATTCCTAATGTTCATCCTGCTGTTTCTATTCCCACAGTATGTTTTTCATGAGTCTCAGGACTTATTTCTAATGTTATGATTTATAAACTTTCTCTGTAATTTCAATCACATAAAATATTACTTTAATCACAGGAAGCATTCATACATATGAACAAAGGAAGTAATAAATAAAAAATGAAATTAGTTGTTTAGGAGAGTAAGAACTACAGGTAACTTTCCCTCAAAACTTCAGGTAAAGTTTTCATTTTTTTTTTTTTTTAATTTAGGGAGAAAGAAATAAAGAAAAGAGAACAAAATGGAAAGAGGAAGAAATTACTTAGCATACTGAATCTATACAGTATATCCTAAAACAATCACCAAACTCATTATGTGGAATTTAGGACATATGTTGACAAAGCCAGAGGTGTCACTTGCAACTCTGCCCATGACTCACATATTATATTAGTTTTGGTTCTCTAGAGAAACAGAACTAATAAGATAGACAGATAAATAGGGAAGTTTATTAAGGAGTGTTAACTCACACAATCACAAGATCCCACAATAGGCTGTTTGCAAGTTGAGGAGCAAGGAAACCAGTCCCAGTCCCAAAGTTGAAGAACTGGGAGTTCAGTGTTTGAGAACAGGAAGCATCCAGCATGGGAGAAGGATGTAGGCTGGGAGGCTAAGTCAATCTAGCCTTTTCATGTTTTTCTGCCTGCTTTATATCCTGGCTGAGCTGGCAGTTGATTAGATGGTGCCCACCCAGATTAAGGGTGGGTCTGCCTTTCCCAGCCCACTGACTCAAATGTTAATCTCCTTTCACAACATCCTCACAGACACACCCAGGATCAATACTTTGCATCCTTCAACCCAATCGAGTTGACATTCAGTATCAACTGACATTAAATATCAATACAAATGTCTGTTGATACAAGCATTTTAACAACCATAGGGCAGAATCTGGAACATTTCTGGTATTTCCTACAAAGACATCACAGACTATTGGACCTAAATCAGTAATTACCCACTATAAGTCAATAAGAAAGATACTTCAAAAGGAACAATAAATGAAACATCAATTGAAACTTACTTCTGTGATTTTTAAAGTACTGAGAGAGGAAAAGCTTTCTTAGGAGACCAGAACTGTCAGTCAGACGACCTTAGTCTAACTGACCAAAATACAAGTAGAGGACACACCATCCTTATTTCTAAACTTTTGCCTTGTCAAAATTCCCTAGAGAAGCAACTATGGCCTATCTATTTTCAAAGAGGCATTGAGAAGGGGAAAAAAGGTCACTTTCTATCACTTCTAACGAAAATGGTGAAATTGAGAATGAATCAAACCAATCAAGATCAAGAAAAGAACCTGAGTAAATAGAAAGGTGATACAGTCTTCTAGGAAACATGGAGGTCGTTTAATCTAACACGGGTTAAAATGACAAACAGAAATGATATAACAACTCTATCCAAATTAAAATATTTAAAAAGAATCCAATATATTATTGTGTAGAGAAGAAAAAAATGGTATGTATGAGAGAGTTCAAGATGAAAATATTTAACTTAAACCTCATTTCTCATATTTTAGTAGATAATTTGAACTCTTCAAACCTAGAAGAACCTAAGAAAGCAAAGAGCGTATTAAAGATATTGAAATATTATGTTGCTTATACCTGTACATTTTAGATGCTCAATTTCAAAGCTATACCAATGATACGCCCATCAATTTAAGCTCTCAAACTAGCAAAACAAGCAAATGACAACAACTTAGTGATAGAATTTTTATAAACATTCACCTATTTAATACATAACAAAAATTTTGAAATTCTTATAAGCCACTCTTAGGAATACAACGTTTTGAAACATCTAAATATATTGGAATGTCTGTTCTGATTAGCCATATTGACTGCATTATACTTAAAGTATTTCAAAAGCATTAATTAAATAAAAATAGACCCTGAAAACATGCACACACAAACTACTGTTTGTCAAAACAAAGTTCATTAAGTAATGAACAGTATCCACAAGAACATTTTTCTTTGAAAATGACAGAAGAAAAATTTGACCCTTTTAAATCACAAAAGGCAAAATTGGTCTTTAATACTCTTTGAATTAGAGGGCTCTTGAGAGAATTCAAGTGCACAATTCCTAAATACTATGCCTTTCAAACTTTGCCCATATGACCTGTAAGTTTGTCAAGGCAAATCTCCCACACATCAAGAAGCATGGGGAAAATGGTTCTCATTTAAATAAGATACCAATAAGGCAGTCGCAAAATTAAATGTATTACTTCATGCCAAAAAAAATAAGAAATTTTGTCTTTTATAAATGCTTGTATCATTGCAAGACACCAGTCGCTGAGAACACAGAAATTAGACTGGGAACACTTTCATTAAAGAAGAGAACAGTGGCTCACGCCTGTAATCCCAGCACTTTGGGAGGTTGAGGCGGGTGGATCACCTGAGGTTGGGAGTTCAACACCAGCCTGACCAAAATGGAGAAACCTCATCTCTACTAAAAATACAAAAAATTAGCCAGGTGTGGTGGCGCATGCCTGTAATCCCAGCTACTCGGGAGACTGAGGCAGGAGAATCGCTAGAACCCGGGAGGCGGAGGTTGTGGTGAGCCGAGACAGTGCCATTACTCTCCAGGCTGGACAACAAGAGCAAAACTCAATCTCAAAAAAAAAAAAAAGAAGAAGAGAATCCACCCTACAAACAACCCTACAAACAAGCCTGTCAGAAACTGCATAATTAGAAGTGATATCATTAAGAACATAATAATTAGAAGTCCATCTAAAGAGGCCAGCTACTTCTTCAGATTTTAAAAAACTAAAAACTTTTCATTATGGAAAATTTCAAATACAATATGCAAATAAGAGAGAAAAGTGTAATGAACCCTATGTACCCAAGACCCAGTTTCAAGTCATTATTCTCACACGGCCAACTTTGTTTCATTTGTATCTCCACACACTACCCACCAACCCATCTGAATTATTTTGGAAGAAATCCCAGACAACATATCATTCATTTCATGAGGAAATAATTCAGTATGTATTATTAAAGATAGATTATTTTAAAAAGAATACCCACAATATAATTTATTACACTTTGAAAAAAGTAACAATTCTTTCATATCAAGTCTGTAGTTAGTGCTGAAATATCCTCAACTGACTCATAATTTTTTTTTTTTACAGTTTGTTTGAGTTTGGACTAAATAAGATCCATATATTGCAACTGACTGCTATGTCTTTTAAGGCATTTCTCATCTGGATGCCACATATAGTATGATTCTATTTATATAAAATGCTCAGAATAGGCAAATCCATAAAGATAGAAAGCAGATTAGGGGTTTTCAGGGGCTGGAAGGAGGAATGGGGAGTGATTGCTAGTGGGTAGAGTTTCATTTTAGGGTGACAGAAATATTCTGAAATTAGATAGTGATACTACCTTGTGAATATATTTAAAACCACTGAATTGTACCCTTTAAAAGAACAAATTTTATGATATGTATATTATATTTAAATGTAACAAAAAGAGAATCTGTGGAAAAATTAAATAAGCTCTAGGGATACCTATAGATCTATTTGGCTCTTTCTAATCAAGATAGATGAATGTTGAATGTACTGATTTAATTATGTAACAGTGAACTAGTAAAACTAGTAAATATTCCCAACAGAAACTCAAACATATTATGGTTGCTATTGTAATTAATTCTAGAAAATTTTTACTTGCAAACAAAATGTGAGACAAATTGGCCTCTATACTATGTAGTTCACTATCTTAAAAATATTTTTTCATGCTTATTTCTATTTTATTAACCTTTTATTTCAATTCCCTGCCCCAAATGGAAAAATCAAGCCTCAAATGATTTACTCTGTCAAACTGGCGTCTGTTCTCCCTTGTCCTTAATTTTTTCCATTTTAAATATTTAAACCATTTCTTCCCACTTTTTATTCTGAGATAAGTGTAGAGTCACATGCATTTGTAAGAAATACAGAGATGCTGTCTATCCTTCACCCAGCTTCCCCCAACGGTAACATTTGGGATAACTACATCAACATTGATATAATTCACCAACCTTTTTTAAACCTCATGTTTAAATATGCATTCATTTGTGTGTGTCTCTGTACATTTACTTCTAGGCAATTATTTCACATGTGCAGACCACTTTAAAGTGTGACCACTTTAACACCGAAGAGCCAACATAAAAAACAGTTCCATTATGAGGATCTCTTAAGGTAACTTTTTAGAGGCACAACCACCTCCCTTCCCCATCTCTTCCACTCCCTACCCACTGGCAACTACTAATCTGTTCTTCATCTTTATAATTTTGTTATCTCAAGAATGTTACATAAGTAGAAACATATAATACGTAGTCTTCTTTTTTTTTTTAACTCACCATAATTCCCTCAGGATTCATCCAAGTAATTGTATCAACAGTTCATATTTTTTTTCTTTTTTAAAAAGAGACGGGGTCCTGCTCTGTCACCTAGGCTGGAGTGCAGTGGCGTGATCACAGCTCACTGCAGTTTTGAATTCCTGGGCTCAAGTGATCTTCCCACCTCAGCCTCCTGAGAAGCTGGTTCTAGAGAGGTGCACTGTTACACCAGACTAAGTTTAAAAAAAAAAAAAAAAAAAAAAAAGTAAGAGACGGATCACTATATTGCCGAGGCTAGTTTCAAACTCCTGGCCTCAGGCAATCCTCCGGCCTCGGGCAATCCTCCCGCCTCAGTCTCCAGAGTAGGTGCAATTACAGGCCACTCAACTCCATACCTAGCTTTCATTCCTTTTTATAGCTGAGTAAATTTCCATGGAATATAATCACAGTTGTTTATCCATTCATCTACTGAAGGACATTTGGGCTGATTTCAGTTTGGGGCTATTATAACACCATGAGCTGCTATGAACATCTGTGTACAGGTTTCACGGTGAACATTAAGTTTTCATTTCTCTAGGATAAAAGCCCCCAAAATGCAATTGCTGGGTCATATGATAAGCACATGCTTAAAAAGTTCTTAATTTTGATGTAATCAAGCTTTTGTATTTTTGAAGCTTACCACTTATTGTGTCCTGTTTAAGAAATATTTGCCAAATCCCATATTGTACTGCATTCTCCCCTTTTTAACCTCCCTCACCTCTCCCTACTTCCCCTGCCCCCCACCCCATCTCTCACTATCCACTGATCACTCTCTGCCCTCAAATCAACTGCTCTGGGACTAATAATTCACTCTCTTTAATGGCTATATAACACATCAAGGTGTGTACGTCTAAAATACTATACCTTGGTTATCTTTTCTCCCAGTTTTCTTTCCCTGCTATGAACAATATTACAATAAGGTCCTTGCTTACATTTCTTTACATTCTGGTACTCTGATTTGTTTGGAATAGAATCTCAAGAGCGGTAATATCAGATTGAGGTGTATATGCATTTTTTAATTTTAATAGATATTTCTGGAAAGTCTGCCAATTCACATTTCCACAACCAGTCATCAGAGTACTCTTTGCCCTATACCCCCACCAACAATGAACTAACAGTTGGGATTTTTAAAGTTTGATGGAAGTAAAATTATTTTGTGCTATTCATCTGGTTTATATTTGCTTAATTTTAGTGAACTAGGGTTTCTTTTCATATATTTGTTGGCTGTTTGGATTTGCTGTGAATTGCATTTTAAAAATTTTATCTTATTTTCAATTTTGTTGAGTCATTTGCAGAGGTGCTTCATTGTACAACTTCAGGAATGCCATCAATAGCCTTAATTATTAGGCCTTTCCTCATCAGTTTGTAAGCAATACTCAAAATCAAATTATAAATGGCAAAACATACAATTATCACAATTGAAATCAGGAAGTAGGAGTGGTCACTGTTATTGATTAACATTTTCTTGTAAAGGAGATGTTAAAATTAATCCCCTTTTCCCCTGGTGATATGACTGTTTTACTTAGAAAGCCTGAGAGACTGTGTTAACAAGAGTGAAGAAAATGTGCCCAAGATATTTATGTAAAAAGCAAGAATCTCTCTATTACATAGGGCAGGGATGGGGGTGGGGGTAGGGTGGGGTGGGGCGGAAGTGAAGCCTAAAAATAGGAAAAACATTCCTCTTTTACAATAAGAACATCATTATAAAAACACTTAGAATGAGGCCAGGTGCAGTGACTCACGACTCTAATCCCAACACTCAGAGAGGCCGAGGTGGGCAGATTGCTTGAGCTCAGGAGTTTGAGACCAGCCTGGGCAACATAGTGAAACCCCATCTTTACTAAAAATACAAAAAAGTAGCCTGGCATGGTGGCACACGCCTGTGGGCTCAGCTACTTGGGAGGCTGAGGTAGGAGGATCTCTTGAACCCAGGGGGTGGAGGTTGCAGTGAGCCAAGATCGTCCCACTGCACTCCAGACCGAGTGACAGAGTGAGACCCTCTCTAAAAACAAAAAAAAATAAACTTAGAAAATTTAACAAAAAAGACAAAGAGCTACAGAAATTAGACTATATAACCTTACTCAGGAACGTAAAACAAGACATGAAAAAATGGAAAGATATACTTCATCTCATAAAAGTGTCAATGGTCCCAAAATTTATATTTTAATTTAATGTAA
The DNA here is from genome assembly GCF_043159975.1 of Macaca nemestrina. Classification (NCBI taxonomy): domain Eukaryota; kingdom Metazoa; phylum Chordata; class Mammalia; order Primates; family Cercopithecidae; genus Macaca; species Macaca nemestrina. The sequence continues at coordinate 103,283,352 of NC_092129.1, read as the reverse complement.
TTTCAGTTAGAATCCCAAAGGGGTTGGTTTTCATCAGAACTGGATAAAACAATATTACTCACAAGAATAAATGTTTGAAAATGACCATGGTCATTTCAAAAAGAATGCCGTAGGCATACTTGCTTTCCAGATCCAAAACATATAATAAAACTAATGTAATCAAGTCAACATAGATCCATGGAACAAAACACAAAATCCAAAAATACACCCCAATGAAATGTAACATATTTCTATGGTGTTTACCCATGATATACTATTACAATTTGAGGACAGAAAAATTGATTATTTATTAAGGGTGATAGATCAAATAACCACTCATCTGGAAGAAAATAAACTTAAAACCCTATCTTATATCATTTTCAAAAATAAATTCAAGATGTATTACAGGCATATATGTAAAAATAAAATAAATATTGCCAAAAACTCTAAAAAACTACTACAAACCCATAATCTATAAGGGTTTTATAATTTTAAAAAATTGTATTGCTAACAAAAAAATTTTTAAATCACAGGCAGAGGGCAGAAACCCTTATTGACAGAAAGAACCTATATGAATTTATAAAAAGAAGACAAAGGACAGAAATTCTTTTTTTTTTTTTTTTTTTAATTCTTTATACATCATTTATTCAAGTGAATTTATTGGAACTCCAACTGAAAATCCAGAAGTGATGAATTAGACTAAGTTTTCATATTCATGAAGTACAATCTATAGTGGTAGAGAAACCACTAACAAATAAACATGTAAACATGAAACGGGTTAGATGGCAACACACATTACAGAGGTAAAGTAAGCAAGGCAAGTGATGTAGTGCAGGAAACAAATTATTTTACATTGTAAAGTTTTCATTAATAGCACCATATGTAAAAATAAAGCTTAAACACAGTTAGCTAATTGAGTATCTGAGGAAAAACATTCCAAGCAGAGAAACCAATGCAAAGTCCAGAGATGGGAGCATTCTTGTAATTACACATTCCAAGAAATTCATTTTTAAAAAGTTTTTCAAGTAGTGATTTTTAAACAATGTTGAAGGTCATAGTTCTCAATGACAATATGGTTAAAACTAGGGACTCTCCGTCGGGCGCGGTGGCTCATGCCTGTAATCCCAGCACTTTGGGAGGTCGAGGCGGGCAGATCACGAGGTCAGAAAATCGAGACCATCCTGGCTAACACGGTGAAACCCTGTCTCTACTAAAAATACAAAAAATTAGCCGGGCGTGGTGGCAGGCATCTGTAGTCCCAGCTACTCGGGAGGCTGAAGCAGGAGAATTGCTTGAACCCAGGAGGCAGAGGTTGCAGTGAGTAGAGGTCATGTCACTGCACTCCAGCCTCGGTGACAGAGCAAGACTCTGTCTCAAAACAAACAAAAAGCAATCAAACAAAAAAAACTAGGGACTCTCTCCCCTCAACTTTCATTTTACAAAGAGGATTTTGCATATAATTTTGGGTGTTTCCCAGATCACCCCCCTCTCCAAGCCCATTCATTCCCTTCTTTTATATAAATGGAATCATACAATATGTGGCCTTTTTGGTCTGGCTTCTTTCACTTAGCACAATGTTTTCAAGATTCGTGGAACCCTGAGTAAGGATCACTGCTTTTCAGTCAAAATTCTCTTTTTCTAATTTGCCATTTTTTTGACAAAATAATTAAAACAGTTCCATTTAGAACTAACTTCTAATTATATATCATAATATTTGTTAGCACATTAATAAATATAACCACTTATGAAAAAATTTTCAAAAATAAGGTATTTTGGCTCACATTTTTACTATGTTCTATTATATTACCAGAGGAAATCAGTTAAAAACTTGGGAGGCTGAGAAGTGCATTTCCAATCCTCTAATCACCCTTCTAAGTAACTGGCAGTCAAAGTATGCGGGCTGAGACATAATAAACTAGGTCCACTTTAATAACATTCTCATAAGTAAATCTGACACTTGGCATTACTAGATTCCCTGTCCCATAGAGGCCAAACTCAGCTGACACTTTCATTGATCAGCATTACCTACTCTGTCCCAAAGTGGAAGTCCTTTGCTAGCGTGAATGAAGGTTTTAGGACGCATAAGGTACACAGCAAGGATTAAAGATGTTTTCTTTTTTTAAAATATTGAGACAGGGTCTTGCTATGTTGCCCAGTCGGGGTCTGGAACTCCTAGCCTCAAGCGATCCTCCTGTCTTGGCCTCCCAAAGTGCTGGGATTACAGGCATGAGCTACCACACCTGGTCTCTATTTTTTAAAATAGTTCTTGATGTCTTTTTAAGGTTTATTTTTGCCAGAAAGAGTTTTAAAAAAAAAGTCAGGAAATATATTTACATTATCAATATTGATACTACTAGTATTGATAAAATGGCATTATTTATAGATGCTTTATTTGGAGTTGTATTAGAGGTATTCAAAATATTTGATGTTTTCTTCTTTGATGATTTCCTAGACCTGGTATAGGTGTTCATTTTTCAATTCAAATTGGTTGGAGTGCTGAAATAGATGATGAGACCAGAGATAGATGGTGAAACCATGTCTGGTCTCAGCAGAAAAGAGAAAGATGATCTAGCAGAGCTCTCTCAGCCCATGCCTTCAGAACAGGGTGGGTTCTGGTTGCCTGCATCATATGCAACCACAGAGTTCCATTCCTACCCTCACAGAGCACCATCATCTTCAGTATCCTTGGCTTCCCTTTATCTCTTCCCAAGTCTATCCTTGGATGCCCTTCCTTTGGAAACCCAGATACCATTCCTTCACAAGAGGGCAGTTGGCAATGGTATAACTCAATTCAGATGAATGAGGCCCGATCAATCTTGGTATCTTAGCTACTAGTGACTGAATTTCATAACCCTAAATTATAAGTGGATTTCTCTGACCCATTAGAAGACAAATCCTAATGACTAAGAATTCTGTCCTTCCCTCCATGGGAAGAGATGAGAATCCAGATACCAAGATCTCATGCCCCCTGTGCAAGAGCCCTTGATTTTGGAAAATGCCCTCAAGTTTAAACCTTTATACCATTTGTGAAGTCACATGTCAATGTAACTCTAGTAGAGTTGATTTTAAGTCTGCTCTTAAAAATAATCATATAAAAACATAAGTTATATGTTGGAAATACCCTGGTTTTAGTTAAGATACTTAAAAATGATACATAATTCTATAAATTTAAATGTACATAAAAATATAGTTTGGTATTCTTTGTTGTACCATTTATGCTGCAGACTGCTATAATTTCAAGAAGTGATATAAATAAAATAATGCACTTTAGGATATTTTCTATCTTTGAAATCTGAACATGAATCATTCACATAACGAAAAATTATATTTTTAAAAAGAAATACATGTCTAGTCTATCCTTCTAAAGTAACTGTTCTCTTATATAAGCTATGATAGAAATAAAATCATTGCCAGTTAACGTTGAAAACATATATGTTTAAGAGTATTGTTTGAAAGCATATGCTATAAAATTATTTTAAAAAGCTATATAAATGAGAAGTTACTAATGTTCTGAAATCTGTTGTTTCTGCCACAGGTAAAAGCTTATTCAGGAATCCCCAAATTTGTATGACTGAATAAAAGACAACACAACATTATAGTACAAAAAAAAAAAAAAGACAAAACTGGCCACACCCATTTAAAGTAGGAGAATCAATTTCCAGAGTTATTTGGCATAGAGAAAAATTCATTTCTACCAACTTGGATTTGATTCTCCTATAAGAATTTGATTTGTATGTACCCACATAAAATAAATATAACCAACAAAATCTACCAGGTCAGTCCTGACAGTCTTCTAAATTTTATATCTGTTATTTACTCATTAGCTGACTTGTAGCGAGGTCTGATTATTGAAACTGGAAAATATGATCCAGTTTTATTCAAAGACTTTATGCACTAAAAGGCATCTCCTCCCTGAAGAGTATCTTGAGTCAAAGAGAAAAATGTTTACTAAATTTTTCTGAGGTAGAACAAAATATTTTTAAAAGGCAGCTTTAAAACCTAAGAAGAATTTCATTAAAACTTACAAAAGCCACTATTTTTAATTAAAAATTATAAAATTCTTAGCTTCTCTTTCCTTGTCATGACACCCTTACAATGAACTATCTCTGATAGTTGGATTTCATTAATCTACATTCTGTTCATTTTGAAGAGGCTAGCCTCAGTATTTGGTTCCAAGGAATAAAAAAGACACTTAAAATGTGCGTAATCAACCCTGTACAGCAGGGGTCCCCAACTCCCGGACCACAGACCGATACCGGCCTGTGAGCCAAGCCGGCACAGCTTCATCTGAATTTACAGCCACTTCCCATCATTTACATTACCGCCTGAGCTCTGCCTCCTGTCAGATAAGAAGCAGCATTAGATTCTCATAGGAGCCAGAACCCTATTGTGAACTGTGAATGCCAGGGATGTAGGTTGTGTGCTCCTTATGAGAATCTAATGCCTAATGATCTGTCACTGTCTCCCATCACCCCCAGATGGGACTGTCTAGTTGCAGGAAAACAGGCTTAGAGCTCCCACTGATTCTACATTCTGGTGAGTTGTATAATTATCTCATTATGAATTACAACCTAACAATATTAGGTTGATGCAAAAGTAATTGGGATTTTTGTCATTAAAAGTAATGGCAAAAATTGCACTTACTTTTGCACCAACCCACAATAGAAATAAAGTGCACAATAAATGTAATGCGCATGAATCATCCCTAAACTATCCCCCTACCACCATGATCTGTGGAAAACCTGTCTTCCATAAAAACCAGTCCCTGGTGCTGAAAAGGTTGGGGACTGCTGCTGTACAGTGTGCAGCAGCACACTGTACATTGTACACACATTGTATGTGTGTACAATGATCCCTAAGTATCCATAGGGGATTGGTTCCAGGATCCCCCACAACAACCTGCAGATAACAACATCCATGGTGCTCACTACACCCTTAAAATGGTGTAGTGTTTGCATATAACCTGCACATATCTTCCCATATAAGACATCTTGAGATTACTTATAATACCTAACACAATGTAAATACTATGTAAATAGTTGTTGCACTGTATTTTTAAATTTGTATTTTTTTATTTTTTATATATTTTTAATCCCTGAATATTTTCCATCTGTGGTTGGCTTAATCCTCTGATGAGGAACCTATGGATACTGAAGGCTGACTGTATTACTTTGTGGGGCAGGGGGTGGGGAAGGAGTTAAATATAGCTACTCAAGAAATCAGTATTCTAGAAATGTAAAGTAATTGTAAGAAAGCTGTGAAAGGTAGTTAGGCATCTGAATTTACCAATGTTAAAAGAGCTTAAAAAAAACCAACTTGTACTATTTTTTAAAACATCATATTGTGAATATTAAAACAATTTTCCTCCTCTGAATCAATTCATACATTTAATGAGAAATATTTATGAATGTTAAAGTGAGGAAAGCTTATAATTATCAGCCTAGGGTATCCTAGGGTATAGGAAGAAAGCACAATGTTTCCAGATGATCTGAATAAAAATGCTGATTTTTTACTTTAAAATAACAAAAATATAATAATTTATAACCAAAATACTTTTGCTTAAATTTTGATGATATCTAAAATATATAAACTTGCTTTAGTTTAATAAGATAAACACATACATTTTTCAGTGAAAGCAGCAAAATTATACTTTTGATATCTGAGTTCATCTCTTTATTAAGACCCCCAAGCATATTCTTCAATTTTGCTTCCTAATTACTTACAATATTGAGTTTTAGAAACTAGCAAAAATAAGTCATTGCTTTAAAGTATGAGACCTCTAAAAATCAATGCGTAAATGATGACTGTAGATCTAAACTGACATGGAAAGATAGTCATAATATTTTGATAAGTTAAAAAAAAAATAAAGAACAGCACATATAACTACACTTAGCCTATGCAAACCTAAATTTTCTAGCCATATCCTTCTGTGTATATGTACATAAAGAGGTGCAAGCAAAGAAGAGTGCCAGAATACTGGCAGTAGTTGTCAGTGTGGGCTATCAGTATAAAAATTCTGCTGGCCTTCTTCTACTTTTTTCTTGTATTGTTTCAAATAGTTTACAAGAAATATATACTATTTTGGTGATATATACAAAGTAGAGCTACTTTTGTTTTGAATATATACGAAATGAAACATCTTTGAATGCTTTAAAATGTGGATTCACATTACTTTTTTATATGAGAAACTGATCAAGTTATCTTAACAAGTAAACTCAATTGTTATTTAAATTAAGATATTTTTTTAAAAACTAACCTAAAAAGTAGTCTTTTCCATGAAGAAAGGTACCTATGGTGCTAAATTTGGAATTTAGGATTTTTGTCATTAGCATCAGTCAAGTTGCTATAGATATTAAAAAATTTATTACCTACAAACTGACAAATTTAGAGGTTGCTATTAATCGAATTCTTTTCTTAGGTGACAAAGAATACAAAATAAGTAACACAAATGACTGACTACTTGAGGTGATCTGAGTAGGTATATTATCTATTATTAAGAGAAGATTATTAAGAGGTTAAGAGAGATGTTAACAGCATCAGGAAAAAATGTCTTTTAAGTTCCAGGAAAAAAGCTCACATCCAAGAAATGTAAGGCAAATTTATTTCAGGTAATTTTCATTAACTAGGATCAAGGTTAAAAAGCCCATGCTATTTGCCTTAGCACTTGGCAGAAACAAACTGGGGAATGTGGCTTCTTTGGAGAGTCATTGTCCAACCAAACACTCAACCTAACATCCATTCAGACTTTTTATTATGTCCAATAAAATAATAAAATCATAGCACCATAATAGCCTGGTGCTATGGTCCCATTAGGTCTTGCAACTTAATCAAAGCCAGCTTAAGTCTAATCAGACGAAACAGCTGTTTTAACAGTTGGGTTTTCCAAAATTAAAATATTCTATGCCTGACAGTGGCTAAGAACTCAACTGTTAAAACAGCTGCTCATGTTGCATTGAAAACCAAGTGTACATACAATTTTCCTTCTATTTACAACTGCTCTGAGATTCTTTCAGAATAGAAGTTCCCAAACTTCATACTGACATCTCCCAACCTGTTTAAGTTTTTTGTTTTTTGTTTTTTTGGTTTTTTTTTATTATTATACTTTAAGTTCTAGGGTACATGTGCACAACGTGCAGGTTTGTTACATATGTATACTTGTGCCATGTTGGTGTGCTGCACCCATCAACTTGTCAGCACCCATCAACTCGTCATTTACATCAGGTATAACTCCCAATGCCATCCCCCCCCCCTCCCCCCTTCCCATAATAGGCCCCGGTGTGTGATGTTCCCCTTCCAGAGTCCAAGTGATCTCATTGTTCAATTCCCACCTATGAGTGAGAACATGCGGTGTTTGGTTTTCTGTTCTTGTGATAGTTTGCTGAGAATGATGGTTTCCAGCTGCATCCATGTCCCTACAAAGGACACGAACTCATCCTTTTTTATGGCTGCATAGTATTCCATGGTATATATATGCCACATTTTCTTAATCCAGTCGTCAGTTTTATACTTGTATTGCCTCTACCTCTGACCTTCAGCCAATATTTCTGCCACCATCATCTTCTTGGTGTTTGCTCTTTGTCTCCATTATACTCTAAACTATCATTGCCAGCTGGTGGTTTTGTACTTCCTTCCTTAGAAACATCATCTGTGTGCTTTATACTTACTCCTCTATTGTCTGGAAAGTATTTTCACTTCCTCTGAAACAGGCAGTAACTCAGAGTCTCCAGGTTCTGCTAAGTGAAATATTATTTCTAATGACTTACACTAGTACTACTAAGGTTAAAGAAGGTAAAGGTAGGCCGGGCGCAGTGGCTCACACCTGTAATCCCAGCACTTTGGGAGGCTGAGGCGGGCAGATCACGAGGTCAGGAAATCAACACCATCCTGGCTAAAACGGTGAAACCCTGTCTCTACTAAAAATACAAAAAATTAGCCGGGTGTTGGGGCGGGTTCAAGACCAGCCTGGCCAACGTGGTGAAACCCCGTCTCTACTAAAAATACAAAAATTAGCTGGCCGTGGTGGTGGATGCCTGTAATCCCAGCTACTCGGGAGGCTGAGGCAGGAGAATCGCTTGAACCCAGGAGGTGGAGGTTACAGTGAACTGAGATCGCGCCATTGCACTCCAGTCTGGGCGACAAGAGCAAAACTCCATCTCAAAACAAAACAAAACAAAAATGACAACAACAACAACAACAACAAAATCTTAGCTCCCAGGATCTGTCTAAAAATAGATTTACTATAGGACCCAGACTCATTAAACCTGAACATACCTACAAAAAGGCTGAACATATTTCAAGATTACAAAATTTTTCCTGTAGCAGCTCCAGCTCTTCCGCTGGGTTATGTACGGAGAGATTCTGGCACATTAATCTCAGAAACAACCTCTCTCTCATGCCCCACATCTCAGTGGGAAAGGGCACAAGCCAAAGATACTCCAACAAGTGCAGATACCACAAATGAAAAGGTGCTCCCAGATCTTCTGCCAGGCAACACAGTCCTGGGGCAAGCTGACACTAATGGAGACACTGGAGTGCTCAGTGAAACAGCTTGATTCTAGGGCTGGAAGTCATTTCAGTAAGTCATGTCAAAGCCTAAATTACAAGCACGGTAGAGTAAAATTTTCCTAATTAAAGGAGACTTTGAAATACTGGCTTTGCTGTCACTATTCTATTATCTTAATGTCAGGGAAGAGACCCCAAAGTTTCCTGACTTTATTTTCAAGTCAGTCTAGAGAACAGTGTTTGCTCTTCCAGCTTACAGTATTGTTAGGATCAGTTTTGCTTTACAGGGCTAAACATAGAAAAGTTTTCATTTTTAATAAGAGCTTAGATAAATAACCCTAAGTCCCAAAGGGCCTTGTTAAAGCAGCCTCATAAAAGTTTTACACTTGCATATGAGTTTGAAAAAAAAAAAGTCTACCTAGCAGTTTGAGCTCCTGCTGATTTCTCTAGCCTTGGGGAAGTTATTGTTAAAATTCATATGTCTCGGTATTTCAGATGATTTAAATCGGTCTATTATGATAAATCACCATGAAGTACACCAAATGAAAGACGCTGTTCAAACAAAAATCTCAATTTTAAATACACAAAATACACACAATGCACCCATCCGTATGTTTAAATAGCATTAAGGTTCTGATACGTTACTCATGTAACCACATTTTATCCTCAGAGCCTAGGATGCAAAAACACATTTTGTACTAGGTGATCTATTTTCCCTTTCTTTTTGTAGGAGGTCATTTCAACACATTTTGACTCTACTCTGAAGAATGAAAGTCTATGTAGGAAAGTTCCAACAAAATTGGAAACTAAATCAGTTGGAATAACAAAATATACATAGTGGGTAATGTTAACATTTTATCTCCTCCCTTATAAGACCTGGGAAAATCAAAACTGAAACAGTATATTCAAAACGTGAGACAATGATTGCTAGCAGAACAGAATCTTATGTTCAACAATTGAACTCTAGAGAGGGCTTTTTAAAAGAGCCCCAATACCTAGCACATCATCCTGCAATATGGTAAGTGCTTAATACATACTTGCTAAATGATTTTTTCTAAATCATCATATAGATAATCCTTTGCAATTTTTATACCATTACAGGACCATTATCATTAGTGCTTCTCTGGACTTTGGGCCGGTAACCAGGAATTGCAACCCAACTCTGAAATTGTGTTAATTTTCTATGATAGAACCTTGGAGTAGACATTAACCTGAGAAGAATTTTGCTCCTCTGCAATATTCCTAACATATGGCTCTCTGGTCTTTGTTGAAAAACTCCAATAACAGGGAAACTCACTGCCAGGAAGTTCTCTGAACTGAGTGAAATCTGCTCTTCAGAACCTGAGCCCTTCAGAAAACATCCAACAACATTTAACAGGTTCTTCTGATTTTTCTCTAAGCTAAACATTACCCAAGTTTCTTCCAACACTGATTTCTTATTTATTTTTATTTGTATAAATTTATGGGGTAAGATGCAATTTTGTTACATGGATATATTACATAGTGGTGAAGTCTAGATTTTTAGTGTATTCATCACCAAAATAATGGACACTGTACAAATCAAGTAATTTTTCATTACCCCCTCACACCCTTCCAACTCTCCAACATCTATCATTCCACACTCTATGTCCATGTGCACACATTATTTAGCTCCCAGTTGTAAGAACATGCAATATATGACTTCCTGTTTCTCAGTTGTCTCACTCAAGATAATGGCCCCTAGCTGTATCCATATTGCTGCAAAAGACATGGTTTCATTCTTTTTATGGCCAAAGAACATTCCTTTCTTTACATATACCACATTTTCTTTATCCAGCCATACAATGATGGACATTTAGGTTGACTATATATCTTTGCTACTGTGAGTAGTGCTGGAATAAATACATAAATGAATGTATCTTTTTGATATAATGATTTATTTTCCTTTGGGTAAATACCCAGTAGTGGGATTCCTAGATTGAATGGTAGTTCTATATTTGAGAATTCTCAATACTGTTTTCCATAGAAGTTGTACCAATTTACATTCCTACTAACATTGTACAAGTGTTCCCTTTGCTCTGGATCCTCATAAACATGTTCTTTTTTGACATTTTAATAGCCATTCTGACTGGTGTAAGATGATATCTCACTGTGGCTTTAATTTGCATTTTCCTGATGATTAGTGATGTTAAGCATTTTCTGGCATGTCTTTTGAAAATGGCCATTCATGTCCTTTGCCCACTTTTTAATGGAGTTATTTGGAGTTTTTTGTTGCATTGAGTTTCTTGTAAATTCTGGATATTAGTCCTCTGTCAGTTGCATATTTTACAAATATTTTCTCCCCTTCTTCATGTTGTGTATTCACTAAGTTATTTCTTTTCCTGTACACAAGCTTTTTAGTTTAGTTAAGTCCTATTTGTCTATTTTTGTTTTGGTTGCTTGTGCTTTTGAGGGCTTAGTCATGAATTCTTTGCTTAGGCCAATGTCCAGAAGAGTTTTTCCTAAGTTTTCTTCTCATGTTTTTATAGTTTTAGGTCTTACATTTAAGTCTTTAATCTGTCTTGATTTTTATACAGTAAGAGAGGGTTTCATTCTTTGCATATGGATTTCCAATTTTCCCAGCACCATTTATTGAAAAGCGTGTCCTTTTCTCAGTGTATATTTTTGTCATCTTTGTCAAAAACCAGCTGACTATAGTTATATGACTTTTTATCTAGGTTCTCTATTCTCTCCCATTGGTGTATGTGTCTATTTTTATACCAGTACCATGTCCCCACAGTGATTTCATATCATATGGATGAGTTTCCTTACTATTCCAGTTGCTTTTGTCAACATAGTGATCATTTATTAAAATAATCCTACCATGATCTTCTTCAGTGACAAATGGAAATTTGCATAGTACCTTATATGTTATCCAATTCTTTCACATAATTGTAAAATAGGGTTTCATTTTACAAACAAGGAAACTGAAGTTCAGGAGGTTAAATGAACATGCACATGTTTCTCCCAGAAAAGCCAGAACTCAAGTCCTGGCTCCCAAGTGTTTTCTATCACACCTTTGAGGCTATCTTTTTAGCTGTAAAATAGGGGTAGTAATATTTACCCTTTAAGCTTCAAAGCTTTCTTGTGACTATCAAAGAAAGAATGCATGAACACAGCATAGAAGATAGGTTTTTATTACCAAGATCATTCATATGCAGAAAATTTCTGCTCTCTTACATAAATTCTGTACATAATTTATGAGGGTTCCAAGATAGCAGAATAGGAACAGCTCCAGGCTACAACTCCCAGCATGAGCAACACAGAAGATGGGGGATTCCAGCATTTCCAACTGATGTACCAGGTTCATCTCACTGGTGCGTGTCGGACAGCAGGTGCAGCCCACCGAGTGAGAGCTGAAGCAGGGCGAGGCATCACCTCACCCAGGAAGCACAAGGGATAAGGGAATTCCCTTTCCTAGCCAAGGGAAACTGATACACAGCAACTGGAAAATCTGGCCACTCCCACCCTAATACTGTGTTTTTCCAAAGGTCTTAGCAAACAGCACACCAGGAGATTATATCCTGCGCCAGGCTCGGAGGGTCCCACACCCACGGAGTATCCCTCATTGCTAGCACAGCAGTCTGAGATCTCACCGCAAGGCAGCAGTGAGGCTGGGGGAGGGGCACCCACCATTGCTGAAGCTTGAGTAGGTAAACAAAGCGGCCTGGAAGCTCAAACTGGGTGGAGCCCACCTCAGCTCAAGAAGGCCTGCCTGCCTCTGTAGACTCCACCTCTGGGGACAGGGCATAGCCAAACAAAAGACAGCAGAAACCTCTGCAGATTTAAATGTCCCTGTCTGACAGCTTTGAAGAGAGTAGTGGTTCTCCCAGTACGGAATTTGAGATCTGAGAATGGACAGACTGCCTGCTCAAGTGGGTCCCTGACCTCCGAGTAGCATAACTGGGAAGCATCCCCAATTAGGGGCAGACTGACATCTCACACAGCCAGGTACCCCTCTGAGACGAAGCTTCCAGAGGAACGATCAGGCAGCAACATTTGCTGTTCAGCAATATTCACTCTTCTGCAGCCTCTGCTGCTGATACCCAGGCAAACAGGATCTGGAGTGGACCTCCAGCAAACTCCAACAGACCTGCAGCTGAGGGTCCTGACTGTTAGAAGGAAAACTAACAAACAGAAAGGACATCCACAGCAAAACCTCATCTGTACGTCACCATCATCAAAGACCAAAGGTAGACAAAAACACAAAGATGGGGAAAAAACAGAGCAGAAAAGCTGAAAATTCCAAAAATCAGAGCACCTCTCCCCCTCCAAAGGAATGCAGCTCTTCACCAGCAATGGAACAAAGCTGGATGGACAATGACTTTGACAAGTTGAGAGAGGAAGACTTCAGATGATCAAGCTTCTCTGAGCTAAAGGAGGAAGTTCCAACCCATCGCAAAGAAGCTAAAAACCATGAAAGAAGATTAGACGAGTGGCTAACTAGAATAACCAATGTAGGGAAGTCCTTAAATGACCTGATAGAACTGAAAACCATGGCAAGAGAACTACGTGACAAATGCAGAAGCTTCAGTAACTGATTTGATCAACTGGAAGAAAGGGTATCAGTGACTGAAGATCAAATGAAAGAAATGAAGTAAGAAGACAAGTTTAGAGAAAAAAGAATAAAAAGAAATGAACAAAGCCTCTAAGAAACATGGGACCATGTGAAAAGATCAAATCTACATCTGATTGGTATACCTGAGAGTGATGAGGAAAATGGAACCAAGTTGGAAAACGCTCTTCAGGAGATTATCCAGGAGAACTTCCCCAACGTAGCAAGGCAGGCCAACATTCAAATTCAGGAAATACAGAGAATGCCACAAAGATACTCCTCAAGAAGAGCAACTCCAAGACACATAATTGTCAGATTCCCCAAAGTTGAAATGAAGGAAAAAATGTTAGGGGCAGCCAGAGAAAAAGGTCAGGTTACCCACAAAGGGAAGCCCATCAGACTAACAGCAGATCTCTCAGCAGAAACTCTCCAAGCCAGAAGAGAGTGGGGGCCAATATTCAACATTCTTAAAGGAAAGAATTTTTGACCCAGAATTTCATATTCAGCCAAACTAAGTTTCATAAGTAAAGGAGAAATAAAATCATTTACAGACAAGCAAATGCTGAGCGATTTTGTCACCACCAGGCCTGCCCTACAAGAGCTCCTGAAGGAAGCACTAAACATGGAAAGGAACAACCGGTACCACCCACTGCAAAACCATGCCAAAATGTAAACACCATCGAAGCTAGGAAGAAACTGCATCAACTAACGAGCAAAATAACCAGCTCACATCATAATGACAGTATCAAATTCACACATAACAATATTAACCTTAAATGTAAATGGGCAAAATGATCCAATTAAAAGACACAGACTGGCAAATTGGGCAAAGAGTCAACACTAAACAGTATGCTGTATTGAGGAGACCCATCTCACGTGCAGAGATACACATAGGCTCAAAATAAAGGGATGGAGGAAGATCTACCAAGCAAATGGAAAACAAAACAAGGCAGGGGTTGCAATCCTAGTCTGATAAAACAGATTTTAAACCAACAAAGATCAAAAGAGACAAAGAAGGCCATTACATAATGGTAAAGGGATCAGTTCGACAAGAAGAGCTAACTATCCTAAATACATAAGCACCCAATACAGGAGCACCCAGATTCATAAAGCAAGTCCTCAGAGACCTACAAAGAGACTTAGACTCCCACACAATAATAATGGGAGACTTTAACATCCCACTGTCAACTTAGACAGATCAAGACAAAAAGTTAACAAGGATATACAGGAATTGAACTCAGCTCTGCACCAAGCAGACCTAATAGACATCTACAGAACTCTCCATCCCAAATCAACAGAATATACATTCTTCCCAGCACCACATCACACCTATTCCAAAATTGACCACATAATTGGAAGTAAAGCACACCTCACCAAACGTAAAAGAACAAAATTATAACAAAATTATAACAAACTGTCTCTCAGACCACAGTGCAATCAAACTAGAACTCAGGACTAAGAAACTCAATCAAAACTGCTCAGCTACATGGAAACTGAACAACCTGCTCCTGTACTGGATACATAACGAAATGAAGGCAGAAATAAAGATGTTCTTTGAAACCAATGAGAACAAAGACACAACATACCAGAATCTCTGGGACACATTTAAAGTAGTGTGGAGAAGGAAGTTTATAGCACTAAATGCCCACAAGAGAAAGCAGGAAAGATCTAACATTGACACTCTAACATCACAATTAAAACAATTAGAAAAGCAAGAGCAAACACATTCAAAAGCTAGCAGAAGGCAAAAAATAACTAAGATCAGAGGAGGACTGAAGGAGATAGACACACAAAAAACCCTTCAAAAATCACTGAATCCAGGAGCTGGTTTTTTGAAAAGATCAACAAAATTGATAGACCGCTAGCAAGACTAACAAAGAAGAAAAGAGAGAAGAATCAAACAGATGCAATAAAAAATGATAAAGGGGGTATCACCATCAAACCCACAGAAATACAAAGTACCATCAGAGAATACTATAAACACCTCTATGCAAATAAACTAGAAAACCTAGAAGAAATGGATAAATTCCTGGACACATACACTCTCCCAAGACTAAACCAGGAAGAAGTTGAATCCCTGAATAGACCAATAACAGGCTCTGAAGTTGAGGCAATAATTAATAGCCTACCAACCAAAAAAAATCCAAGACCAGACAGATTCACAGCCGAATTCTACCAGAGGTACAAGGGGGAGCTGGTATCATTCCTTCTGAAACTATTCCAATCAATAGAAAAAGAGGGAATCCTCCCTAACTCATTTTATGAGGCCAACATCATCCTGATACCAAAGCCTGGCAGAGACACAACAAAAAAGAGAATTTTAGACCAATATCCCTGATGAACATCGATGCAAAAATCCTCAATAAAATACTGGCAAACCAAATCCAGCAGCACATCAAAAAACTTATCCACCATGATCAAGTGGGCTTCATCCCTGGGATGCAAGGCTGGTTCAACACACGCAAATCAATAAACATAATCCAGCACATAACAGAACCAAAGACAAAAACCACATAATTATCTCAATAGATGCAGAAAAGGCCTTCGACAAAATTCAACAGTCCTTCATGTTAAAAACTCTCAATAAATTCGGTATTGATGGAACGTATCTCAAAACAATAAGAGCTATTTATGACAAACCCACAGCCAATATCACACTTAATGGGCAAAAACTGGAAGCATTTCCTTTGAAAACTGGCACAAGACAGGGATACCCTCTCTCACCACTCCTATTCAACATAGTGTTGGAAGTTCTGGCTAGGGCAATCAGGCAAGAGAAAGAAATAAAGCGTATTTAATCAGGAAAAGAGGGAGTCAAATTGTCCCTGTTTGCAGATGACATGACTCTATATTTAGAAAACCCTATCGTCTCAGCCCAAAATCTCCTTAAGCTGATAAGCACTTTCAGCAAAATCTCAGGATACAAAATCAATGTGCAAAAATCAGAAGCATTCCTATACACCAGTAACAGACAAACAGAGAGCCAAATCATGAATGAACTCCCATTCACAACTGCTTCAAAGAGAATAAAATACCTAGGAATCCAACTTACTAGGGATGTGAAGGATCTCTTCAAGGAGAACTACAAACCACTGCTCAGTGAAATAAAAGAGGACACAAACAAATGGAAGAACATTCCATGCACATGGATAGGAAGAATCAATAGCATGAAAATGGCCATACTGCCCAAGGTAATTTACAAGATTCAATGCCATCCCCATTAAGCTACCAATGTCTTCCTTCACAGAATTGGAAAAAACTACTTTAAAGTTCACATGGAACCAAAAAAGAGCCCGCATTGCCAAGTCAATCCAAAGCCAAAAGAACAAAGCTGGAGGCATCATGCTACCTGACTTCAAACTATACTACAAGGCTACAGTAACCAAAACAGCATGGTACTGGTACCAAAACAGAGATATAGACCAATGGAACAGAACAGAGCTCTCAGAAATATTATCTCACATCTACAACCATCTGATCTTTGACAAACCTGACAAACACAAGAAATGGGGAAAGGATTCCCTATTTAATAAATGGTGCTGGGAAAACTGGCTAGCCATATGTAGAAAGCTGAAGCTGGATCCCTTCTTTACACCTCATACAAAAATTAATTCAAGATGGATTAGAGACTTAAATTTTAGACCTAAAGCCATAAAAACCCTAGAAGTAAACCTAGGCAATACCATAGGCATGGGCAAGGATTTCATGTCTAAAACACCAAAAGTAATGGCAACAAAAGCCAAAATTGACAAATGGGATCTAATTAAACTAAAGAGCTTCTGCACAGTAAAAGAAACTACCATCAGAGTGAACAGGCAACCTACAGAATGGGAGAAAATTTTTTGCAATCTCCTCATCTGACAAAGGGCTAATATTCCAGAACCTACAAAGAACTCAAACAAATTTACAAGAAAAAAACAAAACAACCCCATCAAAACGTGTGCAAAGGATATGAACAGACACTTCTCAAAAGAAGACTTATGCAGCCAACAGACAGATGAAAAAATGCTCATCATCACTAGCTATCAGAGAAATGCAAATCAAAAGCACAATGAGATACCATCTCACACCAGTTAGAATGGCGATCATTAAAAAGGAAACAACAGGTGCTGGAGAGGATGTGGAGAAATAGGAATACTTTTACACTGTTGGTGGAACTGTAAACTAGTTCAACCATTGGGGAAGACAGAGTGGCGATTCCTAAAGGATCTAGAACTAGAAATACCATTTGACCCAGCCATCCCATTACTGGGTATATACCCCAAAGGATTATAAATCATGCTGCTATAAAGACACATGCACACGTATGTTTATTGTGGCACTATTCACAATAGCAAAGACTTGGAACTAACCCAAATGTCTATCAATGACAGACCGGATTAAGAAAATGTGGCACATATGCAGCCATAAAAAAGGATGAGTTCATGTCCTTTGTAGGAACATGGATGCAGCTGGAAACCATCATTCTCAGCAAACCATTGCAAGAACAGAAAACCAAACGCCACATGTTCTCACTTATAGGTGGGAATTGAACAGTGAGAACACTTGGACACAGGAAGGGGAACATCACACACTGGGGCCTGTTTTGGGGTGGGGGAAGGGGGAAGGATGGCATTAGGAGATATACCTAATGTAAATGACGAGTTAATGGGTGCAGCACACCAACGTGGCACATGTATACATATGTAACAAACCTGCACGTTGTGTACATGTACCCTAGAACTTAGAGTATAATAAAAAATAAATAAATAAAATTTAAAAAAAGAATATAATTTATGAATGGGAGCCGTCCAAGTCACAGGTGTTATAATGTTACTGTTTTTCACCTTCAGAATGCAAAGCATATGGTAACTAAATGATCCAGTGGTCTAACAAGACAAATGCCACCTATAAAGTAGTAGGAAAGTCACTCATCCTTTGGAGTCCTGAATTCAATGAAGAAAGCATTTTCCTAAAAAAAAAAAAAAAATTTTAAATTTATGCCTGTACTGGACTCCTAGTATTCGGTCATCTTTTAATTCCATTATGTTATACATTAATAGATTTCTTAGACTGGCCTGAGAACCTACTTGACGTTTACAATATAATTTCTCTGAGAGAACATTCTTCTAGTTCTAACAAATTGCCTTAGAAAAAACTTTTGGAATACACCCATTTATAAGTTGAGAAGAACCTTTAAAAAAAATCTGTTGCTAAAGCATGGTAGGATATTTAAAAATTATTCTCACTTTTAAAAGGGAATAAAGTAGTAATGCATATACATCTAGTTGAAGAATGGAGAGCTGATTTCCAATTCAAGTACATCTTACCATTTGCAGCTGCAGGAAAGCCACATTAAAACTAAGACTTGTTTCATTGGTGATTGTTTTCAAGAAAGATGAGGTAATAAGGAAATAGGCAGAGACCTATAATAAACTGCCCCTGTTTCTCAATGAAAATCATTTAACCCAATTTTAAAAAAGGTTTTATCAAAAATTTCAAACATATACAAAAGTATAAACCACAGTGTAATAAACAACTGTCCTCATCACCCAGCTTCATCAACGACCAATTCACAGCTAACTTGTTTCAGGTATATTCCCACCCATTACAGATATATTCCCACCCAATACTCTCAACCCCTGAATCTTTTTGAAGCAAATTCCACAAATACTATCATATCATCTATTATGCATAATACTTCAACATGTACTCTAAGAGAGACTTATCTTAAAATATCATATCCATATTATATCAAAAAAAATAACAATACCTTTGGCCTCATCAAATGTTCACATGTCCTCAACATTTTAACTTTCTGAATTTTATTTGAGATCCAAATAAGGTCCACATATTAATTGGTTGGTAAAGCCTATGTTTCTTTTAATCTGTAGGTTCTCCTTCCTTCTATCTTTTTTTCCTCCTGCTAATATTTTGCAGAAGAAACCAAGTTGATTGTCCTATAATTTTCCAATTTGGATTTTGCCAGTTGCAGCCTTATAGCATAATTTAACATATCCCTGTCCCCTGAATTTCCTAAAAACTGGTAGTTGGATCTAGAAGCTTGATCGGGTTTGTTATTTTGAAGACTACTTTATAGGTGGGGTTATACACTTCTGTCAGGAGGTATAGAATCACCACCCCACCCCATCTTTCCTTTCGTGATGTTAGTATCCAAAGATGATCATCACCAAGTTCCATTACTTCATGATGGTTCAGAAAATGGTTTTAGCCCAATTCTACGCTGTTTTCATTTGTCCACTGGAAGCTGCCTATGAAAAAACTTCCCCTAATCACATATTTGGTTACTCTGAGGCACAGCTCACAGAGGAAAAGCTAGATAAATGTTTGATTTTCTTCCTATTTATCTTCCAGGTTTCAAAGCTATGATGGTTCATAGCATTTTCCAAATGTAATGACCAATGAAATTTCTCTCTTTTTTTCTTTGTAAACAGGGTCTCACTCTGTTACCCAGGATCATGCAGTGGCATGATCATAGCTCACTGCAGCCTCAAACTCCTGGGCTCAAGTGATCCTCCTGCCTCAGCCTCCCAAAGTGCTGGGATTACAGGCATGAGCCATCATACCTGGCTGAAATGCATTTTTTGATCTTTTTTGGTATCATTATGAACTCATGGATATAAATATATATGTTGATTTATCCTTATTATCCTTACTGATGCTCAAATTCACCCATTTTTTGGCCAGTGAAGCCTATTCAAGTTGTCTCCTGAGTCCTTTTTGACATGACCCTCATAATGTTTGATAACTTCTTTTCTATTTAACAAGATATTACAAGCTCTTGTACACTACATGCTACATCCTGAGATCTACCCACTTCTGGTTGGATCCCTGGTTGTTTTCAGCAGGGAATGGTATTTAGAGACAAAATAATCTAAGTCCTACGGATGCACTGCCACTGGGTTAGTCAATACTTTTAGGCTTTTTCAGGGAATAGAGCTAAAAAGTAGTAGGTTTTTTAAAAGGTTAAAATAAATAATGTGCTCATTTTAATACTTCCATTCCAAATCCAGGACTAGACAGTTTTATTTAATCTCACCAATCTTGCATCTGTAATATTTTCTCTCTCTCATGCTAAAAACCCAGTTCTCATGACACCAACATAATTGCTCATTTGACTTATCCTAAAATCCACATACAACAGTCTCAGTTTATCACTACCACACTGTCACCAGTAATATGATTATGGAAAAAGTCTTAAGATGTTTTTGTAGTTTCTTTTGTCATTAGGATATATACTAAGAGAGATATACAGTCCAATGACTGTGTTTTAAAGTCTCTTGGAGCACTTCTTCATGTGTTTATGACACCAATGCTACATGCACTTAAGTTCATTTTTTTTCCCATTTCCTTTGGATTTTTAGAGATGGTTTAAATCATATTTAGCCTTATAACTATGTAAAATACATACTTGTTCCCAAGTCAAATCTATGAAATCAGATATATTTTTAAAAGCCTAACTTGTATCCTTGTTCTGTTCACTCTCTTTTCTTCTTTCCTTTATAAACAACTTTATTTAAATTTTATAGTTTAGCCTTTGATTTTTAAAATATAAGCAAATATGTTCATATTTTTATCATTCTTCAATAAACAATAGCACACTATACACTTTCTTCTTCACCAGAGTAGTATATACTGATATTCATCATTACTTTTTATAGTTGTATGGTTAATTGCAAGAATATAATTTATTCAGCCAGCTCCCTACTGATGAACATTTGGGTTATTTGATTCATTCATTCACTCATTCATTCATTTTATAAATTGTGCTCAAATTAATAGTTGTATGCATGTGTCCTTTAATTTCTATCCAATGATTTGTCCCTAAAATAATTAATAGAAATGGAATTGCTCCATCAAAAAGTAAATGCACTTGTAATTTTTGCCAAATTTTCCTCCATAAAGATTGTACCATTTTGTATATCTACCAAAGTATGAGATTTCCCATTTCTCACAGTTTCACCAAAAAAATATGTTGTCAAACTTTTGGATTTCTGCCAATCTAATAAAGCCCAGGAGAGTTTTATTTACATTTCTTATTAGGAGTGAGGGTGGATATATTTTTATATGTTTAAGAGTTCTTTTCATTTCTTTTCCGATGAAGTATCTGTGAATATTTCTACTCCATTTTTCTATGGGGTTGTTAGCCTTCTTCTTCTTTATTTGTAGATTTTTATAAACTGGGGATATTAGCCTTGGTCTCTGGTTGATATTATAAAGAGTTCTTCATAGTTGTTATATTTATTTATTTAGATACAGGGTTTCACTCTGTCGCCCTGGCTGGAGTTCAGTGGTGATTATGGCTCCCTGCAGCCTTTATCTTCCGGGCTCAGGCAATCCTCCTGCCTCAGCCTCCCAAGTAGGTAGGACTATAGCTGTGCGCAACCACATCTGGCTGTTTTTAAATTTTTTTCTTTCTTCTTCTTTTTTTTTTTTTGTAGAGAGGAGTTTTGCTATGTTGCCCAGGCTGGTCTCAAACTCTTGGCCTCAAGTGATCCTCCCACCTAACCTCCCAAAATGATGGGATTACAAGTGTGGGCCACACATGCCTGGCCTCATAGTTATTCTTTATCTTTTTAATTTGTTTATGATGCTTTTTTGTTACAAGTTTTTTTTCTTTTTATTTCTATGTAATCAAATTCATCACTCTCTCTCCTTACTACTTCTAGATTTTGAGTCACTGTTAAAAGGTTTTCCTCACCTTTTAACACCTTTTTGGTAGTTAATCTCCTGGTAACAGCTGGTTTTACCAGGTAATGGAAGAATTCATCCATCTTTTCTTTTACTACTAACGTGTTTTTTTTGTGTTTTTTTGAGATGGAGTCTTGCTCTGTTGCCCAGGCTGGAGTGCAGTGGCGCAATCTCAGCTCACTACAACCTTTGCCTCCTGGGTTCAAGCAATTCTCCTGCTTCAGCCTCCCAAGTAGCTGGGACTACAGGCGCATGCCACCATACCTGGCTAATTTTATGTAATATTTGTAGAGACAGGGTTTCACCATGTTAGCCAGGATGGTCTCAATCTCCTGACCTTGTGATCCATCCGCCTTGGCCTCCCAAAGTGCTGGCATTACAGGCGTCAGTCCCCACATCCGGCCATGTGGTTTTCTTTTTAAACCTCTGATCTATTTGAAATGGATCCCCATGTAACATGTAAAGATTAAATTTTATTTTTTTATTTGCATTTGTCTCAGCATCCCAAAGCTAATTATTATGAATTCTACATTTCCTCACTGTTTG
Source organism: Macaca nemestrina (assembly GCF_043159975.1). Taxonomy (NCBI): domain Eukaryota; kingdom Metazoa; phylum Chordata; class Mammalia; order Primates; family Cercopithecidae; genus Macaca; species Macaca nemestrina. Next base: position 103,261,061 of record NC_092129.1, on the reverse strand, counting down.
AGAGGCCACCTTTCCTATGTATTATACTTATATATGAAATCAGGTCTATTTCTGTTGTGTTCCAATGGTCTGTCTATTCATGGGTCAGAATCACACTATTTGACTTACAGTATCTTAATAAAACATTTTAATATTAATATCTGATAGGGCTAGTCCTTGCCCTGATTTCTTTTATTTTCAAAGGTTTTCCTAACAATTGTTTCCAAACAAACTTTATAATCAACTTGTCTAGCTGAAAAAACAAAACAAAATTTGATGGCATTTTTATTGGGTTTTAGTTTATTGAATTTGTATATTAATTTAGGGATAACTGACATTTTAATGATAGTTACCATCTTATCCAATAATACGGTATATACTTCCATTTGCTTAAGAATACTTTTGTACTGGCTGGGCGCGGTGGCTCACGCCTGTAATCCCAGCACTTTGGGAGGCTGTGGCGGGCAGATCACGAGGTCAGGAGTTCAAGACCAGCCTGGCCAACATGGTGAAACCTCATCTCTACTAAAAATACAAAAATTAGCTGGGTGTGGTGGCAGATGCCTGTAATCTCACCTACTCGGGAGGCTGAGGCAGAAGAATCACTTGAAGTCGAGAAGCAGAGGTTGCAGTGAGCCGAGGTCATGCCATTGCACTCTAGCCTGGGTGACAGAAAAAGACTCCACCGCAAAAAAAAAAAAAAAAAAAAAAAAGAATGCTTTCGTACTCTTTTCCAAAAGTATTTTGTAATTTTCCTCATATATGTTTTTGACACTTCCGGTTAAGTTTCAGCATTTTAATTTCTTTTTTGTGCTGTTATTGTACATGAGGTCTTCTCTTCCATATGTTCTAGGTGACTTTTGAAAAAATATATACAAATATATTTTACACATATGTATGGATTATACATATATCTTTTATACATATGCATAGATTATACATATATTTATATTTTATATATATCCATAATATATATGTATGCATGTATTAAACACACATATTCTTTATTTGTAGACTTTTATATATTGGAGTTATTAGTCCTGGTCTCTGGTTTGAATTACAAAGAGTTTTCCATAGGTGTTATTTTTATTTTATATATAATAATAATAAATTATATTTTATATATATATATAAAATAGCTTTCAAAAAGTCTGCCTGCCTTTCTTTCTCTTTCTCCCTTCCTCTCTTCCTTCCTTCATGAGACAGAGTCTTGATCTGTCGCCCAGGCTGAAGTCCAGCGGCATGATCAAGGCTTGCTGCAGCCTTGACCACCTGGCCTCAAGCTATCCACCTACCTCAGCCTCCTAAGTAGCTGGGACTACAGGTGTTACAGCTGGAACTATGCCACCACACCTGGCTAATCAAAAAAAAATTTTGCATAGAGTGGGTGTTGCTATGTTTTCTTTCTTTTTTTATTGTTATTTTGAGACAGAGTCTCACTACGTTGCCCAGGCTGGTCTTGAACTCTTGGCCTCAAGTAATCTTTCCACCTCAGCTACCTGAAGTGCTGGGATTAAAGGAATGAGCGACCACGCCTCACCTATAACTTGCTAATTTAGTAAGTTATTTTGTTTGTAGTAGTTTTCTCATGGATGCTTTTGGGTTTTCTTGACATATAACTATATTATCCCCCCAAGAAAGACAGTTTTACTTCTTCTTTTCCAATTCCTATGCCTCTAATTGCTTTCTATTTCCATTAGCTACTATCTCCAACACAATGTTAAAGATAAAAAATTAAAGCCAATGCTCAACTATACTAGTAATTAGGAAAATATTTCTTAGCAATAAAATATCAAATTGACAAAATGAGGAAGTGTTGACCATGATGTGAAGCAATGGGAATGTTTATGATGCCAGTGTGGGTGTAAATTCATATAGCGACTTTGGACAGCTGTTTGGAATTACCTAATAATACTGAAGATGTACTCTAAGGCCCAATCATTCCATCTCTTATGTAAAGAAGAGAAAAGCTCACACATATTCAAAAGAGATATGAACAAGAATGTTCACTGCTGTATTATTTTTAATGTAAAAACTGAAAACAGTTTAAATGTCCACAGAAAGAATAACAGATATATAAGTTGTAGTACATCCTGACAAAAGAATATCTTACAGCAATTAAAATGAATAAATACAGTACATGTGTCAACATGGAGAAGTCTTAAAAACACAATCAGAAGTGAAAAAAGCAAGCTGCAAAAAATACAATGTGATACCATTTATATGTCGTTTCAAAACACGTAAGTTAATAGTATGTAATTTTAATATTTATAAATAGTAAAAATACAACAGTACTCGTATTTAGTAAAAGTATGTACGACAGTCCATAGTCTCTAGTCTTCTTAGTTATGCAACTAAGAAGTTTTTACAAATTCTTTTTGTTTGGCAATGATACATTCCATACTTCAGACACATGTTTCCTCTGGGGAAGGATAAAAGAGAATGAACTTAGAGGAAGCTTCAACTGTGTTAATGCTTTATTTTAAAAACTCTATCTATCTATCTATCTATCTATCTATCTATCTATCTATCTATCTACCTATCTACCTACCTATCAAGTTTTATTAAAAATGGGAGTAAGAAAATGGATTTTTATTACACTGTTCTGGAACTTTACTGTAAATTTGAAACAGTTCATAACAAATTAATTACTTAAATTATGAACTCGGTTAGAACTTCTAGAAAATTAGCCAAAATACTGATAGACTGACCCCCTCAGTGAAGTACAAGACGTGAGAAAAAAAAAATATTCTTTAACTGACATAATGAGCAACGAAGACAAAACTCTTAAGCAATTAACTCCGAATACAGCTGAATGAATTTTGTCATTGCTCTTCCTGCTGAGGACATCAGCCAGTAATCACATGAGGTCTATATGGGACATCAAGCTTCAAAAAGAGCATGTGGGCTGTCACAGCAGAAATATTGTATACTGTATTCATGAAAGACTGTATAAAACATAGATATGGTCTGCCATATGCCATTTCCTTTCTTTAGTTTTTCTAAACTTTCTCAAACTTTTTCTAAAGTTGAGAAACATCTTAGATATTAAAGAATAAACATTTAGCACATTTGAACCTAAGGTACAAAGTAAAACCAGCTGTTACCAGGGGATTAACTACCTAATAATAATAATAATAATAATAATGATAAGGTACAAAGTAAAACCAGCTGTTACCAGGAGATTAACTACCAAAAAAAGAAAAAAAAGAAATCAGACTTAAAGTCTCAGAATTGAGCCCAATTCTAAAGTGAGTATCACCTTTATCTGGAAGAATCAATCAGTAACTGTTAGTGACAAGTGAGTTCACAACACTACACCAAAATAGAATTAGAAAGGAAATAGACTAGAATCCAGCCCTCAAACATCTTATTTCAAAATAATGTATGTGTCTTTTATAGATCAGGTTTATGAGACTCTTTGGGCAGAAAAGAAAAATGTCAAGTAGAGACAAATACAGAAGAAGCAAGAGATCCTTTACAGTAACAAATACCACAGGCCTCTCCTGCTTAACTGTTAGCAGTGCAAGGCCCCTGGGTGTTCACCTCTGATGCAGCATCATTAACCCCTGCCCTCTGCTCTACAAATCTCATTTCTCCAGGAGGCTGTCCAGATAGCCACTTCCTTAGACCAGGAAAGCAATTACTCCGATGGGGTTTGGGGAGCAAATGTTAATGTATTACTTACCTGGGGAAAGTTGGCTACATGATATGTAGTATATTCACCCATCAGTTAGAAAGATAAATTTTAGCTACTACTTTTATGCAACAAGAATACCAAACTCATCTCAATATTTAGAAGTAAAGGTCAGCAAACTTTTTTGTAAAGGGCCAGATAGTACGTATTTTACTATCTGTTTATAGGGCATCTATCTCAACTACTCAACTCTACGGTAGTGTGGCAAATGCAGACACAAATAATGTGTATACAAATAGGCATGGTTGTATTTCATTAAAATTATAAAAGCAGGGCAAGGTCCTGACTTTGTCTTAGTGGCTATAATTTGCCTACCCCTGATGTAAAGCAATCAAGGACACTTTGAAAGGGAACTGTCCCATACGCCCATGCTAAATTCTTTTTACTTTTTAAAGCCTAATCCAATCCCATCTTCAAAAAATACACATCAATTACATATGTAAGCCTTGCTTCCCTCAATGAAACCTTTATATCTCATTTTCCAGGCCTCACTGCTCTGCTTCCTCTGAACAAAACACATAATGCAGGATTTTTAGCCTTTCAGAGATTAAGGAGTCCTTTTAGAAACTGGTGAAAGTTATGAATACTTGCCAAGCAAATGCACACATACATATACATAATTTTGTATCTCTTTTTATAGAGGTCACTGATACCCTGGAATTTGCTGGAAGTGAAGCCAGTACGTCCAAGGATTCCAGGTTGCTGCCATACCTCTTGAATTAGTTACTAACAAACATCTCACAGTTACTGTGGGACAGGAATTTGCAAACAACCTAGCTGGGTGGCTCTGGTTTAGAATCTCTCATGTAGCTGAAGTTGTTTGTGAAAGGAAAATAAAATCTCAGGACCCTAATTCACTATGCCAACAGGAAAAAATTAAACTGAAACCTGGGTCATGAGAGAAATTGCCTTTCTTTTTTAAATTTTTTTGAGACAGAGTCTCACCCTGTCACCCAGGCTGGGGTGCAGTGGTGCTATCTCAGCTCACTGCAACCTCCGCCTCCCGGGTTCAAGGGATTCTCCTGTCTCAGCCTCCCGAGTAGCAGGGACTGCAGGTACACACCAACACACTCAGCTAATTTTTGTATTTTTAGTAGAGACGGGGTTTCACCATGTTGGTCAGGCTCGTCTTGAACTCCTGACCTCAGATGATCCACCCACCTTGGCCTCCCAAAGTGCTGGGATTACAGGCATGAGCCACCACGCCTGGCCTGCCTTTCCTTTTGTTCCTAAGCAGATAGCTACAGATAAAATGTTAAAAATCTCCACAGGTAGCTACTCTATGTTCACCCTATCTTAAGTAAAGTGCCAGTTTACTGAGCGCTAGATGAATACATAATTAACTATTCTTCTACCTGCTCCTTTTCTCTTGCAACATGTGGATTCAGTAATGTGACCGTATTCTCCTTCTTTCCCCTCCAGCCCTTTTCCCCTTTATATAAATACTGAAGCCCTCAAAAATATCTTTGGAAAAAGGCACGAACCACAGATTGTTCCTATGAACTTGGGGTCCTTTTTTCCAGGCGTATCTTTAGCATTGGCAAAATAAACTTCTAAATTGATTGAGAACCATTTCAGATACTTTTTGGTTTACACATTCAAGATGCCAACAAGGGCTACGGTTGTCCACAGGCCGGATGGGGGATAGGGTTACTGCTTCTAAGATGGTACATTCACAGGGCCACTGGCAGGAGGCCTCAGTTCCTTATCATATGGGCTCTCCATAGGCCCTGGTGTCCTCATGTCGGCAGCTGGATTCCCACAGAAGGAGTGCTGAAGACATAGAGCAAGGAAGAATCCACTGTGCCTTTTATGACCTACTCCCAGAATTAAAACTGTCATATCATCATTGTTGTATCCCTGAGGAGTGAGTCAATAAGTCCAGCCCACACTCAAAAGAGAGGGAAATTAAGCTCCACCTCTTAAAGAAAGGAACATGAAAGAATTTTTAAAACCACATTTTACAACCATCAATATCTCCAAGGAACCCAATGATATCAAGAAGGCGGTATTATGTTTAATCTGCCTGGAACCCCTCACTGTTCCTAGCACCATAATTACTACATAAATACCCGGGATGACTCATTACTATATTGAGTTAGGTACGGGTCAAGTAGTTTTTCATAACAATTTTGTGAATTTGGTAGCAATCTTTAGAAGTATCTAAATAGAACCTTTAACTCTTATAAATGAATTAAACTACAAAATGAAGAACAGATGACAATTCCTAAACTATGTTCCCACAGCTTAAGAGTAAATCCTCCTCCCCCAAATTCTGGCAGGAAGTTCTTACATAAGAAGGTAAAAAAGGATAAATTTTGTTAAGAAATTTATCATTTTGACAATTAAAAAAAGAACAAAATAAGCACAGCAATCCCTAAGCAGTTAAAATTTAGTTTTTTAACTGAAAAAAGAACCATCTTCTAAGCATTTCCTGAATTCCCAACTTCTGGATTTTTCCCTTAAGGTTTTTCACCCAAGTTCTGTGTATGCATAAACCTGCCAAGCACATAGCCTCAGGTGGTAGAGCTGCCACACATAATCAATAAGGTCATAGAGAATTAAATGAACAAGTCACATTGGCATTAATTAGTGTCACCTGTAAAAGTCCCTAATATATAAATAAATTAAGATCTTCATGTAAAACAAAAAACAAAAAAACCCCGATAAGTTTAAAGTTTTTATTACATTTTCTTTTAATAGATTCCAGCACAAACATGCACAGAGAATGTATGCAAGTATTCCAACATGTCTTGGAATAATAAGCACTCCAACATTTATAGGTCATGTCTCCAAGGTAAAGAAGTGGGATTCGTAGTTACTCTGTACATTTAAAGACATCTGCATTCCTTTTTTTTTTTTTTTTTTTTTTTTGAGGCAGAGTCTTGCTCTATTGCTCAGGCTGGAGTGCAATGGCATGATCTTGGCTCACTAAAACCTCCGCCTCCTGGGTTCAAGCAATTCTCCCACCTCAGCTTCCTGAGTAGCTGGGATTACAGGTGCCTGCCACCACGTTCGGCTAATTTTTGTATTTTTACTAGAGATGGGGTTTCACCATGCTGGCCAGGCTGGTCTCAAAACTCCTGACCTCCGGTGATCCGCCCACCTCGGCCTCCCAAAGTGCTGGTATTACAGGCATGAGCCACCATGCCCAGCCGACATCTGTATTCTTTAGGGAAGGGAGTATAAAGTAGGAGAAACTGAATTTCCCAATGGAAGTGTGAGCTAAAAGTAGATGATAGCTTTGGAATGAATAGTTACACTCCTTCTTTCTTCTTCCTCTGTGGGAAATGGGCACTATGGGTCCCTGGCTATGTGTGTATACTTGAATATCAGATCCAGTAGTTGTAATTCTTCATGCTATCTATAATTCTGGGAATCCAGCATACCGGACAGGTTCAACAATCAGAGTCTGGTATACATAGTGATGTCATTTGACATATTTCATATTATAAACCATTCCAGAGCTTACTTCTATTTGAGTCCTTTACTAAGAACTACCTCTGCCACTTGGGTGTTTGTCAGATAAGTGGTGATGGTTTACATAACACTAGGTACAGATTAGTCCCATTAAGTCCCATTATTAGAGTATGTGTTCCACAACTGCAAGAGTTTTGTAGCTTTTCTTTACTAATGCAGACCTACCACCTAACATAGTATCTGTTAACTGAATGTATGAATACACAAATAAATAAACCTTCCATCTTATCTCTGGTGTTAGGTTATTGTGAGAGAGAAAGAAACGGGGAGGGGGAAGAGAGAGAGTCAGCAAAAGTATAATTCATTATTTAAGTGCTTTAAAGTATATTAATTTTAAATGCATAAATATAAATTCTCTTCCTTTGATGTACAGGCACTCTTGGAAATTGCCAACATATGACTGTCCTCTTCCAATCTTTTCCTCTTGCACGACTGTACCCAAGCTGTATTTGGCAGACACTGACACCTATCAGCTGACATAGAAAATGGTTTCCCTCTGGGAATATACAGTCATCCATAAGTATCCATAGGGGATTGGTTCCAGGACTCCCCTCAGCAAAAATCCACCTATGCTCAAGTCCCTTATGTAAAATGACACAGTATTTTGATATAACCTATGCAAATCCTCCCGTATACTTTAAATCATCTCTAGATTACTTATGATACCTAATACAATGCCTACACATCACTTCATTCATGTGGATTCAACATAGGAATCAGTGTGCTACAAATCCAAGTATTGCTTTTTGAATTTTGTGGGGATTTTTTCCCCCAAAATATTTTCCTTCTGAGGTTGGTTAAAACCATGGGTGTGGAACCCATGGTGACAGAGGGTTAACTGTACATTCTCCAATCTTCTTCCTTAAATTCTTATTTTCCAACTTTGGTCCAATTAATAACAGGGAAATCTCTATATTCACTCTACTCCACTGACATACAGGATATTCTTGTACAATTTCTCAAAAGTGTATTCTTTGGACCTAGAGGTCCCATGAAAAAGAGTTCCATGATCATATAAGACTCACAGTGCTACACACTATATGTTTGCCAATTTCCCTATTTTGACTTCATTAATCTAGAAACAAACTCTGTGATAAAATTAGCAAAGTTAAGTCACTTCACCAGTAAAGGTATTATTTGAAATTGCTGAAAGGAAAAAAATGATGGCAATAACATACACTAGGGAAATAGGAGTAAAACAGCAATCACAGGGCCTAAAATAAATTTCTGTGTATTCATGTATTTATTTTTATTTAATTCACAAAGATGTAAGAACTTTATTAGCTATGGACAACAGAAGAAAAAATTTTAATATATTTGTTAATGAAGACCTTACCCATGCAATACTTATAACCAAAACACTAATTTATATATCCATCCCCTCCTTACAGAAATATTACCAAAAAAAAAAAAAGATCCGAATTGAAATAGAAAATTGAGTACCATGGGTAATTATACACTCTTAGCAAACACAATGAACTGTACATGACCTGCATAGATGAATTAACATTTGAGCAGTAGCAGTATTCCATTCTGATTGGACATAACAGAGAGTATGACAGGCACAGGAGAAAGCAGGGTTAGGGAATGAAACTGGAGTCAGGCTCTAGAAGACCTCTAATACTAATCCAAGGAGATAAGGATTTGCGACAGGCAAACAGAGGCAGGGGTATGATTGCAATGACCAGGTTGGGTGGATTAGGGGTGACACAGGTTGAAGAGATGCATATAAACATCACAAGAAGAGGGACAAACACCTGAACGAGGTTGATGCAATGAAGAAGAGAAAGAAAAGAATGGATGTGAAAGAGTTTTTGAAGGCAGAGTGAATATGACTTCATAACAGGTTGGATGTGGGGAAGAGGGAAACAATTAAAGGCAAACTTTAGGTTTTGAGTCCAGGTGATTAGGAGAATCATGATGCCATTGGTAGACATACAAATAAGAAGAAAGATATATTTGCCAGGCATGGTAAGGAGTTTCTTCTACCTTGGGCATACTGAATTTGAGAAGTTAGTGGGATACGCAGCAGAGACAACATAGAGACAAGAAGGAGAAGTAAAAAACTTAAGTGAAAGGTAGGACTTGAAATGTAGGCTTGAATGTTTCTACTCAACAGAAATTAGAGTTTCCTTTATGAGAGCAGATGAGCTTAGCAAAGGGGAAGAAGAAGGCAGGGAGAATCCCCTGCTAGCAGGCTAAAGGAAAAAGTATAAATGAGAAGGAATAAGGGAAGAGGTAAAAAGAAAGAGGAAAGGGAAGAGGACAGAGGCAAACCAGTAGAATGCCAGGGCAAATACTTCCAAGAAGAAACCATGAATAATGCCAAATGCTAAGGATTCAGAAAAAGCAAATGATTTTGCTTAACAGGTGTGTTCATTTGTGATCTTTGAATCAGCAGTTTCAGTAAATGATTGCAATAAAAACATACGTGGACATGCTAGAAAGATCTCCTTAAACATGATACAAAAGCAAAAGCCTTCAATTTCAATTGTGACAGTATCAAAATTTAAAACTTCTGTATGTCAAAAGAAATTATATAGTTTAAAAGTAAGTGATAGGGTGAAAAAAGGACTACTCATCAAAACCAGATAAAGGATTAATACTAACACACACACACACACACACACACACACACACACACACACACACTCTCTCACAGTCACCAACTTAAGTAAGCAAAGGAACATGAACAGGTTATTCATAGAAAAAGAAGCTCAAGTGTCTAATAAACATAAACAGAGATGTTCAACCACACTAGTAATCAGAGAAACAGTCTTTTAAAAAAGATACAATTTTATCAGGGCAAAATTAGTAATCCTAATAGTGTCAAGTATTGTAACAGGTATGAGGAGAACAACAAAGGCGTCAACTAGAAAAGCCTATAGGAGAGCAACTGAACAGTAGCTCTTAACCTTTAAAACATCAGTAGGCCGGGCATGGTGGCTCATGCCTGTAATCCCAGCACTTCAGGAGGCCAAGGCGGATAGATAATTTGAGGCCAGGACTTGGAGACCAGCCTGGCCAACATGAGGAAATCCCGAGTCTACTAAAAACACAAAAATTAGCCAGGTGTGGTGGCAGGCACATGCAATCCCAGCTACTGGGAGGCTGAGGCAGGAGAATCGCTTGAACTGGGAGACAGAGGTTGCAGTGAGCTGAGATCATGCCACTGCACTCCAGCCTGAGAGACAGAGAGCAAGACTCCATCTCAAAAAAGCAAAAAACATCAGTAGTAGGGAGCACTTCTATCCCCTGATAAAAAAGAACCAGGGTTTCTTTTATGGCTGATTCTAGGGCTGAGGCAGGGAAAAATGCGAAAATATAAGGTAAGTCCAGAGTATTTTATGAGATCAGGAAGCAAGGAGGTGCTCAAAAATTAAAAGTACGGGGTTAGGCAAAGGGACGTGACAGTCAGCCAAAAAGAGCTCCCAATAGCCAAAGCTGGAACAATTTGAGCAACAAAATAAGTAAATAAATAAATAATAGCATAGTACTGGATTATAACCCAAATTATAAAATAAATATACATGAGTCCTTAAGATATAATTGAAGGAACAAACGATAGAGAAAAAACAAATCTTTCTTACATAAAAATTCCAAATAAAATCTACAGATAATACCTTCCTCCAGGACACAGAGCTTATCACTCCTAGCCCTTTGAGTGTGGGCTGGATTTAGTGACTCAATTCCAAAGAATACAGCATGGGAAGGGAAAAAGGGTAGCTTGGTGGAAAAACCTGACCAACACTACCTTGGCTAAGTAATCAAGGCTAACATTGCCGGTAATGGAAGGTGGATACCCTAATATGATGTGATGGTATTTTCCCCAAACCCACAACCCAGTCTAATCATGAGAAAAACATCAGGCATGAAGGGGCATATTACAAAATGCCTAACCAATACTCCTCAAAACTGTCAAGGTTATGAAAAACAAGGAAAAACTATCATAGTCTAGAGGAGACAAAGGAGACATGACGAGTTAATGTAATGTGGTATCATGAATTAGATCCTGGAATAGAAAAAAGGACATTACTGGAAGACCTGGTGAAATGTGAATAAAGTCTGAAATGTAGTTACAGCAGTGCACCAATGTTGGTTTCTTAGTTTTGACAAAGATGTCACGACAATATTATCATCTTTCATTAGGGGAAACTGAATATGGGTTAGGGGTACACAGTAACAATCTGTACTAACTTTGCAACTCTTCTGTATATCTAAAATTACTCCAAAATAAAGTTTTTAAAAATTTAAAATAAATATACCCCAGGAATACCACCACCACTTCTTTCCATCCACTTTAAAGAAATTGTTGCAGAGGTGCGCAAGAAGGCATGTGCAAAGGTCTTCACTGCAGAATTGTATCAAAGAAAAATTTAAAATAACTTTAATAGAATAATGAAATAAATCATGAAATACATTATGGAATATAGGTTTAAAGAATGAGATACATTTATACGTACTGAGAAGACATAATATTGTGTGAAAAATAAATTGCAAAAGGACACTATGGTATATGATATTATTTATGTTAAAAAAAGAAAAAGGAAAACACAATGGTTTTTATATATACTTCTGGGGCATATATAAATATATGTATACGCTTAGGTAAAGGTCTGGAAAAATACACAGCAACCTGGTTACAGTGGTTATATAGACGGGAGTGAAATTAGAAATAGTAGTCCAGGGATTTGAACTTGACCCTATGATTTGAAATTATTTTACAAGGAGAATGCCTTCACCATTTACCTGGGGAATTAGGAATGACTGATTTAAGTATGGGAGTTTTCTCTGACATGGAGAGAAAATGACAAGAGTAAGGTTCTGGCAGTTGATATTGTGCAGTAAGGCAGAGGGTGTTGATATTGCGCAGTAAGGCAGAGGGTGTCCCATGGAGGACAGTGCTATTGCTACAGGCCTTTGGCCTGAAGCCTTGCATAGGTGCCTGGGACAAGCACTTCCTTCCACAATGGATGTTACAGCAGCAGCTAGACTTAACAGTGGGAACTCCAATAATGAAATGTTCCATTTATTTTGCTTTGCAATAGAGGTGCATGCACCTGGAGGGCTCTTACAGCGATCTGGATAAAAAGTCCCCAAGTGATAATGAAAGAAACTGACTTCTTCCCTCTACTCCAGCTGACTTTAGGATCCAAAGATCATTTTTCAACCCCAATGTTTAAAACAAAAGCAGAACCACAGGAACATTGCAGTTGCTTTATATGACAAATGTCAAATTAAAATTCTGGCAGACACTAAAGATTACCCACCTTTTTCTTTATACATGTCATCTCACATTAGGCCAATACATTTCCTTACAAAATGGGATTACAAAAATCACATGGAAAATCTGGAAGGAAATTTAACTCAGGGCATGTGTCTGAATAAGTGCTAAAACTCCATTAAGGGATTAGAGTTTTTCTTAATATATTTTAAGAGGATCATTTGCCATCAATAATCTTTGGTATTTAAAAAACATTTTTAAGAAGCTTCAAATATACAATTAAAAGCTTTCTCTTCTACCAGATCTAAGTTTCAGTAAGTGATTAAAAACTACAGCCTCTTTCCAACTCTTAAGTCATTAAAATAGGCCATATAGATTCTATAGTCCATCACTATAATAATAATACAAGAGTTACACAGTACTCTTTGCATGGGGACAACCAAACTTTAACCCGGATGATCTCAACTGTCTGCTTTCTCTGTGCTTGTGCTTAGTAGATGACAAGCTGGAAAAGGTCACAGCATAAGAAAGGTTAACATCACTATGAATTTGTGATCATGAACCTCAAATGGGCAATGAACAATGCCTACCAAGTCCACACATTTCTGGTCATCTCACTCATCTCCTTTCCAAATGACCATTTTAAATCTCCATTCTCCTCAAATCTGCAAGTGTCCACTACCCTCATCCCTTCTCCCTCTTGTGCTTCCTCCCTCTTGTGCCTCCTGCCTCTTGTGCCTCCTCCCTCTCGACTCCTGTCTTACAGATAAAACAGAAGGCATCAGAGGACCATCTTCTCAAAACCTATACGCAAATCTATTCCAGCCACTCCAATACTGATCTCCTTCTTTCCTGTTACAAAAGGAGAGCTATCCTGCTCCTGAGGCTGGTTGCTCCACCAGAACTTGAGATACCAGACCTTTTTATTTTGTCCTGGAATCCTGCTATCAGTCATACCTTCTTTCTCATGTGTAATAACCCTCTTCTCAACAGGACCTTCCCTGTTGGCTTTTTTATTTTTTGAGACAGAGTCTCACTCTGTCATCCAGGCTGGAGTGCAGTGGCGTGATCTCAGCTCATGGCAACCTCTGCCTCTTGGGTTCAAGTGGTTCTCCTGTCTTTGCCTCCCAAGTAGCTGGGACTATAGGTGCACACCACCACACCCAGCTAATTTTTGTATTTTTAGTAGAGACAGTGTTTCACCATGTTGGCCAGGCTGGTCTTGAACTCCTGACCTCAAGTGATCCACCCACCTCGGCCTCCCAAAGTGCTGGGATTACAGACCTGAGCCACTGCACCCGGCCCCCTGTTGCTTTTAAATAGACTCAAGTGAGTCTAACCCCACCTGCCTACCTTAAGTCAGCTTCTCATCCCCTTCTTCTCTGTTCTTCTCCTTTCACAGCCAAACTTCTTGAAACAGTGGTCCACACTTACTGTTTGGCATATCACCTCTCACTCACTGCTCACCCATTCCACCCCGGCTCCCATCCCAGGCACTCAACAAGAAAATTCCTGCTAAAGTCACTAATAACCTTTGTAATCTACATCCAAAGCATGTTTTACATTCAACATCTTACTGACCTCTCTCTCAGCAGCGTTTGACCACTTTCTCCTTCTTAAAGCAGTTTCCTCCCTTAGCTTCTAAAAAGCAACACTGTTGTTTTCCTTCTGTCTCACCACTCCTCTATCTCCTTTCCAGACTCACCCTCCTTTAACTAGCCTATAAATGTGGGAGTTCTTCACTACTCTGTCTTCCATTCTTTCTTCCTAAATAATCTTACTCATGCCTTTGGCTTCAATTATGACTAATATGCAGATGACTCACAAATTTACAAATCCAGCCCTAACCTTTCACTTGAACCCCAGGTCTATATATTAACATTCTATTTGCTATTCCCTCTTGAACAACTCAAATGCACCTCCAACTCAACATGTACAAAAGTGAACCAATTATCTTCTCCCAAAACTTTATCTTCTTCCAATATTATCTATCCCAGTATTTGGCGGCCCATTCCCCAAATCCAATCAATCACCAAGTATGCAATTTTACTTAATAAGTATCTCTCAAATCTATCGCAGCCACCATTACCCAGGTCCAAACTAAAATAATTTCTCTCTCTTAGGCTACTGCAATAGCTTCCTATCTGATCTACCCAAATCCAACTGTTCTCTAGATGGCTGCCAGAACAATCTTTCTGAAGCTTAAATTAAACCACCTCTTCCTTCTCTCTGGATAAAATGTTCAATAGGTTCTTATTGTTCTTAGGACAAAGACTAAACTCTTTCAAGTCCCTTTGGGTCCCTGAGTTGGTCTGTCTTCCCTACCCTACGCCTGTTTCTATTAGTCACCTTGACCTTCCTGTCCCTTGTACTCACTGTACTGCCTCCTACCCCTTGCCTAGAAGCTCTTCACAGTAAACTTCTTCTCATCCTTCAGGCAGCAGTCAAGCATCAATTTTTTATTTTTTTTTATTTTTTTTTTTGAGACGGAGTCTTGCTCTTGTTGCCCAGGGTGAAGTGCAATGGTGCAATCTTGGCTAACTGCAACCTCCACCTCCTGGGTTCAAAGGTTTCTCCTGCCTCAGCCTCCCGAGTAGCTAGGATTATAGGCATGTGCCACCACACCCGGCTAATCTTACATTTTTAGCAGAGACGGGGTTTTTCCATGTTGGTCAGGCTGGTCTCGAACCCCCTACCTCAGATGATCTGCCAGCCATGGCTTCCCAAAGTGCTGGAATTACAGGCATGAGCCACTGTGCCTAGCCCAAGCATCAATTCTTCATGGACTCCTATCCTGACCCAGTTGGTTTTTCTCTGATTTGTTCTCATAGCACCATTTATCTCTTCATCACAGCACTAATCAGTTTGCAGTTTTGCATTTATTTATTTTTCCTGCTAGATTGTAATAAGTCTGTGATACAAGGTCTCACTTAGCTCAATATTAAATTCCTAATATGTAGCACAAGACTATACATTTAATAAGTATTTGCTGAATGAATCAATGACCTTCTCTAATTCCTGAAGTTGAAAACTTTTCTATTAATTGTCCAAATTCTATGGATTCTTACAATTCAGCTTCTTTTCTCTAGCTTCACTGCAAATGCCTTATCCCTTTATATACAAATTTCCTACAGCAGCCTTGTAGGATGCAGCCTTAGCTTTAGCTTCTCTCCAGTTCACCTCTTACTGCACACAATTGACAGGATGCTGGGCAACATCTTCTTACAGGCAATCAAGATGGTAATAGGAAAGGGGAAAGACCACAAGGAAAAAGAGATTGTATAAGGAAAGGGAAGCTTGAAGCCACCCCATCTCAGAATGTTTGGCCTGGAGAGAATAGCAGGTTACCTGAATCTCTGAAGAGCTATCATGTTCAAAAAATAGCAGTTCTGGAAGAGTGTCTAGGAAGCAGATTTATCTCAAATAAAAGGAAGACCATTCTAACAATTAGAACTTCAGTGTAGTTGCTTTCCAAGTCATAACTTTGCCATAATCCAGTGGATTCAAGCATAGTCTGGTGAAATGCATATCACAGATTCTTAAATATCACCTCATATCACAGTGATTCTTAAATTTTTTTTTTTCAGCTGTGGAACCCTTTCTTCCAAAACACCCTGTTGAGTAGAAACTAATATTTTAAAGAAATAAATGTGAGCATCTCTACAGTAGGTGTCTGACCCCCACCCCACCTTCCCAAGCCCTCTGGGAGCCACATACTCTTTCATTAGCTAGAATCCACTATTTAAACATGTGGATGTTTTTGCTGCCCAGCTCTTTTCAGTTTTTCCTGGAATAGGGGTGGAGTGGGGGACAGTACTTCCTACCTTTTGTTCTATTTTCTTTAATTCAGTGAATGAATACTGTTCTCCATGAAAACCTGTTCCATAGATGCTTTGGTTTGAATGTTTGTGTCCTCTCCAAAAGTCATTTTGAAACTTAATTCCCAATGCAACAGTATTTAGAGGTAGGGCTTTTGAGAGGCGATTAGACCACAATGGCTCTGCCCTCATGGATGAGATTAGCACTTTTTAAAAGAGCCCGTGGGCCAGGCATGATGGCTCACCCCTGTAAGCCCAGCACTTTGGGAGGCTGAGGCAGGTGGATCACCTGAGGTCAGCAGTTCAAGACCAACCTGGCCAACCTGATGAAACCTCATCTCTACTAAAAATACAAAAATTAGCTGGGCGTGGTGGCAGGCGCCTGTAATTCCAGCTACTTGGGAGGTTGAGGCAGGAGAATTACTTGAACACGGGAGGCAGAGGTTGCGGTGAGCCAAGATTGTGCCATTGCACTCCAGCCTGGACGACAGGGTGAGACTCCATCTCAAAAAAAAAAGGCTGGTGGGGGCTAGCTGGGCCCTTTTGTCCTTCCATCCCTTTCATCCTGTAAGGATATAGTAACAAGGCACCACCTTGGAAGCAGACATGGGGCCCTCACCAGACATCAGAACTGCTGGCACTTTTATCTTAGACTTCCCAGCCTCCAGAATCCGGATAAATACATTTCTGTTGTTTATAAATTACCTAGTCTCAGGTATTTTGTTATAGCAGCACAACAGACTAAGACATTAGCATTTATATAGATTTTGGTCTTTTGAATACATTTTGGGGGTGTATTTACCATGTTGCCTTAACTTGACCATAAGTTCCTTTTTGGCAAAATCTTTGTTCTCCTGCTTCAAAATCACTTATTAATACAGTACCAAGTACAGCAGGAGGTAATAAAAAAGAGAAAAAAGGAAAACGTAGACCTTTCTCATACGAAAGGTTAGGACAACTACTTCAGGTCTGACTCATAAAACTATCTCACATACAATTAGAAAACATAGAACAGAGAAGAAACAATTTTATATACTGATTCCCCTTCCATCCTCTACCCAATCGCAGTCCCCAAGCCCTTTTTATTCTCACAGGTCATGATCAGATTTGTCTCATATTTTTTCATCAGAAGAAGGAAACCAGATTCTCCTCAAGGAAGCGATCTGAAGAGAATAACTGCTTTTCATAGGACACCTGGAATTTCTAGTAAAAAAAAAAAAGCTCACTTTTATTATATGCCTTATTTTCTGTTTCTTCTTTTATTATTACTACTGGATTCATGTATAGTATAGGAATTTCAAATAAAACAAGTTTTAGTTTAGGCCATTGTACAGTCATGTGTCGCTTAACAACATGGATACATCCTGAGAAATGCGTTATTAGGCAACTTCGTCTTTGTGTGAACATCATGGAGTTACTCAGACAAACCTAAGTGATATAGTCTATTATTTCTAGGCTACAGACCCATAGCGCACATTACTGCACTGAGTACTGTAGGCAACAGTAACAAAATGGTAATTCTTTATGTATCTAAACATATCTAAACACAGAAAAGGTACAGGAAAGATAGAGTATTATAATCTTACGGGACCACTGCCATATATGCAGTCTGTCATTGCAATGTCACTGTGAAGTTCATGACTATACTTAAAAGTCTAAAAAAGATATTTGCCATTTACAAATGAAAGAAGTACGTACTTAATTTGCTTAATAATGAATGGTCCCTAGATGTATACATTTTGGTGATAATACTAACAGACAAATATGTGAAAAGTGATTTCAAATGATGCATTTATATTTTTCCATAAGCACCTAACTACTTCTCTGTATCTTCAGAGTAATTTCCATTCAATAGATTCTTGTTCTAAGGAGCTAAGGCATTGAACTTCTAAAGAAAATCACATTTGTACCCATAAATTCTGATCTATAACATCAGATATGAACATACTGTAAATCAGAAGTTTCTGCTACTGATGTTACAGATTAAGAGGCATAAATTTCACTGAATATAGTATAGTAAGCAGTATATTTTGAGGAGTTATCAAAAGTTTGACACATTCTAAACTACCAGGAGAATTTCTCTTGAGGAAAAATACACATTCATAGTGGCCTTTTCGGATCTCCTAATATTTTCTGGTGAGAGACTACATGATACAATGAAAAGTACTGAATTTGAAATCAGGACAACCCAACTCTAATTCTGGTTTTATCAGTAACATACTGACTAACTGAAGTTATTTCTCTTTTTGGTCCTCAGATTTCTTGATTGTAAAACGTAAGACTTGAACATTCATTTCTGAAGTTTAAGTACATCCTACGCTGCAAAGTCAATGTACCCAACTGGGATGCACTGACAATGTCACCTTGTGACTCCTAAGTGGGAAGTGGAATAAACACTTACTTGAGATTGTTTAATAACACGTTCTTTAGCATTTGGTGACACTTGTCAATTCCTTCATTCATTTATTCTAACATCATATTCACACACTATTCAAATAAGATAACATAAAGTGTTTTAGCAGGTTATACAACTATTAAATAATAGTCTTAGATACTCTGCTGGATACAAAATCAGCATAATTAACCTTTGTGTTTTTTTGTTTTTAACCAACCAAAAAGACAATTTCCTCTAAATCTTCTCAAAACCACCTAATTTTATTTCCAAAGTTATTTCAGGCAATGACAGTCTCTGCCACATCAGGTGCAGAGTATCAAAATTAAGGAGAATTTGGCAATGATATCTTGAAAATGACACTAAAAGCACAGGCAACAAAAGCAAAAATAGAGAAATGGGACTATCTCACACTTAAAAACCTTTGTGCATCAAAAGACACAATGAACAAAGTGAAAAGGCAACCTCCAGAATGAGAGAACATATTTGCAAATCATGCATCTCATAAGGGATTATTATCCAGAATATAAAGCATTCCTACAACTCAATAACAAATTAAAAGGACTTGATTAAAAAGGGCAAAGGACTTAAACAGAGATTTCTCCAAAGGTGATATGCAAATAACCAACAAACATGAAAGGATGCTCAACATCACTAATCATCAGAAATATGCGAATTAAACCACAATGATATCACCTTGCATCCATTACGATGGCTACTCTTAAAAAAAGAGAATAACAAGTGCTAGCAAGGATGTGGAGAAACTGGACTGCTTCTGTACTTTTGATAGGATTATAAAATGCTGCAACTGCTATAAAAGACAGTGTGAAGGTTCCTTAAATAATTAAAAATAGAACTATCATATAATCCAGCAAACCCACTTCCAGATATATATCCAAAAGAATTGAGACTGAGCATGGTGACTCACACACGAAATCTCAGCACTTTGGAAGGCTAAGGCTTGAGGATCGCTTGAGACCAGGGTTTTAAGACCAGCCTGGGCAACATAGTAAGATGCTGTCTCTATTTTTTTTTTTTTTTAATTAAAAGAAAAAAAAATTGCAAACAGGGCCTCAAAAAGATATTTGCACGCCAATGTTCATAGCAGCACTATGTAAAATAGCCAAGAGGTAGAAGCAACCCAAATGTCCACTGACAGATGAAAAGATAAACAAAATGTAGTATATACATACCATGGAAAGATACTCGGTCTTTAAAAGGACGGAAATCCTGTCACATGCTACCATGTGAATGAAACTTGAGGACATCATGCTAAATGAAATAAACTAGTCACAGGAAGACAAACACTATGATTCTACTTACAAGAGATATCAAAAAGTAGTCAATGTTGACTGGGCACGGTGGCTCACACCTATAATCCCAGTACATTGGGAAGGTGAGGTGGGTGTATCACTTGAGGCCAGGAATTCGAGACCAGCCTGGCCAACATGGTGAAACCCCAACTTTACTAAAAATACAAAAATTAGCCAGGCATGGTGGCTCATGCCTGTAATCCCAGCTACTTGGGAGGCTGAGGCAGGAGAATCACTTGAACTTGGGAGGCAGAGGTTGCAGTGAGCAGAGATAGCACCACTGCACTCCAGCCTGAGTGACAGAGTGAGACTCTGTTTCAAAAAACAAACAAACAAACAAACAAAAGTAGCCAATGTTATGGACTGAATTGTGTCCCTTCAAATTAGTAAGTTCAAGCCCTAACCCCAATGTTCCTATATTTGGAGATAGGACCCCAATGTCCCTGTATTTGGAGATAGGAGGTCATTAAGATTAAATGAGGTCATAAAGATGGGTCCCTAATCTGATAGGGCTGCTGTCCTTACCAGAAGAGGAAGAGACACAGATCTCTCTCTTTCTTTGACATGCACAGGAGGAAAGGCCATGCGAGGACACAGAGAGAAAACAGTCATTTACAAGCCAGGAAGAGAGGCCTCACGAGAAACCAACCCTTGATCTTGGAATTTTACCCTCTAAAATTAGACTTTTAGCCTCCAGAAAAAATAAATAAATGTCTGTTGTTTAAGGCATCTAGTCTGTAGTATTTTGCTATGGCAGCTCTAGTCAACTATAATATAGTCAAATTCACATAAGTAGAAAGTAGAATGGTGGTTAACAGAGGCTGGGGTGAGTGGGAAAGAGGGTTGTGGTTTAATGAGTATGGAGTTTCAGATTTGCAAGATAAAATTGTTCTGGAGATCTGTTTCACAACAACAGAATATACTTAACGCTACTGAAATATACACTTAAAAATGGTTAAAATGGCAAATTTTGTGTTATGTGTTTTTAAATACAATTTTTAAAATTAGAGTTTCAATTTTCCTGCTGAAATAAAGAAAAAAAGATAAGGAAATACTACTTTACAAGTAAAGACAACTACTAATACTATTCTAGGACTACAAAATATATATGGGTGTGGTTACACTTGTTTTTACTTCACTGGAAAAAATAACATATTTTTAAAACTATCTTAAGCTAAAACAACACATCTACTTTAGAGATAATATTTAGCAATATGTAGCAAAATAAAGAAACCAAACTAGTTTATAGTTTAGTCTCTATATTTTATTAAAGCTGAAAATAACATTTCATCATTTTTTCCTCAATATATTTTGTAAGAAAATGTTATTAATAATAGTCAAATGTAGAATTGTTCTTCTCAGCTCAAATTTCCACATTCCTAAATTAGATATTTTATCCTTTGAAAAAGGTGGGAAGAACCACTACCAATACCAATACTAGGGCTCATGTAACTTACAAAGTGAAGAGAATTCAATTTTAGCTTAAATAAAAAACACTTCTTTACTCCCTACTAATTGCATTCTCCTAAGTCTTTTTCTCCTAAAAATACAAAAGCAAGGAGCTTGATAACTATGAAATTCTTCATCAATATTTAATAAAAACAAATCTATTCTTCATATTTCCCTTACAGAAAAAAGAGAGGTGTGACATAAACATTTATGTTTTTTGTCACTTATTCTGTTTAACCTAACAAAGTTAAAGTGGATTATATTTAATAGAAATTTTGGCTCACTGGGTATGGTTGCTTATGTCTGTAATCCCAAAATTTTGGGAGGTTGAGGTGGGTGAATCACTTCAGCCCAGCAGCTCGAGATAAGTCTGTGCAACATGGAGAAATCCCACCTCTACAAAATATAAATATACAAAAAGTAGCTAGGTGTGGTGACATGTACCTGTAATCCCAGCTACCTGGGAGGCTGAGGTGGGAGGATCACTTGAGCCCAGAAGGTTGAGGCTGCAGTGAGCTGAGACTGACCCACTACACTCCAGTCTGGGTGACAGAGTGAGACCTTGTCTCAAAAAGAGTAAAAAATATAAGGAAAAAGAAATTTTGGCTCATGTGATAGTAAGATTTTCTTATTTGCTGGCCTAAACACAATTTCAAGAAAATTGTGGGCTATATAACACACAGAGGGAAAAAGGCAGACAAAGTTTGATTTCAGATGTCTTGATTAGGGTTTCTCAAATTTGGCACTATTGGCATTTGGGGTTGAAAAATTCCTTGTTGTGGGAGTTCTTCTTTGCACTGAAGGATGCTTAAGAACATCCCTATTTACTAGACGGCAGTAGTTCCCCAAGTTGTAACAACTAAAAATGTCTCCAGACATTACCAAATGTCTCCTGTGAGGCTAAATTACTCCCAGTCTAGAGCATATGAGGCCACAGGTGGACTGATGAATTGGCAGACTTAAACTACAGAAGTTAATATAGAATCTAAAGCCAAAAAGTTAATATTTAGCATCTAAATGCTGATAAGTAAACTAAAAAATGTGATATATGAAATAAATTATTTCCCCAATACAAAATGTGGAGCAGTAAAAAAAAAAAAAAAACCACTGGCGCTCACCAAGATGTGAAACTCTAGCTGGAGTGGGCAGGAGGGGAGGATGAAAAACAATACACTTCAAAGTGTTGAGTGTTGACAGAGATGTGTGTCTATTGCTAGAAAGAAGGAACACTCTAAAAATACTACATGCCACTTTTTTGTGTATGCTCAAGGAAATAAAACCATAGTTACATTTGCTATTTTCCTCTTTTAGACTACCATCTGGCAATCCACACTTCCACTAGAAAAAAGTTCTAGCCAATTGGACTAAAATAGTTAATACACCACCTCCTGTGCCAAAAATATGCCAGGAAGTCTACAGCTTGTTCAGTCACACCCAAAAAGACACTAATGTCCTTAAATGACAAAGTAAATAACTCACAGCATGTTTACCTACTTCTCTTCGTACCTTGGGGGCAGAGCGTCAAACAATAGCAGGAGGAAAAATACAACAAAAGTAGTTATAAGCAACAGGCAAACTAAAGTGACCAAATTAATTTATTAGATGTCAACTTGTCCCTAAGACAGTTGGAGTTTTAAAAAATCTACTAATTGAATACAAGAGAACACATAAGACTATAGTCACAATATTTCCAGTGTCAGAGGAATTTGTTAAGAATGAGTGAAGTAATAAGGCAGGTGCATCAGATTCTTATAATACTCTTCAAGAAAGGAAAGGTAAAGATTCTACATATAATGAATATAACAATCAGCAAAATAAACTACTTCCTTTTTCTTAATACTTGAAAGTTGTCAAAAGACAAACTGGTACATGCATGCTAGTATATCCTGTGAGTTATCTTTCACTAATCCATATAGGCAGGCTATGGTAACAAGAACCTACAGTTACCAATAGGTAAATAATGATTACTAAATATTACAAAGATAAGCAGAAAACCATGCACCATTGCACAAACATTAATTGAATGCTTTGAGCACTTTTATAAGTACTCATCTAGCTGAGCAAGACAGAGATGGTCCTGGTTCACGCGGAGTTTACATTTCAGGGCAGGAATTCTAATGAAATAATCAAACATTTGGGAAATGCACCACCATGAAAGACAGGTACCAAACTCAATCTTTGTTTTCAAAAACAGAAGAGCCAACACCCAAGGAAAACATTAATAGAGAAACAACAAGACTTTAAGCAAAAATATTATTATCACAGAGATTGTATCTGTAAAAAGAGATTATGACATAAGAGAAAATTTTGAGTGAATGCTCACATTTAAACATATCTGTATAAAATCTTAGAAAGCCAAGGATAAAAAGAAAATCCTACAGGTTTTTGGAGAGACAGAATAGATATAATAAATTTTCAGATACTCACAGATTGACTACAGTCCAAGGTTAAAAGAAGTATTAAAGAGTATACTTCATCACATTAAAAAAATCAAACAAAGAATACTGAGTAAAAAAAATCACAAAAAGAGAACATATCAAATGATACCATACCTTTTTAAGGAAGTATTTATAATAGAGATACAAAACTTTCATGGTCATGATGCATGACAGTAGACAAATGGAGGAGGGCTTCAGCTTAATATTTCTTTAAGAAGAAATACAACCATCATATCATCAGAATCACAAAGGATTCAACATAGGAAAGGGAGGAGGTTAGGGAGCGAGCAAAAAGACAAACATGAATCTCCAAGTCTTTCCTTGTTCCAGTGAAGAGTATGGATACTAATTAAATCTAAATATTGACAGTTAAAAAAAAGAGTAAATTTAAATGTGTATTAAAATTTTAAGGTTAATCACGAATAATCATTTTGAAGTAAACAAAAAAGTTCTTTTTTGCTTCCAAATCATTGGAGGAAAGAAATGACACAGAGAGGGCAACCAATCTAAAAGAGCAAACTATGTCCAAATTCATCAAAATCACAATAAATGTGAATAATTAAATTCACCATTAAAATAGAAGGACTCTCCTACTGGAGTTTTAAACTATCCAGCTATACACAGTTCATAAGGTATATCTTAATGCAATATACACTTGATTAAATGACACAAGACAGGTGAAAATAAACACAAAAAGAACAAATCAACAATTTTTTAAAAGTAAATATAGTAGTATTAACATCAGGCAAATGTATTAGTAAGGTTCTCTAGAGGGATGGAACTAATAAGACAGATAAATACCTATAAAGGGGAGTTTATTGAGGAGTATTAACTCACATGATCAAAAGGTGCCACAACAGGCCATCTGTAAGCTGAAGAGCAAGGAAACTAGTCCAAATCCCAAAGCTGAAGAACTTGGAGTCCAATGTTCAAGGGCAAGAAGCATCCAGCATAGGAGAAAGATATAGGCTGGGAGGCAAAGCCAGTCTAGTCTTTTCATGTTTTTTCTGCCTACTTTATATTCCAGCCATGCTGGCAGCTGATCAGACGGTGCCCACCCAGATTAAGGGTGGGTCTGCCTTTCCCCAGCCCACTGACTCAAATGTTAATCTCCTTTGGTAACACCCTCACAGACACACCCAGGATCAATACTTTGCATCCAGTCAAGTTTATACTTAGTATTAATCATCACGAGTAGACCCCTTGTTAACTTGTACCCATACACATCTCCTGAGATCATACATAATCTTCAAATAAAAACAATAAGAAGGTCATAATTATGCCTAACGTAATACAACTATCCTTCATATAACCGGAAATGCACCAATCCCCAACCCTCTATTCCATAAAGTTAACAATACTTAAAAGCTCATATGAAGTCAATAAACTTTATGTCACATGATAAAGGAAAAAGTAAGTAAGATGAAGATATTTTCTTAGTACAAGTGCACAAATGTGTTTTTAACAAAAGGAGAAGGAAATACTCACGACACTTACATTCCTTGTTTCTGCAACTGGTCATCTGGTCATAGCTGGTATTGATGACTACCTTCTTCTACTATCCATCCTGTATTCCCTTTGCCTTCAGCAAGCACCTCAGCAGGTTGTGGTTTTTTTCCTGGTAGAGTGAACCAAACCTTCATTCCTGAAGGGTCTGGGTCATTTGTAGTCCTGCCTGGATTGAGCTGTTGTAGTTTCCCATTGACCTTAATTGCAGGGCATGGTAATACTAAGAGATGCTCTAATGGATCTCCTGTATTTCATGCATACTCTTCCTAACTTCCATTGTGGAGCAGTAGACTGATTTCATCTTGATAGTCCAGGTCACTCACCGCAGGCAACACTGTTACTTCCTTCTTAGCCTGTTGACTTAAAGGTAGGAGGAGCCCAAAGTGTCCAGGTGGCAATCTTAACTTCCAGTTTAATGGAATCGTTGTTTTGTCTTCTGGTGGCAGCGTTGCTCCTGCTGGAACTAAGACCTCTAGGCCAGCGGAAAGTAATGTTGCAGGAAGAGGAAGCAAACATTTTGCTAGTGGATCACTATGGGTGCCACTTCCACTCCACCCCTCGATTCCTGGACCCGTGAATCCTGGCTATGGGAGAAACACTGCCATATGCTGGATGCTGATTCAGAGCATACACGGCATTCTGGAGAACTTTGCCCCAGCCCTGCAAAGTATTGTCACCTACTTGCTGTTGTAATTGTGACTTCAAAAGGCCATTCCACTGTTCTATCCAGCTGCTTCAGGATGATGGGGAACACAGTAAGATCAGTGAGTCTAATGAGCATGAGCCCACTGCTGCACTTCTTTAGCCATAAAGTGAGTGCCTTGGTCAGAGGCAGTGCTGTGTGGAATACCATGATGGTGGATAAGGCATTCTGTGAGTCTTCGGATGGGAGTCTTGCAGAAGCATTGTGTGTAGGATAGGCAAATCCATACCCAAAGTGTGTATTCCACTGAGGACAAACCTCTGCCCTTTCCATGATGGAAGAGGTCCAATATAATCAATATGCCACCAAATAGCTGGCTGATCACCCCCAAAAATGGCGCCATATCAAGGGCTCAGTGTTGGTCTCTGCTGCTGGCAAATTGGGCACTCAGCAGTGGCCATAGCCAGGTCAGCCTTGGTGAGTGGAAGTTCATGTTGCTGAGCCCATGCATAACATCTATCCCTGCCACCATGGGCACTTTATTCATGGACCCATTGGGCAATGACAGGGTGGCTGGGGAAAGAGGCTAAGAATGAGTCATCCTATCCACTTGATTATTAAAATCTTCCTCTGCTGAGGTCACCTGTTGGTAAGCTCTCACATGGGATACAACTATCTTCACAGTTTTTGATCACTCAGAGAGGTCCATCCACATACCTCATCCCCTAATTTATTTGTCACAATTTTCCAATCATGCTTCTTCCAAATGTCTGACCATGTCAAACCATTGGCTACAATGAATCAGTATATAATTGCACATCTGGCCATTTCTCCTTCCATCCAAGGTTCACTGCTCCAAGTTCTGCCCACTGGGAAGAGTTCCCTTCACTGCTATCATTCAAGGATGTCCCAGAAAGGGGCTATAGTGCTGCAGCTGTCCACTTTCAGGTGGTGTCCGCATATCGTGGAGAACCGTTTGTGAACTAGGCCCTAGTCTTCTCTTCCTCTGACAACTGATCATAGGGAACTCCCCACGAGGCCACTGGTGTAGGCTGGGGAAGAGACAGCAGGGTGGCAGGAGTGCAGACCATGGGCATTTGAGCCACTTCCTCATGTAACTTACTTGTGCCTTCAGGACCTGCTCAAGCCCAATCATGTATATACCACTTCCATTTGATGATGGAATGCTGCTGTGCAGGACCACTTTATGGCTAGACAGGTCAGAAAGTACCCAGTTCATGTCACATGGTGACTTGATGATTCATAGTCAAATATCCAGTTTTCACCAAAGCCCAGTAACAGGCCAAGATCTGTTTCTCAAAAGGAGAACAGTTATCTGCAGAAGATGCAGGGCCTTGCTCCAAAATCCTGATGCCTCTGCTAACAGCAGAGACTCCCTTATGGGGGCCTGCCAAAGGCTCCAACAGCATCCCTAACTGCCAATGACACCTCAAGCACCATTGGATCTGCTGGGTTATATGGCCCAAGTGGCAGAGCAGCTTGCACAGCAGCCTGGACCTGTTGCAGAGCCTTCTCCTGTTCTGGATTCCACCCAAAACTGACAGCCTTTTGGGTAACTCGATAAATGGGTCAGAGTAACACACCCAAATGAGGGACGTGTTGCCTCCAAAATCGTACCAGGCCTACCAGGCGCTGTGCCTCTTTCTTGGTTGTAGGAGGGGCCAAATGCAGCAACTTTTCCTTCACCTTAGAAAGAATATCTCAACAGGCTCCACACCACTGGACCCCTGGAAATTTTACTGAGGTAGAAGGTCCCTGAATTTTAGTTGGATTTATTTCCCATCCTCTGGCACGTAAATCTCTCACCAATAAGTCCAGTGTGTTTGCTACTTCTTGATCACTGGATTCAATCAGCATACTGTCCTCAACATAACAAACCAGTGTTATATCTTGAAGAAGGGAAGTGATCAGGGTCTCTCCAAATAGGATTATGACACAAAGTTGATATACTCCTGAGGTAGGACAATAAAGGCATATTGCTGGCCTTGTCCGCTGAAGACAAATTGCTTCTGGTGGGCCTTACGGACAGGAGTGGAGAAAAAGGCATTTGCCAAATCAGTGGCTGCATACCAAGTACCAGGAGATGTATTACTTTGCTCAAGCAATGAAACCACATCTGGTACTGCAATTGCAATCGGAGTCACCACTTTGTTACACTTACGATAATCCATTTTCATTCTCTAAGAGCCATCTGTCTTCTGCACAGGCCAAATAAGAGAGTTGAACAGGGATATGGTAGGAATCACCACCCCTGCGTCTTTCAAGTCCTTGATGGTGGCACTAATTTCAGCAGTCCCTCCAGGGATGCGATATTGGTTTTGATTTACTGTTTTTCTAGGTGGAGGCAGCTCTAATGGTTTCCATTTGGCCTTTCCCACCATTATGGCTCTCAACCTACAGTCAGGGAGCCAATGTGGGGGTTCTACCAGTTGTTAAGTATGTCTATGTCAATCATGCATTCTGGCACTGGGGAGATGACCACAGGATAAGTCCAGGGACACAATGGACCCACTGTAAGTCAGACCTGAGCTAAAACTCCATCAATTACCTGACCTCCATAAGCCCCTATTTTAACTGGAGGACTACAATGACATTTTGGGTCCCCTGGACTCAGCGTCAGCTCAGAGCCAGTGTCCAGTTGTCCCTGAAATGTCTGATCATTTCCCTATGCCCAATGAACAGTTAGCCTGGTAAAAGGCTGGAGGTCTCCTTGGGGAAGGATGGGAGAAAGATTCACAGCATAAACTGTCAGTAGTGTAGAGTGGTCCTTCCTCAAGGGGACCCGGTCTCCCTTTCATTCAAGGGGTTCTGGGTATGTGAACTGGCTCAAGTCTGGAAATTGATTGAGGGACGATGATTCTCTGCTTTTATAATTCAAATTAGTCTGGAAGTTCTCTGCTTATATAAATTAAGTAGGAATGCAGTAG
Organism: Macaca nemestrina; assembly: GCF_043159975.1. NCBI lineage: Eukaryota > Metazoa > Chordata > Mammalia > Primates > Cercopithecidae > Macaca > Macaca nemestrina. The sequence continues at coordinate 103,232,171 of NC_092129.1, read as the reverse complement.
GCTTCCTATCACTTCTAGGAACATTGTAATTAGCCAATGCCAGAGTTCGACAGGAGTCAGATTATTCTGATTGCTGCTTTGCCTCTTCTGTCCATCACAGTAGCTATGCCCAGCTTGCCTTTGACAGCTGAGTGCCACCACTGGCCCCTGCCACCTCGGGATCCAATTATTCCAATTGTATTTAAATTTTGTAGTTGAGTGACTGCAGTTCCCACTGTTAGATCTGACATACAGAGAAGGGCAATTACAGGGCTCTTCAAAGATGAAGGTGCTGCCTTCACAAATCTATTTCACAAAGCATTGGTCAAGGGTATATCTTCTGGACCCTCCCATCTGGGATGAGTAGGTCTAAAGAGACTAATCCACTCCACCATCCCTTCCTCTACATTAAACGAAGAGAGATCAGGCATTTCCAGCTCACTCACAGTGGGCCATTTTTAATCCATCTTTCAGCTAACCAAGCAAATAAACTATTAGAACCTTTTGTAACTCCCCAAGCTGCAATATTAAATGAAGAATCCCTAATTAGTGGGCCCAAATCAATAAATTCAGTCTAATCCAACTCTATATTCCTTCCACCATTATCCCACACCCTTAATATCCATTCCCATGCCTGTTTTCCAGATTTCTGTTTATATACATTAGAAAACTCAAGCAGTTCTTTTCGCTTGTAGTACACCTCTTCATGGGTCTTACTCTCAACCTCACCTCTAGGGGTCCACCGAGACTCTAGTCTAGTTATAGGTCTAGAAGCAAACAGAGGTTTTGGGGGTGGCTCCTGAGGAGAATCAACATTATCTTGCTTGGAAACTGCCTCTGGGGAGGCCATCGCTATTGCCTCAGGCAGTAAAGGGTTTATCTCCTCAGACAAAGGTGGAAATGCTGATGGCAGCATGGGTTGGAAAGGGGATGTTGCCACTACTGGGGATGGGAAAGCTGTGTCTTCTGGCAAGAAAGATTCCTTAGAGTTTATAAGCTCAGTATCCCCAGCTTCATCAGGGTCCTCCCACATATCCCCATTCCAAGTTTCAGGGTCCCATTTTTTCCCGATTAATCCCCTCACTTTAACAGTAGACACCTGGTGAGGCTGTGCATACACTTTTCATTGCAGGTCAGTCACTCACATGATAAACTTGTGTCTGATTTTCCACAATTTCAACTCTTTCTCTACAGGAGATAAGATTCTCACTCAAGGCAATCTTAGCAGATTTGAGGCTCCGTATCTGTTTCTGAAGCTGGGAGTTAGAATCCCTGAGTTCATCATTTTCTTTCATCACTTTGTCCAGTGAACTTAGGAGCAACCAACCAACTTCATTATGTTCCTTAATATAGTCAAAGGCATTATGCGGAGAGTCACTAAACTCCTTGCCTCTCATGAGCAGTGAATCAGGAGTGTCAAATGTATTTACTGTGCATAACTCTGTTAACAGTTCATGCCAAGGACTATCAGTGACTATCAGGACTATTAGCATTTTTGGATGTAATCATATTAAGCAACCAACTCCAGAAACCTCAAAACCAATGAAAGAACTCTATCCTTAATATTCTGTTCCTCTAGAACCACTCCTGGTATCAAAATCCGTATTAGGGCTCTCTAGAGGGACGGAACTAATAGAATATATAGACATATATTTGTAAATCTTTTTATACATATATTTAATTCTTTATATATAAAAAGCCATATATATATCTCTTCATATATAAATATATAAATCTTCATATATATGAAGATATATATACACACACACACACATATATGATCATATTAACTCACACAATCTCAAGGTCCCACAATAGGCCATCTATAAGCTGAGGAGCAAGGAATCCAGTCCTAATCCCAAAGCTGAAGAACTTGGAGTCCAATGTTCAAGGGCAAGAAGCATCTAGCACTAGAGAAAGATGTAGGCTGGGAGGCTAAGCCAGTCTAGTCTTTTCATGTTTTTCTGCCTGCTTTATATTCCAGCCATTCTGGCAGCTGATTAGATGGTGCCCACCCAGATTAAGGGTGGGTCTGCCTTTCCCCAGCCCACTGACTCAAATGTTAATCTCCTTTGGCAACACCCTCACAGACACACCTAGGACCAATACTTTGCATCCTTCAATCTAATCAAGTTGACACTTACTATTAACCATCACAGCAAATTAGAATGAAACAAAAACTAGCATTAAATTGAAGAAGAGCAAAATCTCCTATTGATAGTATACTCAATTAGTTGTCATGCTTTTATTTCTCTAACAATACAGCTTTAAAATATATAATGTGAAAACTAGAATCAAAACAGAAGAAAATTACTTACATAATCATAATGTAAGATTCAACATACCTGTCAGAAAAGTCCACATTTCAATAAATAGAAAAGATGAATATAAAGGGTTTTAATAAATTTGATGATATAAACCTAAATATATAAAGATACACACACACACACACACACACAGAGACATCAAAAGAAAATATAATCAATGTAGAGCTTAATAGTTGACTACGTATAAGGGCACCAAAAAAAAAAAAAAAAAAATTCCAAGCCCTCAAAGAGTGTCTCAAAAGCATAAAACTGAGATGCATCCATTGAACATGCCTCAATAAAATATAAGGATAGTGTCAAGTACCTGTTTCCTTTAGAATCACATCAGATAGGCAAAAATCTAAATGGAAATTTCAGTGAGAATTCAGGGTAATGGACATTTATAAAAACTTCAGGTGGGAGTATAAATTCATGATACCTTTTTACAAAATAATTTGATACTACCTCTCAAAATTTTAAATGTCCATACCCTTTGACTCAACAATTGTATCTCTAGAAATTCCTCTAATATAGAAAACTTATAATCAGAAAACAAATATACAAGATTACAACACTAATTATAACAGCAAAAAAGTAATAAACCAAATATCCATTAAAAGAAAAATGGCTAAGTAATTTATAGTACCTCCATTTCACAAAATGTCAAGCACTGACATGGAAAGAATCTCTAAGACATGGGCTTAAGTGTAAAAAAATACACGTTTAGGTGCAAAATGAATGGAAAAAGAAGTGGAAGAGTACACAACAAACGTTTTACTTCTGGAGAGGGATATAATTTTACCTTACATATGTCTCTTAGTGTTTGGATCTTTTATGACTGGTAAACTTGCATAAGAAACATAATTAATTTTTTCAATGTCTTATTTACTTTCCAGAAAAAGACTAAGATCCTTCCGTCCTTAGGACAAATTTGATCAAACCCATCTGAGAGTACAGGACAAGTACAAACTTTGATTCTGTTACAATAAGAATACCTGCTGTTTCCTTTTCTGGGAATGATCTTCCATCAGATATGGCTCAGCACTTCACTTCCTTCAAGTTATCTGCTTAAATATCACTTTATCTAAGGAATCTTTCCTGACTTTGCAATATAAAATGACAACATCCTACTCCCATCCTACCCCTCGCCAACTACCTTACCTTGTTTCATTATTCACTAGAGTAATTTACTACCAGTATCTTAGTGTGCTTATGTTTAAAGTGGGGATGATAATAGTACCTACCACACAGGTTGTTGTTAGGCTTAAATGACCTATGAGTTCTTAGATGAGTGCCTGACACATAGTAAGAGACATAAGAATCTGTTTTGTTTATGGTCTGCCTTCCCCCATTAGAACAACAATGCTAAGAGGTAGGGGCTGTGTTTTGTTCATTATTGTATCCTGATGCCTGGAAAGTGCTTATTGGTAAATATTCATCACTATTGAAGTCGGATTTAGTACTGCAGCCATATGTACAGACAGCTTAGATTACAAGAAAAAAAAATAATTTTTGGTAAAAGCAAAATTACAGATTAGCATGAATCATCTGTAATAATTCAACCTATTTTAAACATATAATATTTAGCAGTATGGCTCCTAGAAGCTTCAAGCAGGGAAGGGGTATAGTGGCATTTAATTCATTAATTTCTTAACACCAACATGACAACAAAAGATAAAACATAATGTGGATGAGAAAACAAATGCACAACTTACCTTTCATTCCTGCTTTTGATGCATGGCTGGTAGAGGACCTTGATAGCACTCCAGGCAGAACTAGAATCTGCTTTCAATGTGTCTTCCAACAATGGGAATTTTTTGATATATTTAGAATTTCTCAATGATTCAATCACCAAACTGTCTGAATTTAAAAGCCACAGCTAAAGATGTGAAGAGAAAGTCCAAGTATAAGAATATTGTCACCTTATCCATATCTTATGACTTTTCAAAAACAAAAAAGAGACTATGAAAATCCCAGAAAAAATAAATATGAGAATCATGTACATAATTTTAAAGCTAGGTAGGCCTTTCAAAATATAACACTTGGTAGAGCAATTGACATAAAGTTAAAAAAAAAAAAAAGACAACTGACTCAGAGAAAATACGCAGAAGTAACAACGTTATTATCTATAATATACAGAGCTTCAGTAAGGAGGTAAAACAGCCCGAGAGAAATACAGGCAAAGAATATGAACAGAATTAACAGAAGAAATAAAAGATACATAAACATATATTAGAATCTTAATGTAACTAATAAATGTGAAATTGTGTGCCACCATTTTTCATTGATCAGATTGGCAAATATAAAAGGATTGATAACATCTAGTTCAGAAAAGGGGTTTGAAGTGGGCATTCCAATACACTGCTGGTAAAGTGTTTTGGGATTTGGATGCATGGGATTCACTGAGGGAGAACTCACAGGAGAAAAGTGAAGGAAATGGGATAAGGAAGGGGAAAGAGCTAATTAAGGATATAGAATCATCTGGAGTCTGGTTTTGGCCTGATCAATGGGGGAGTTCTACAGCATGAATCCCACCTACAGAGTTTGTTCTACTTTGAGACAAGAGTCCCTAGCTTTCTGTGCCCCAGGATCAAATCACTGGCAGTGGGCTGACCAAGAAGGGGTAAGTCAGGGAGATGGGATTGTGGCAGACAGGTAACTTCTGGGCAAGGCAACCCCTGTCATCTGAAAAGGAAGTCTCTGGAGAAGGGGGCAGCTGTGAGCCATTATTAGCCAACACTGTCAGCAGCTGGGAATGGGTGCATCAACCCAGTATGGGGTCTGGGTGGCACACCAAGAATGCCTACTATAAAAGATAAATTAGTACAACTTTTTTTGCAAGGTGATAATTACCTGAGTTTCAAATACACAAATTCTAATACTATATTACATTAGAAAGATCCATTTATAAAGAAGTACTAAAAGATACAGGCAAAGATTATTTTCATTGCAGTTCAGTCTTATCAGCCATACAGCAAAATTCCAGTCATTAAGGAGCCAGACCTACATTTAAACTAACAAAAACAATCCTCAAGATACATACTGTGAAGCAAGCAGGTTGCAGAAAAACACTAATCATATGATACTGGTTTTTTTTTTTTTTTTTACAAATAGATAAACACCTGTGAGTGTACATATATATAGTCGTATATGGAAAGAATAAAAATAATGAAGTACACATATCAGACTGTTATTACTGATTGCCCCCTGAATAGTATGATATAGCAAGGCAAGAAAAGGAACATTTTATGTTCTTCATGGTCCCTGATTGTGTTTCAAGAATATTTTATAAAAAAGAAAAATCTAAATATATGTTAGAAAGTTTCAGAAGTTCCTACTCCTGATTTTCAATTTGAAATCTTAGAATAAAATAAAAAGTAAAACTGATTTCAGATAACTGTGAGGTATATTTAGTATCAAAATCAGTCAGAAAATATTTTAGGTTTTCATAGAAATTATCTACAATTAGAAGAGCATAGGGTCCTCATAAGGGATGGCCAGCTACAGAGTCACACCTAACAGCAACCTCAGGCCCTTCCCTCTTTTTTGTTACTATGTTTCCATATTAGCTTTTTAGTTTCATAAAGGCATTTGGGCTCTACCTTGAGCACCTGGAACAGTGTCTTTCATATAAGAAGTGCTCCATACATGTTTACTGGTTGAATAAAATAGATGTAGAAGTAGAGAGGATATTTGGGCTATGATTCTTGGTTATCCAGATAAATGCTCAAAATTTGTTTCTGAAGGACACTATTTTTAATAGAGGCAGTGTAATATTAGGCTCTAGTAGTACATGCTGGGATGATTGTTAGCCACAAAGCCTCTTCCTCAAAAATTGCCACTATTTCTCAAATATCACAGAATCAGAGCAACTAAAAACAACAAAAGAAGTCCAGGTATGGTGGCTCATGCCTGTAATCCCACTATAATCCCAACAGTTTGGGAGGCCAAAGTGGGAGGATTACCTCAGCCCAGGAGTTCAAGACCAGCCTGGGCAACATAGCAAGACCTCATCTCCAAAATTAAAAAATTGTTTGGGAATGGTGGAGTAGGCCTGGAGTCTCAGCTATTTAGAAGGCTGAGGTGGGAGGATCACTTTAGCCTGGGAAGTCGAGGCTGTGGTGAGCCATAATCCTGCCACTGCACTCCAGCCTGTGTGACAGAGTAAGACCTTATCTCAAAAAAACAAAAAACAAACAGGAGCAATAGGACATATTCTAAACATAAGAGTACGAAATAGAAAAAAAAAAAAAAAAAAAAAAGGTGAGACAGAATAGTGTTATAGTGACCAAAAAAAAGCCATTACAAACTGAGAGTAAAAAATCTGATTTTGGCCAGGCGCAGTGGCTCATGCCTGTAATCCCAGAACTTTGGGAGGCCGAGGCAGGTGGATAACGAGGTCAGGAGATCGAGACCATCCTGGCTAACACGGTGAAACCCCATCTCTACAAAAAAATTAACTGGGCGTGGTGACGGGTGCCTGTAGTCCCAGCTACTCGGGAGGCTGAGGCAGGAGAATGGCGTGAACCCAGGAGGCTGAGCTTGCAGTGAGCCAAGATCGTGCCACCGCACTCCAGCCTGGGGAACAGAGCGAGACTCCATCTCAAAACAAAGAAAAAAAACCCCTGATTTTGTGGTATGAGCTTCTAAATAGCAGGAATCAGGAATTTTCTCTGTATCCCTAGTAACTAGTACATAGAGGCACTTGACCATCTGCTATTAAATTAAGGGAGTTTGATTTATGAATTAAACTGATATTAACTTTTTTTTTTTTTTAAGATGGAGTCTTGCTCTGTCACCCAGGCTTAAGTGCAGTGGCACCATCTTGGCTCACTGCAACCTCTACCTCCCGACTTCGAGCGATTCTCCTGCATCAGCTTCCTGAGTAGCTGGGACTACAGGCATGGGCCATCCACCAGGCTAATTTTTGTATTTTTAGTAGAGATGGGGTTTCCCCATGTTGGCCAGGCTGGTCTCGAACTACTGACCTCAAGTGATCCCCCTACCTTGGCTTCCCAAAGGGCTGGGATTACAGGCATAAGTCACCATGCCCAGCCTGATATTAACATTTTTAATCACTTATTTTCCACACCTGAGAATTAAGAAAAAAAAATGAAAAAACTAAAGAATTCTGAGACCTTGGATTCCTAGGCTACAAAAGCTGGATAAAATAATTTCTTACCAAGATATACACTTTGTCGTCCTGACCTTGAATCCTGAATCTAAAAGTACTTCTAGCAGAGGAGAGCTGCACCAGACACTGGGTGATCACGCTCTGGACAAACCGAGACCTGTTTGAACAGAAATCAATTTTCAAAACGTGTGTCTCATAATAACTCTAACTGGTAAGATAAGCAAAAAATACCCACAGGGTACCTAAAAGGCAGAGACATCCACATTCCAGACTTTTCTATGTACTGCTCATTCCCTCACAATCCACACTGATGTGGATTTTAATATAGTTTAATGTATTCAGCTTTGCTCCATTCTTCTTCAAATCTATTCTCCAATCCTTAATACACTTTCCACACCAAACCTAACTATTCACCCCTACTGAATAAAAAAATACCATGTTAGAACAAGTCAATACTCCATTTGTGCTGTAGCATATTAAACAGAGAATAACTAACTTACAAAAGGAGGCAAGAAATTTTCTTCCAAACATCAGACAGTATTGTCTACATTTTCTTCCATTTGGATGGAAAGTGTCCCTAAAGTGTCAGCTCTGAGGTACAGAATCCAAGTATTTACATAACGATAAAGTTCAAGGCTATACTCAGATTGCCATAATTTTAGGATATCAACAAATAAACAGGAATAAAGGCATATCATGGTTAACTTGTTTGCAAACTAAAAAGAGTCAAAGAAATAAAAACACTAATAGATTTAGGGGCTAAGTACCATGTTTTTAAAACACAGGAGTCATTTGAAACTGACCTATGTTTCAAATTTTAAATAATTCAAATTAAAACCAGAAGCTATTCAAAAAACTTATTGGTGACTAGGTGATAAAATTCTACATATCTGGCACATAGAAATAAGCATAGAAAACTTTCAGAATTAGAAGATTTATAAGAGCACATTTGTCTACAGCACTATATGGAGCAAAACATTTTTTTAAATCCTCAAATCTTTTATATGTGTGGTTTGGTTCAACTATCTAAAAGGCTTTCTCTTTCCTTTTCCAAATAAAGAAAGGTATGAATAAAAATGAATTCCCATATCATCAATTGTACTTCCTTTTTCCTAAATTTGGAATTACAAATATATACCATGCAATACTACTTAGCCACAAAAAGGAACGAAATAATGGCAATCACAGCATCCTGGACGTAATTGGAGACTATTATTCTAATTGAAATAACTCAGGAATGGAAAACCAAACATCGTATGTTCTCCTTCATAAGTGGGAACTAAGTTATGAGGATGCAAAGGCATAAGAATAATACAATGGACTTTGAGGACTTGGGGAAAAGGCGGGGGGAGAGGTAAGAGATAAAAGACTACACATTGAGTACAGTGAACACTGACTGATTGGGTGATGGGTGCACCCAAATCTCAGAAATCATCACTATTCATGTAAGTAAACATCATCTGTTCCCAAAAACCTATTAAAATAAAAAATAAATTCAAAACCAAAAAATTAAAAATAAAAAAAAGGTCTGAATAGGGGAAAAAAAGAAATTACAAATAAATGTAATTTGCTATTTGTACCTTGGTATGATGGGGAAACTCCTCTCAGATGACTGAATGATTATCTCTGTCATGTAAAACTTGGTGGTTTCTAGAAACAAAAAAGAAAATTAAGACTCTCCCCAATACACTAATAATTTTATTGTGGGCCTGTTGACTCCAAATTATAATATTCCAAACTAAATATTAAACATACTGGTAACATTTTCCCAAAACTACTTAGTTTCAGAAGACAAAGCATTGGTCACTACAAGGAGATAGTTCTGAAGCTTCTGTGTCTTTTTAGAAAATAATGCCCAGAGATTCTGCTCACACATATGGAAGATTATAAAAGTTGTCACATCACAGGCATAGTGCACTTAGATAGAAATTAGTCACTGGGTTTCCTCAATCCTACAGAATAGCTACAAACCTGTAAGTCAATGAAAAAGACTTCTGGTTTGTCTTTGGTTTTGATGTACTATTTTCCCAGATAAAGGCAGTTCTAATGGCTTCCACTTGGCCTTTTCTACCAAAATAGCCTCAACTCACATGTTGGGGAACTAAAGCGGGGATTCTGTCAGCTGCTAAGTGTGTTAATTTGAGTTAAGCACTCTGGAATTCAGGAAATAATCACAGGAAGTATTCAGGATCCACTGGACCCACTGTGAGATGGACCTGAGCTAAAACTCTATTGATCACCTGACCCCATCCCCTACTCTAACTGGAGGGCCACAGTGATGTTTTGGGTCTTCTAGAATTGGTGTTCATTTAGAACCAGTGTCCAGCAGTCCCAAAAGGGGTGATTATTTCCTTTTCCCCAGTGCACATGCGGAACTGTTACCCTGAGAAAGGCCATGGTTCCCTTTGTGGAAGGGTGGGAGAAGATTAACAGTATAAATTTTAGGTAGCATACTAGGGTTTTTCATTGAGGGCATCTGCCCTTTCCTTCATTCAAGGGTTCCTGGGTCTACAAAGGCTCAAGTGTGAGAATTGAGGGGCCAGGACTCTCTGTTTTTATGATGCAAGCTCAACTTTTATTCACTTGACAGAACTTTCTGCTTATACAAATCAAGTAAGATTTTAGCAGGCTTGCTATCTATTTCACTTCTAGACAACACCATGATCAACTAGCAAACACCATATGACTGAATAACTCAGATTATTCCAATTGTTGCCATGACTTTCTGTCCATTACGCTAACTATACCCACTTTGCCTTTGATGTTTGAGTGCTCCTATCTGAAAAGGGGTTTTTACTCATAGCACCCGAAACACAGATGCAGTGAACCTCACATTAGAATCTACCCAGAATCTCAATGACTCTATTGATGTACAATTCTCACTAAATCTGGTTATCTGATTGCTTACAGAAAACTTTAAATAGATATTTAATAGACATAAATGTGAACACAACCATCTTGGAGTTCTAAAAAAAATCTAAGAAAGTTTAATCTCACTAACAATGAAGAAAATGTACATCAAAATAACATTTTTTTTTTTGCATCAAACAAAATATTTTAAAATGATAAGGTGTAGTGCTGGATACACTTATTCACATAGATGGATATGCTTATTCACACACTGCTGTGAGAATTGAAAATGACAGACTTCTGGAAAGCCACTTGGCAAAGGCCTTAAAATTGTGCATGTAGGGCTGGGTGCCTACATATACAATCACACCTCATGCCTGTAATCCCAGCACTTTGGGAGGCCGAGGCAGGCAGATCACCTGGGGTCAGGTGTTTGAGACCAGCCTGGCCAACATGGTGAAACCCTGTCTCTACTAAAAATACAAAAATTAGCTAGGCGCAGTGACCCACGCCCATAGTCCCAGCTACTTAGGAGGGTGAGGCAGGAGAATTGCTTGAAACCGGGAGGCGGATGTTGCAGTGAGCTGAGATCGCGCCACTGCACTCCAGCCTGGGTGACAGAATGTGACTTCGTCTTAAAAACAAACAAACAAACAAAAAAATGTATATGTATTGTGACACCATAAACATATAAGAATTTATTTCAAAAAAATACACACTGGTATATGAAAACACTTATCTATAGTGATACTCATAATAATATCAATAGAAAAATACTGAAAACAAGTGTCTAAAAATTGAGGATGGGTTAAACAGATATTCAGGCAACATAATTCCATGCATGTTTCAAATTTTAAATAGGTCAAATTAAAACCAGAAATAATTAAAAATGAGGCTGTCATTAAAAATGGTGTTGTTGGCCAGGTACAGTGGCTCACACTTAATCCCAGCACTTTGGAAGGCCAAGCCAGGAGGATCACTTGAAGCCCAGGAGTTTGAGACCATCCTGGACAACAAAGCAACAACCTGTCTCTACAAAAAAAAAATCTTTGAAAAATTAGCCAGGCTGAGTGGCGTGTGCCTGTAGTTCCAGTTACTTGGGAGGCTGAGGCAAGAGGATTGTTTGAGCCTAGAAGTCTGAGGCTTCAGTGAACTACTGCCCTCCAGCCTGAGAGACAGAGTAAGATCCCATCTCTTAAAAAATAAAATAAAATAGTGTTGTCAAACAACTTTTAATAAGACAGAAAGTTATTTTTTGAAAAAGTATGTAATTGCTCAATATTACACACAGAAAAGGTCAAAAAAATAAAATAGTTTCATAGATTAATATATAGAGAGCCATGACAGATTTACCCATTTCTCCCTGAAGATCTGTCAATATTTACTATTTTGAAGTCATGTTGTTACACAAACTAAATCTTTTTAACTTTATGAAATGACTATGTATGTATGTATGTATGTATGTATGTATGTATGTAATTTACTTAAGACAGGTCTTGCTCTGTTGCCCAACTAGAGTGCAGTGGTGTGATCATAGCTCACTGTAACCTCGAACTCCTGGGCTTCAGTGATCCTTCCGCGTCAGCCTCCTGAGTAGCTAGGACTACTACAGGGATGCACCACTATGCCCGGTCAATTTTTTGTAGAGACAAGGTTTCACTATGTTGCCTAGGCTGGTCTCAAGGGATCCTCTCATCTCCGCCTCCCAAAGTAGAAGTGACCCTTTTTATCCCGTGTGTTGTTAATCTATAATTTAATTACATTATTTTAATCCCACAAGTATTATTTCTATTGCTTTACAGTTAATATTCATTTAAGCGTTATCTGAATATTCACTATTCAGACAATAAGACTAATAAGTCTTATTGAACTTAATTAGACCTTCTATGCGGGATCATTTTCTTCTACCTGAATACAGGTAGAATTTCTTTTCATAAGAAACCACTATGGGCCAGGCACGGTGGCTCACGCCTGTAATCCCAGCACTCTGGGAGGCCGAGGCGGGCAGATCGCGAGGTCAGGAGTTCAAGACCAGCCTGGCCAACATGGTGAAATCCCATCTCTACTAAAAATACAAAAATTAGCCAGGCGTGGTGGCGCATGTCTGTAATCCCAGTTACTTGGAAGGCTAAGGCAGAAGAATCGCTTGAACCCAGGAGGCAGAGGTTGCAGTGAGTCAAGACCGCGCCACTGCGCTCCAGCCTGGCGATGGAGCGAGACTCCATCTCAAAAAAAATAAATAAATAAAAATAAAAAATAAAAAAACCCATTAGTATTGAATTATCCCAGTTTGTGTTTGTCAGAAAACATATTTATCTTAGCCTTCATTCTTAAAGGAAATTTTCACTTGAGATTAAGTCCTAGGATCAACAGTTATTTGCACACATTGGCAATATTGTTCCACTGTCTTCAGACTTCCATTACTGCTGTTCCTTTGAAGGAACTCTGTCATTTTTCTTCAGCTGCAGTTAAGATTATCCCCACTTTTTATTCTACAGTATTACTTGCACGTGTCTAGGTATGGATTTATTTTTATTTTTCTTGCTAGGGCTTCACCAAATTGGAAATCACTGGGTCCCTTGAATCTATAGATTGCTGTTCTTCATCACTTTTGTAAAATTCTCAACAATTATCTCTTCAAATATTGCCCATGCTCCTTTCTTTTCCTCCTGGAAGTCTGATTAAACATACAATGGATAGTCGATGTTCTACGTCTCTTACTCTCTCTTCTATATTTTTTGCCTTTTGTCTCTCTGTGCTACATAACAGGTTTTTCTTGTCGTCTCTCTTTTGTTCATTAATTCTATCTTCAAGTTGTACCTAATCTGGTGTTAAACCACTGGCTGAGTTTTTAATATCAATTATAATACTTTTTAAGAAATTTTACTGTGGGTCTTTCCTAAATATACTTACTGTTACAGTTTCCTTTTCCTTTCAGCTACCTTCACACCTTTCATATTGCTAAATATACTAAGCAAATATAAATATTTGCCATATTTATAACAGCTGCTTCCACATGTTTGTCTGCTCAATCGAATATTTGTGTTTACTAAGTACCTGTTTATTAAGTCCTTTTTTTCTTGAGTATGAAACATTCTTTTCAGTTTCTTTGCACACCTAATAATTTTTAGACAGAAGCAGGACATTGTGTGCAATATGTTGGGGCAAATGTGGATTTTGTTTTGCTCTTCTGACGGTTGTTGGTTATTGGTTGGGATAGCAATCAATTGACTGGCCTGGACTCGAACTGTGAAATGTATCTCCCCACAGTGTGTAGCCACTAATGTCTCTACTCGGTTTTAATTTTTTTTTTTAGTCTGGTTCCCTAGCAAGTATCCACTGTACCTGTATAGGTTAGCTGTCAGCAAATAATTTTGGGCAAGGCTCTACTCAAATACCTCAAGCCAGTAAGGCTTCTTACAAAAATTACCTTCTGCTACCCAAGTTGTATGTGGATTGAGGAATGCAATCAAAGTCACAGCAAATTCACAGGTCCCCCTAAGCTTTCAATTCTTACTGAAAATACATACAATAGATACTCCCTGCCATTTTTTTGTGTGTATGCAAGGTTTAGGAGTCAGCTAGAGTTGTGTTAGGGCAGAGAAGTTATCTCAGCTCATCTATCATCCTTTGTGCAGCAGGTGGTTTTTGTATTGCTATAATAAATACCTGAGGCTAACTAAAAAAAAAAAAAAGAGGTTTCTGATAGGGTTTGGCTGTGTCTCTACTCAAATCTCATCTTAAATTGTAGCTCCCATAATTGCCATGTATCATGGGAGCGACCCAGTGGGAGGTAATTAAACCATGGGGGCGTGTTTTTCCATATCATGTTCTCATGATAATGAATAAGTCTCATGAGATCTGATGGTTTTATAAAAGACGGTTCCCCTGCACAAGCTCTCTTGCCTGCCACCATGTAAGACCTGTCTTTCCTCCTCCTTCACCTTCTGCCATGATTGTAAGGCCTCCTGAGCCATGTGGAACTGTGAGTCCGTTAAACTTCTTTTTCTTTATAAATTACCCAGTCTCAGGTATGTCTTTATTAGCAGCATAAGAATGGACTAATACAGTAAATTAGTACTGGTAGAGTGGGGTGCTGCTGTAAGGATACTGGAAAATGTGGAAGCAACTTTGGAACTTGGGTAACAAGCAGAGGCTGGAACAGTTTAGAGGGCTCAGAAGAAGAGAGGAAAATGTGGGAAAGCTTGAAACTTCCTAGAGAGTTGGAGGGCTCAGAAGATAAGAAAATGGGGGAAAATTTGAACCTTCCTAGAGAATTGTTGAATGGTTTTGACCAAAATGCTGATAGGGATACGGACAATGAAGTCCAGGCTGAGGTGCTCTCAGAGAGAGATGAGGAATTTGTTGGGAACTGGAGCAAGGGTGACTCTTGTTATGCTTTAGGAAAGAAACTGGCAGCATTTTGTCCCTGCCCTAGACATCTGTGGAATTTTGAACTTGTGAGAGATAACTTAGGGTATGTGGTGGAAGAAATTTCTTCCTCTTTTTTTTGAAACCGGTTCTCACTCTGTTGCTCAGGCTGGAGTGCAGTGGTGTAATATCAGCTCACTGCAACCTCTGCCTCCCAAATTCAAGTGATTCTCATGCCTCAGCCTCCCAAGTAGCTGGAACTACAGGCATGCACCAATACGCCTGGCTAATATTTGTATTTTTTGGTAGAGACAGGGGTTTCACCATGTTGACTAGGCTGGTCTTGAACTCCTGACCTCAAGTGATCTACCGGCCTTGGCCTCCCAAAGTGTTGGGATTACAGGCATGAGCCACTATACCCAGCCTGGCGGAAGAAATTTCTAACCAGCAAAGCATTCAAGTGGTGACAGAGCATAAAAGTTTGGAAAATTTGTAGCTGGACGATTAGGTAGAAAAGAAAAACCCATTTTCTGGGGGGAAATTCCAGCCTGCTTGAATCTTGCATCAGCATGACCTGGATGTGAGACACAAAGTCAAAGGAGAAATTCAAGCCACTTGTATCAGTGTGATCTAGATGTGAGACATGAAGTCAAAGGAGATCATTTTGGAGTTTTAAGATTTGACTGCTTTGCTGGATTTCGGACTTCCATGGGGCCTTGCATTCAAGCCTGCTTGAATTTCTACTGCTGCAGAAATCTGCACAAGTAACAAGAAACCAAATGTTAACCACTAAGACAATGGGGAAAGTGACTCCAGGGCATGTCAGAGACCTTTGCAGCAGCTCCTCCCATCACAGGCCTGGAGGCCTAGAAGGAAAAAATGGTTTCCCGTTGTACACAGCCTAGGGACTTGGTGCCCTGTGTCCCAGTCACTCTAGCCATGGCTAAAAGGGGCCAAGGTAGAGCTTGGGCCCAGGCTTCAGAGGTTACAAGCCTCAAGCCTTGGCAACTTCCACGTGGTGTTAAGCCTGTGGGTGCACAGAAGTCAAGAGTTGAGGTTTGGGAATCTCCACCAAGATTTCTGAGACTGTATGGAAATACCTGGATGTCCAGGCAGAGGTGTGCTGCAGGGCTGCAGCCCTCATGGAGAACCTCTGTTAGGGCAGTGCAGAAGGGAAAGGTGGGGTGGGAGCTCCCACATAGAGTTCCCACTGTGGCACTGCCTGGCAGAGCTGTGAGAAGAGGGCCACCATCCTCTAGACCCCAGAATAACAGATACACAGAAGGCTTACACCGTATGCCTAGAAAAGCCACAGTAACTCAAAAACAGTACATGAAAGAAGCTGGGTGGGGATGTATCCTGCAAAACCACAGGGCCAGAGCTGTTCAAGGCCATGGGAGCCCACCTCTTGCATCAGCATGACCTGGATGTGAGACATGAAGTCAAAAGAGATCATTTTGGAGCTTTAAGGTTTGACTGCTTTGCTAGATTTCAGATTTGCATGGGACCTTTAGCCCCTTTGATTTGGCCAATTTCTTCCATTTGGAGTGGGTGCATTTACCCAATGCCTGTACCCCCATTTTATCTAGGAAGTACCTAACTTGTTTTTGATTTTACAGTCTCATAGGTGGAAGGGATTTGCCTTGTCTCTGATGAGACTTTGGACTTGGACTTTTCAGTTAATGCTGAAATGAGTTAAGACTCTGGGGACTGTTGGGAAGGCATGATTGGTTTTGAAATGTGAGGACATCAGATTTGGGAGTAGCCAGGGACAGAATGATACGGTTTGGCTGTGTCCCCACCCAAATATCATCTTGAATTGTTGTTCCCATAATCCCCATGTGTCATGGGAGGGACCCAGTGGGAATTCACTGAATCATGGGGGCGGGGTTTTCCTGTCCTGTTCTTGTGATAGTAAGTCTCACAAGATACGATGGTTTTATAAAGGGCAGTACCCCTGCACACTCTCTGTTGCCTAACGCCATGTAAAACGTGTCTTTGTCCCCCTTCACCTTTTGCCATGATTGTGAGGCCTTCCCAGCCATGTGATACTGTGAGTCAATTAAACCTTTTTCTTTATAAATTACCCAGTCTTGGGTATGTGTTTATTAACAGCATGAGAACAGACTAATACAGTTTCATTGTCTCATGGCTCTCCAGGCTGTACAGGCAAGCCTCCAGCATTTGCTTGGCTTCTGGTAAGGACCTTGGGAACCTGACAATCATGGTGGAAGGCAAAGAAGGAGCAAGGTGTCTCACATGGTGAAAGCAGGGATGAGAGAGAGAGGAGAGAGGTGCCACACACTTTTAAATAACCAGATCTCATAAGCATTCACTCACTATCATGAGGACAGCAAAAAGACATTCATGAGGGATCTGCCCCATTACGCAAACACCTCCCACCACACCCTACCTCAAAAATTGGGGATTACATTGTATTATTTTAAATTGGGAATTACATTTTATTATTATTTTATTATTTTATGAGATTTAAAGGAGACAAACATCAGAACTATATCTCTGATATGGTTTGGATCTGTGTCCCCACCCAAATCTCCTGCTGTATTGTAATCCCTAATGTTGGAGGTGGGACCTGATGGGAAGTGACCGGATTATGGCAGTGGGTCCTTCATGAATGGTTTAGCACCATCACCTTGGTGCTGTACTTGTGATGGTGAGTGAGTGACTTCTTACAAGATCTACTTGTTTAAAAGTGTGTAGCACCTCCCCTCATTCTCTCTTGCTACTGCTTCCACTATGTGAGATGCCTCACTCCTCCTCTGTTTTGTGCCATGATTGTAAGTTTCCTGAGGCCTCCCCAAAACCAGAAGCTGCTATGCTTCCTGTACAGCCTGCAGTACCATAAGCCAAAAAACCTATTTTCTTTATAAATTACCCAGTCTTGGTATTTCTTTATAGCAATGTGAGAATGGACTAATACAATCACTTTGCTTCCAAAATATCCTCCTTAGAATTTCTGCTTTCTCCACCACCTACCCTAAACCAAACCCACCATGTATAGACAGTAAAGCTGTGGGCTTTTCCTGCCTGAGTTGGGAAGATATAAAGTGGCAAGGTCCGTCTGCCTCCCCAGACAAAAAAAAAATTACAAACTTGCTATTCTTTCCCAGTAGCAGTTTTCCATTACTTAAATAGTTCTAAAACTGTTGTTTCACTTTTGTTCATTTTCTAGTGCCCTAATATGGTTATTAATTTTTTAAATTGTCCAGTTTTGTACATGTTTGCTACAGAATAAAGTTGCCCATTCTCTTCATGACACTATTTTGGGAAGTGGAATCCTAGTGATTTACTTTTAGAACAGATGTAGGTATAGATCTCTTATACCACCCCACACACAAACTCACACATATTGACCTTCTAATACACTTTTGTATCACACTACAATGTTTAGTAAATATTCAGTGTTTACATTATTATTACCATAATACTACAATGGAGATGTTTCTTTTCTTGTTCAACCTTTCTTTTTTCCTTCCTGCAGTGAATAACTGCTTCAATCACCTTTTAGCTAATTCTTTCCATATAATTAAATGGTTTGTCTCGAGATTATCTGTCACATGTTGATATGGTTTGGCTCTGTGTCCCCACTCAAATCTCATGTCAAGTTGTAATCTCCACGTGTTAAAGTTGGGGCCTGGTGGGAAGTGATTGGATCATGGGAGTGGTTTCTAATGGTTTAGCACCATCTCACCAGTCTCATGATAGAGTTCTCACAAGATCTGACGGTTTAAAAGTGTGTGGCAGTTCCCTGCTCTCTCTCTCCTGCCCCCTTGTGAAGAAGGTTCTTGCTTCTTCTTTGCCTTCTGCCATGACGGTAAGATTCCTGAGACTTCCAAGCCATGTAGAACTGTGAGTCAATTAAACCTCTTTTCTTTACAAATTACCCAGTCTCAAGTAGTTATTTACAACAGTGTGAAAATGAACTAAAACACATGTGGTCAAACAAATCAAATAATTTATCAATTCCACTTTATAACTAAAAAAAAAAAAAAAAAATCAACCATGTATGTTGGCTCATGCTTGTAATCCCAGCACTTGGAAGGCTGAGGCAGGAGGATCACTTGAGTCCTGGAGTTTAAGATCAGCCTAGGCAACATAGGGAGACCCCACTTCTACAAAAAATTAAAAATTAGTCAGACATGGTGGTATGCACCTGTGGTCCGAGCTACTTGGGAGGCTGAGGTGGGAGGATCACTTGAGCCCGGGAGGTTGAGGCTGCCATGAGCCATGATCATGCCACTGGACTCCAGTCTAGGCAACAGAGTGAGACTATGTCTCAAAAAAAAAAAAAAAAAAAAAAATCTCTATTGCAATCTTCTCTCCCATTTGCTTCAATCTAGGCTGCTATTCTCTAGGCCTGCTGCCCACTCCTTACCCTGGGACTTCCTTATCCTGCTTTCCTTTATTGTACGCCTTGTTACCCAATTCCATGTCATCTCTTCCTAGATTGAATCTCTAGTTTTGGTGATTTATATTTTATGGTGAATTACTAAGAAAAATAAACCTTTGAGAATTGTGTTTTGAGACTTTGTTATTTGCAAAATGGCTTTTATTATTTTCATATTTGACTGACAGCTTGACTGTGTATAGAATTCTGGGCTGAAAATCTTTTTCCTTTCAAATTATGAAGGCACTGCTTCACTGTTTTCTGGCTTTCAGCTCTGGTGTTAAGACGTTCAATGCTATTCTAATTCTTAATCTGTCTTATATTAACTGCCTTTTTCCCTCTGGAAACTTCATCTTTGGTGTTCTGAAATTACTCATTGCTGTGGCCTGAGGTGGCTTCCTTGCTATTCCTCTACTAATTACAGAGGGTACTTAGTGGACCCTTTCAGTCAAGAAACTGAAGTCCTAGCTCTGGAAAACAGTCTTGTATTTTTGGTATTTTTGTTATTGGATAATTTCCTACATTCTGTTGTCTCTATTCTCTCTTTCTAGAATTTCTATAAGCTAGATGTTGGTTGTCCTGAAAGGCTCAATTTACTTATTCATTTCACAGATACTTACTGGGTACTCACTATGTGCCAGACGTTACACTAAGTGCTGAGATCATACTGATAGACAAGATAGACAATGTCTCTACCTTCAGGAAACTTAACTGATTATATATATGTTTTGTACTTCTTTAATTTTAATTTTCTTTCTTTCTTTTTTTTTTTTTTTTGAGATGGAGACTTGCCCTGTTGCTCAGGCTGCAGTGCAGTGGCACGATCTTAGCTCACCGTAACCTTCGCCTCCCAGGTTCAAGTGATTCTCCTGCCTCAGCCTCCCTAGTAGCTGGGATTACAGGCGCACTTCACCACACCTGGCTAATTGTTGTATTTTTGGTAGAGACGAGGTTTCACCATATTGGCCAGGCTGGTCTTGAGCTCCTGACCTCAGGTGATCTGCCCATCTTGGCCACCCAAAGTGCTGAGATTACAGGTGTGAGCCTCTGTGCCCGGCCTCTCCTTTAATTTTCAATCTCTGTCTTTTGGTTTTAATTTCTGGCCTAATTCTTTACTTTTATCTTCCAATTCTTTAATTTTTTTTTCTGAAGCTATTATATTTTTAAATTCCACATTCTCTGAATTATGGAAGCAATATTAGTTTATTTCTTCAAGGGCATTTTATTTTTTTTAAAGATTTTCTTCTGCTGCATACATAATGTGTTTCTTCTCAGTGCTTTTAATTTGCTTGCTTAATCATTTAATTGCCTTGGTTTTTTTTTTGTTGGAGATTTCCTCAAATATTTGGTGAGTCTCAATTCATTTCAATTTTAGTGTAAGGCAGTGAAATGCTGAGAGAAAGTTCTTGGGTATAGGTACAAGGTTTGTTGACAGCAGGATGAATGAATATAAGCTCTTTTTTTTAAAGAGATGGAGTCTCCCTATGTTCTTCAGGCTGAAGTGCAGTGGTTATTCATAGGTGCAATAATAGTGCACTACAGCCTCGAACTCCTGGGCTCAAGTGACCCTCCTGCCTCAGACTCCCAAGTAGCTGGGACTACAGGCATGTACCACTGTGCTCAGCTTAACCTCATTTTTGTTGAACATCGATGTTACCTCATTTTTGGTTGAATGTTACTGAAGAATCAGTGTCTACAAATCTTTTCTCTAGTTGGTATTCTTCCATTATTCAAAAAAAAGGGTATAGGAGAGGTCTTCCAATCTCCAACCTTGAAGCAAGTTGAAAATGAAGTGGGAAACCTAGAAGTCTAGTAGCTCTATATATACACTTTGAAATAATCATCCTGCTTCCAGCTTCTTGCCTCAGACTGCCTTCCCTGTTACCTGCTGCCACCAAATTCTGACCTGTTTTGGGGCTCTACAGAGATTATTGGCCCACTCCTTATTCAAATGATCTACAGACACCAAAGCTGCAGCTCCCTCCAGGCTGCCAACTGTGTTCCAAAAAAGTTTGTTTACATCTCTTGTTTATGTCATTGTCATACCTTCTCCATTTCTTTGCCTTTGTTGATATACATCTTTTCATTCCTTAACTGACATTTTAACAGGACTTCAGGGAGAAAATAATTTAAAAATCAATTCACCTTATTTAACCAGAAGGCTTAACATTTTCTAAGGTATTGCTTCAGGAGCTTGCTTTCATTTTCCAAAAATGACGTTAAGGATGGTATCATTTACTAACTCATTTTTCCTTTCTGGCTCACCATGAACAAGTAACTATTTATAAGATTTTGATGATTAAACAAACAAGTAAACAAACAAACAAAAAATCATCATCTGCCTTCTCTTAAGTACAATTGCTTCATGTAAATCACATCTTCTAATTAATTGTATTAAAAGTAATTATTCACCCTCCACAAGCTGACACAGCATGTTGCAGCTCTCTAGACACTGTAAACCATATCTTTAAATTGCAATGCATTTTAATTATCAGGATTTTCAGTATAATATTTTTAAGTAGTATAACAGAATTTACATAAAATATAATCAACGTTACTGGGAAACAAAAAGAATAAGGGACAAAGTACAAAACTCAGAATGTTTTTTCTTCCATTTCAACAGGTCCTCTTCCATCCCCAGCCCCAAAATACAGCCCCAAGCCAGATGGCAGCCAAGAAAAACAACTCCTCCATCTCTGGGCACCAATTCTTCTGACTGAGGAGTTTTGTTAAGAAAAAAGCTCTGTTTTGTGAGTTACCAGGAAGGTAAAATGAAAAAAAAAAAAAAAGATGAAAGAAAGAGAGAGAGAAAGAAAGAGAGAAAAGCTCCAATTTTCTTTAAAATAGACCTAAGTACAAACTTTATACTATTGCTTTATATCTACAAAGAGGCTATGAAACACTGAAAATGACTCAAGTTCTTAATACTTAAAATTCAATACTCTGTACTTATGAAGGTCAAAATATACAAACTTCTTGGTATATTGGATGATATGTTAGTTGGGGTCTATTTTGAAAAGCACCAATTCTACAGCATATATTAATCATCTATCTTTCCTATATATTTACTATAAAATATCATTCTGGCTTTTAAACAAGAAGCCAATCATTTTGGCTTCTTGTTATGAAATTCTTACCTGATGACACGGTCTCTCCCAACATTACCTTGCAACGCTTACAAATTACTTTGGTATTTGCCTTTGGTTCCTGTAGAACAGAAAAATGTCATTTAAATGTCATTCAGCTTTTCTTAAAAGGAATATATAATTTTAACAAAGTCCCCAGAGTATACATTGAACTTTACATTTTATTCTGCCCTCTACTAAATACTGGGAATACATTTAGCTTGTATGCATAATTCACATGCACAGAGATAATTTTTCAAGTCTTAAGAAACAATAAAGCACAGATTCACTTTTCCAAAACTAGCCACTTCTTGATAATCCAAAAGTTGCCAAATAATTTGAATTAAGTGGTACCTTACATTTCTAAAAAGCACTTCCAAATAGCCTTATAACTTAGAACAGGCAGATGGTGGGCAACAAAGACCGGGTTGATGACTTGCCTCAACTCATGTGTATAGAACACAGAAGAATCAGAACTTGAACTCACACAATTTTGATTCCTAGTCCAGTGTAATTTATGTAAAAGTAACCTATAATCCTTAACTACAATAAGTGAAAAGTTAACAATATATATTCTGTTCATATACTTCCATTTTTTCCACTTAGGATCGGCACGGTAACTGGAAAGACAGGTAGTGCTCTGGGACAATTCCTGAAACAATCCTAACCTTCAAAAATCCAAATTCATTATTTGAGACATAGATTAAAATAACTAGCATTTGCCTAATCAATAAACAAAGAATATGCCTTTTCACATCCATAATTATACCTTTGTTAAAACCATACAACATTCCTCTCGTCCAGATATACTGCAACAAGGCAGAAGCCATATAAAATGGGCAGGGAAAAGGAGGTTCTGCAGCTCTGAACACACCAGGGTACCTTTCCTGGGAAATTACAGAATAGGTGTAGGCTGAAGTAAGGAAGGGCAGTGACTTCTGTTGTGGGATAATATGTGTATTTAATCTAAGGAAAAAAAATTTAACTGATTAATATACATTTGAGTATTTTTTCCTTGGCATAAATAATTTCCTAAAAAGTTGCATAAAAAGTACATTTAAACTGAGTTCCATGGACGTGCTGCTAGTAACTGACAGTTGATGTTTGAATCTGGGTCTTTCTGATGCTAAGGCTTCTGAACACTATGCTAAGTGTTTTCCAAATTACAGCTCATGCGCTCCATTAGTGGGAACCAATTCATGGAACCAATTCAGTGGATTACTGTGCTTTGGGGTTTTTTTTGTCTATTTTATTTTGTTTTGTTTTGAGATGGAGTCTTGCTCCGTTGCCCAGGCTGGAGTGCAGTGGTGTGACCTTGGCTAACTGCAATCTCCGCCTCCTGGGTTCAAGAAATTCTCTGCCCCAGCCTCCCTAGTAGCTGGGATTATAGGCACCTGCCACCATGCCTGGCTAATTTTTGTAGTTTTAGTAGAGATGGTTTCACCATCTTGGCCAGGCTGGTCTTGAACTCCCGAGCTCATGATCCACCCACCTTGGCCTTCCAAAATGCTGGGATTATAGGTATGAGTCATCGCACCAGGTCTACTGTGTTTTTAAAAAATGAAATACAATAGAACAGAAAATATGACAGTGCTTCAAACACTGAGTAAGTACTGCTTCAAGAAACTTTTATTTGAGGTGTTTGTGTGTGTGTGTGCATGAGTGTGTCTGTGTGTGTTATCAGATCTTGATGTAAAAAAATACATTCACTGGCTGGGCGCAGTGGCTCACGCCTGTAATCCCAGCACTTTGGGAGGCTAAGGTAGGTAGATCATGAGGTCAGGAGTTTGAGACCAGCCTGACCAAAGTGGTGAAAACCCCGTCTCTACTAAAAATATAAAAATTAGCTGGGTATGGTGGCACGCACCTGTAATCCCAGCTACTCAGGAGGCTGAGGCAGGAGAATCACAGGAACCTGGGAGGGGAAGGTTTCAGTGAGCCGAGATTGTGCCACTGCACTCCAGCCTGGGCGACAGAGCAAGACTCTGTCTATACACACACACACACACACACACACACATATACACACACACACACACATATATATATTCAATTAGAGGTCAAAGTCAAGAGCAACAGCACAATTCATATTGGGGTCTTCCTCTATGGCCTATTCTTTCCCCCAGCCTCAAACACATGCAACTAGTAAAAAATCCATAAATGCCCACAGCTCTTCTATTTAGAAACTTTTGAGATGAATCCCTTCCTACACTGAATTAACCTTCAGTAACATAAACACTTATTCCATTTTTCCTGGTCTAGCGGCAGTATTTGGACAGATTCTGCAGCCTTTCTCAAAAGTTTCTGCCGAGGAAACAAAAGCACACGTGAACTTCGTAAGTCAGTTCAGTCCTGGCTGAAACTTTGGTCCAGGCACACTCCCAAAGTGGGCCCCACAGTGTGCCATCTCTGGCCATTGCATGACATCCTTATCAGGCACATCACAAATGGCAGGTCTCAGAGCCTGACCCAGGTGGGAAACTGGATGGGGTCATTCCCATGAGAGGTAAGAGACAGACACAGAAACCTAGGAAGGTGCCAATTTATTCAGGTCCAGTTAGAAGAGAACTCAGCCAGCATGGTCTACAAAGGGTGCCATTCTGGCAGTTTAATGCTTTCTTACAGTAAGACATACACCCGTATGGCTCCAAGTTGATATTAAAAATATTTTTTAAAGAGTACTATTTTGTACAAGTTAAATCTGATCATACTCATTAAATGTTACCAAAAACTAAGGGCTTTACTAAAAACTAATATTGGTATTGTAATAGCAAGGCTTGAGAATAAAGAATTTTTTTATTTGAAGCAGAAATTTTTTTTTCAAGTGCTCTGATATGTACTTCATTCGTAACGGCTATTACAGAACATCTCACCTTGTCTTTCAAGGGGGCAGGAGAAGTATTTTTTGTTTGCTTGTTTTTAAAATAAGATTCTACCCTTATCAGACATAGGTAATCAGGATTTAAAAATCAGATCAACAACAACCAAATTATCTCAATCACATGTGTGGATCTGGATTCAAACAAACCTATAGTAAAAGATACTTTTTTTTTTTTTTTTTTTTTTGAGAGGGAGTCTCGCTCTGCCGCCCACGCTGGAGTGTAGTGGCCGGATCTCAGATCACTGCAAGCTCCGCCTCCCGGGTTTACGCCATTCTCCTGCCTCAGCCTCCCTAGTAGCTGGGACTACAGGCGCCCGCCACCTTGCCCGGCTAGTTTTTTTTTTTTTTTTTTTTTTTTGTATTTTTAGTAGAGATGTATTTTTGTATTTTAGTAGAGATTTTTAGCAGAGATCGAGACCATCCGCGTTAGCCAGGATGGTCTCGATCTCCTGACCTCATGATCTGCCCGTCTCGGCCTCCCAAAGTGCTGGGATTACATGAGCCACCGCGCCCGGCCACTAAAAGATACTTTTAAGACAATTGATAAAATCTGTATATGGCCTGGTATTGTATCATTAAGGAATAATTGTTAATTTTATCAGGTGTGATGACAGTGTGGCTACATTTTTAAAATCCCTAATTTTACACATAGGGATAAAATGACAAGACTGTTTTAAAGCACTTCAGGAAAAAAAAGAGCAGATGAAGCATACTAGTATGATGAATCCATATTGAAATTCACAATACTATTCTTTTTATAATTGTGAATACTTACAGAGTTTGACAACACATTTTTCTAAGAAAACAAAAAAGACCCACTTATGGATTTAACAAAACAAATTACCAAAATCAACTAATTATTACTAAGTACTCCAAGAAAGAAAAAAAGATAAAGATGTTAGTCATCCTTGCTAGCAGTAATATTAATGTAATCAAAGATCAATTTTATTTGTTCTTTAAAAAATACAGTGAAGTCTTGAATAATATTTTGAATCTTATAAAAGGAAGAAATGCCATCTTTATCATCCCATTATTATAAGATACAATTTTTTTTTTTTTTTGAGATGGTGTCTCACTCTGTCACCAGGCTGGAGTGCAGCGGTGTAATCTTGGCTCACTGCAACCTCGGCCTCTTGGGTTCAAGAGATTCTCCTGCCTCAGCCTCCTGAGTAGCTGGGACTACAGGCCCCCACCACCATGCCTCGCTAATTTTTTTGTAGTTTAGTAGAGATGGGGTTTTACCATGTTGGCCAGGATGGTCTCGATCTCCTGACCTTGTGATCCACCCGCCTCAGCCTCGCAAAGTGCTGGGATTACAGGCATGAGCTACCATGCCCGGCCCAAGATGCGAAATTTGTATTATGTGGGTGGGCACAAAATAGAACAAGAGAGATGATAAATGAATACATGAATAAGGAAATCTCCAGCAGGTATCTTTTTTTAAAAAAGTAGATACTGCTGCAATGACAAAGGCTCAAATAAAGTACTATAAACTCTAAAAAGCTATGGAAGAAAAGAAACAGTGTTGGGCTTCATGTTTGTTTGTGCTGTTTTTAAAAGCAGATCTTTTTAATTAAACATATAACACATAAATTTTGTTTAAAGAGAATCTCTGTTTGTAGTGCATTTTTCTTCACCTATCCTTGAAGGAAATAATAAGGCAAGTTGTGTAATGAAGCAGCCTAACAGTGTGGGAACTCTACAGAGCAAACCTCAAAGACAGACATTGTTGTGGACTAATTAAGTCAATATATCTGACACAGGGCAGGACTGCTCAGAGAGGTGGATTAGCCTTGTGTCCTCCCTTTTAGTTTCCCTTTGTGTTGTCTCAATTTCTAAGGACCCTTGATATTGTCTCACCAAAAAAATGTTTCCCAAGAGATACCATTAGGATGCTTTGTTACTATGTGGCATTTCAAAACCCTGCTAGATGGCTAGACTGGGTGATAGGAGAAATAGGTTTTCAATAGCACAGAACAGCCTTGTTCCCACAGGAGCCTTGAGAGCGCTGTTTACCCAGTCCCTCCAAATTTACGCTTCTATTTTGGTCACAGGCACACTCTTTGGACTGCTACAATATACAATTAAAGAGGGACTTTCATCTAGGCTAACTTGAAGAAAATCTTTTCAACAGCAGCTTGTCATGATAGTACAGAATTTCCCACAGTCTCCTTGATACTAAAACTGTAGTGTCTAAAAATACGATGGGTCTTTCTTTAATGGATAAGATAGCTGTTTACTATGAAGAGAAATTCTTGTAAATTGCATCACATAACTGATAAAGATGTAAATGTGAAGAATATATTTCAGCACAGAGTGCTGAGTTTATTTAAAAAGGGAAACATGGCTTCTCTCATTTAATCTTTCTCTACTACTTTTCTGCTCACAACTTCCAAATATTTTTAAAATGTACAGCTTAATCATAAAGACGAAATTTAAAACACATAAAGTATTAGTATATATTTAGATTAAAATACAAATTTAATTAATCATATTAAATATAACATAAATGTATATTAACTTACTATTTACCTTTTAAAATATAAAATGTAAAGTACCACATTTCACCAAAGTGAACCATATTTAGATTAAGGGATTTCTGTTTACAGTGTAAGATGAGGCACTTAAATAATTTTCTTTGACAACAACTTAACGTCCACATTCGACGAATTTCCTTCGTCTCCCTCAGAATAGTTCTATAAACTAATTTACAACCTAAGAGCTGCCCATCTACTGCATATTTCCTGCAGTCGCTCAGTTTCAGTTCTGATTACAAAAATTAAATGAGTTCTGAATGAAATTTAAAATACAATGTTTTCATTCCCACCAATAATCAGATGTTAAAATGCTTCTCTGGCAATGATTTTCTTTACTTTTTAAATAACATCTGTACTGACTGGCCATCAGTGGAATGATTTCTCACAGGGCTAAGCCAATGCCATTGATTTTCTTTTAAAATAAAGTAAAACATGTGTTCTCTGCAGTGAGAGAAAATTGCCTTCTTCCCAAAGTAACCTACGCAGCAAGAACCACCTGACCTCACACTGTCAAGCACCAATTCAGACCCTGCAACACAAGCTTTATCTCCATTTCTGGGCTCCTCCATTCCTCTTTTTACTTGATGACATGTGCATTTATGACTTCGGCAGAAGTCTAGACTGTGGGCAGAAATAGTAAAATACCTCAGCTTAATAGTATAGTAGATATCCTGGAGCAACAGAACACTTTTAACTTAAATCAGACTACTTAGGATAAAATGCACACAAATGATGCAATATTGTCCTAAGAACAAGAAAGGAGGGCATTTTGTTTGTAAAATGGTAGCACTCCCAATTCTATGACTGCAGAGGTCTTCCTCTCCTTATTCTTCCAGGTCCCTGTGGCTGTTTTAGTTTAAAGCCATATGCTCTTCCTGTTTTGATAAAGCAGAGATAGTGATGACAGTTGAAAATAATGAATTTTGGCCTTTACAGCAGTCCATGTAACAAGGCCTTAATTAGGAAAAGATTGAAGAAACCAGTATCTAAGACAACCTCTAAATTAGCATTTAGTTTGAAATGATATTTTACCAATTTACAATGGTTGTCAGAAGAAACACAGCACATCTCCACTGGGGATAGTTCAGGTCTTGGCTGCCACAAACTGGTTCTTAAATTCACCAAGAAGAAAGAGTCTCCAATAAAACAGTCATTCTCTTGCGGATGAAGTGGTTTATTAGCAAAGGGGTCAGGATGACAACACCATTCTCCAACTAGAGCTTCCCAGTTCTCACTCGGCAGTGGGAGCACCCTGAGGAGCTTCCTAGTGGAAAGAGGAAAAATCATTTTTAACAGAACAAAATGGAACTAACATTCTCTTAATTAAATGAGCATAAAAGATGAAAGAAACTCATTAACCACAAGGCTTGCAATGCTAATTTTTCCTCAATTATAAAAGTAATATATACTCACTATAACTAATTTTGAAAATGCAAGGAGGTATAAACAAGGAAAAATCATCCTTTTATCTCACTACCCAGATATAAGTAACTAAACATGACAGTGTATTTCTTTGCCATCCGTTCAAAAGATGTATCTGTACATATCACAAAGTTTGAGAATGGTGACTAAACATACTATATCTTGCTTTTGTTGTTTTATTTAGATGAATCCTAATTAGTCCACAATATTCTATTCCATAATCAAAACTTTTGAGATCATTCCCTCAACCGTTAGATATTTAGATTTTAAGTTTTTCATTATCAATAACTCTGTGATGAATGTTCCTGTTAGAATATTTATGAACATATCTATTTTCCTTGAGAAGAATCTTATATAAGTGTGAGATGATAAGCACAAATTGTATGCATATTTTAAAACCCAACACCTATTTGGTGAATTTCTTTCCAGAAAGGCTGTGCCAATCTATAATTCTTCCACTCACCCTTTTCATAAATGAATACTATCATTTTTTCATTTCTGCATTAGTAATAGGTGAAAGTATTTTCAATGCTGCTTTAATTGGCAACTCTTAAATTACTGGAGAGATTCATCTAGTTTTTCCACTTATAGACCACTGTGTTTCTTCTGTGAATTGTGATTAGTGACTATTTTCCAGGGTCCGTATTACTATGTTCTTATTAATTTGTAAAAATGTGTTATATATTAAGATTATTAGCCTTATGTTTATTAACCTGTTACAAATTTTTTTGGTGTTACTGCCTTTTATTTTGGTTTACATGTCTTAACTGTCAAATCACCTAACAACTTTCTTCTATAATTTCTATTACCATATTTTAATAAACTTTTCATTTTGGAATACTTTCAGATTTACAGAAAACTTACAAAGGTAATATATTAGTTCCCATATACACTTCACCCAACTGGCCTTAAAGTTACTATTTTATGATACCATGGTAGATTTGTCAAAACTACACACTTTGAATTTCACCTGTTTTTCCACTAATATCCTTTTTTTCTGTTCCAAGATCTAATTCATGATAATACTTTGCATTTAGTCATCATGTCTCCCTAGTCTCGTCTGGTCTGTAACAGTTTCTCAATATTTCCTTATTTTTCAGAAACTTGAGATTTTTGAAAAGATCAGGTATTTTACAGAATATTCTTCAATCTGAGTTTGTCTAATATCATCTCAAGATTAGGCTGGTGGTATGGATTTGGGGAAAGAATCTCACAGAAGTGAAACGTACCCTTCTCATCACATCATATCAGAGAGTATATCACATCAACACAACTTAGTGATGCTAATCTTGATAACCTGGTTAAGGTGATATCTGCTAAGTTCCTCCTCCTAACAAAACACAAACACTAGTAAATTAATGTACATTCAGATGTTATAAGTTAAAAATATTTAAGATGTGAATGCTACTTTTTTTTTTAAACAATTCCCCCTATTTTCCTTTGATTTCCCCAATCAACTGAGTCACATAAAAGGGCAATTACAATTCAGAAGAGGGTACACAATCTATAACTGCAGAGGACAAAGCTAGAAACAAGAAAGGCTGATTTTAGTTTAACATAGGGAAGAACTTTTCCTTTGAAATTAGTATACACTGCACCACTGGTATCATCAAGGTGCTGAGCCTGTTAAACATACTGAGAAGTGATTCTTTCAACATACACTTCCTATAAGTCTACCATGAATAAGGCATTCTACTGGCACAAAATATGAACACATACAGTCATCTCTCTTAAGGTACTCATGTGCTAGTAAGAAATATGGACCTATAAACAAATAACAAAAGCACATGTTATAAATGCTCGTAACAGAGTAATGGTTCTAAACTCTTGCAGTGGGTGGGGGAGTGTGTGGCGCCAGGGGGAGCAGTACAGATCCCTTTGAATATTTAAGAAAAGTGTTAGCCTCTTTCCTCAAACATACATTTCTACAAGCACACAAAATCTGCATATTAATTTAGGGGATTCATGGATCCCCAAGACCAATCTATGAATTCAGGGCAATATATACAAAGTACTATGGGAATAGACTGTACATAGACTTCAGAGAAGAGGTAATATCTGAGCTGGCCTTTGAAGGATAAATAGTAGTTCTCCAGGCAATGAAAGGAATTAAGGGCATCATGGAAGAAACAATATGAAGGTAGATGCCATATATGTTTACTTTGCCACTGTATTTCTGCTGTCTTACATTGCTTCTAACATATAGCATGAGCTCTTAAATATTTGTTGAAGAAATGAACTAGTGTATTTTGATAACTAAAATGTGTGAAGCATTTCACACTGGTTGTATCTGTTGCACACTGGAATTCAGGGGTTAACAAACCTTTTCCCTTGCTGCTTGAGAATCTGACCTTTGGTTTAGCCACCTAGCTCTGTTACCCTGGAAACCAGGTAAGATCTTAGGCATTGACTATATTGCTAGGCAACACTGCTTACGGTAAAAATGATCCTTGGTTGGTAAACTGCATCTGAACCAGGAAGAAATATGAATGAGCTGTAAATGTCTGATAGGATACTTTGGCCTTCCCTGAATGCAGTCTCTTCTTGGGAACCCTACAAACTATATCAAGAATTGTTACAAGAAATACTGGCTGCTTAAGGCAGAAGGCCTTCTTCTGAGCCACGGCAGCTCCCGTTCCTCCCTGATGTGGAGCTTATGCTTTGTACCTGGAACTACGCCGTGTTGGGAGACGACAGTCCCCAGAAAGGTATGTGAGCTGTCACTTGTGCAAACATGCAGCGCCCCTGCTGAGAGGAATTCTTGATGCTGCCCTGCTGGCAAGCTGGCAAAGAATGTGGACTGTGGTAGCCTTGTGAGTCCACATGTTTAGGTAACTTAAGAAGACCCTTGGTGGGCACTAAACACACCTTATTTCATTTAATGCTCGCAACAACTTTGTGAGACAAGAAATATCATTTTCCTATACAGAGGAGGAAAGTGAGGCTCAGAAATGTTAAGTAATCTGCATAAGTTCACAGAATCAGAGGTGACCAGTAATGGCAGGTTCTTAGTTCAGGTCTTCCTGCCTCCAAAACCAAACTTTTTCCTTAGAATATATTCCCTGCCCTGGCAATGCAGAACAGCCATAGAGGACACTTGGGCAGGTAGGATGGTGGCAAACTGTGTGGGGTGTTCTAGGCCACGCTAAGGGGTAGGGACTTGGTACCTCAGGTGCGTAGGAAGCATTACAGAATTTTAAGTGGAATAACAGGTCAGATTTGAATTTTACCAAGAAGAATCAGAAGAAGAAAAAGGCAAATAAATTGCCTGTTTAGAGTGGGAGGGAGTTAGGCCTAAATAGGCTCCTGGACTTTCTCCATCATTAAGATCTTTTGTCTCCTGACATATTGCATGTAGTGCCAATAAACAAACCCTCAATACAGTGCAAGAGACAACAATGGCAAAATCGCCTACATGATCAGGGAAATAAAATTGCCCCAAGATTTACAGAGATCTGGGAGACAACTCACATTAACACAAAATATGATATTTTAAACTTAATGTGACTACATTATCATGTGAATAAAAGCTATAATATATCCTATAACCATCTACATAAGACACCAGGAGCAAGAAAGTGCCTAATCTGTAAGTCATTGCAAAGATAAAAGAGTTTTTAAAGCAGAAAATTTTTTTTGATGTTTTGAAGAAAACATAAAACATTTCAGAACAAAAGATTTTAATCACTGCTTTACTGAAAGCATATTTATCTAAAACCCTGAAAAATAGACTTTGATATGATCTACTTCCCAAGAGAATTTTCAAAATAAAATAGATACCATCTTTTTCAAAGTTAGTTTTTAGGTAGAATCCTGGTGGAGCTCAAAAAAACAGTGAAATGATTTCCTGAATTTTCTCTCAGCTTAAGGTTCTATAATGAACAGCAACACAACTTCACAATAAATTAAAATTTCCTAGTTATTTTTAATGTACCATGACCACAGACTTTTAGGAAACTTAAAATATACAAATGATATCAATGTTTAATACTTAAACATATACACAAGAAGATGTATGCCCCTTAACTTTAATAGAGGTAAAGAAAAATGAAGAATGTGAAAATAAAGAAACATACATAAGAAAATAAAATTATGCTCCTTAGCTTTAAAATGAACCATTAATCAGTGATAAGATAATAACAATGGTAATAACAGCTTTTACAGATTGGATTATAACCAAGTGGACATTAAGAATATTAATAACATCAACTATCTAAAGCTCAAAATATGGCTGCTGGAATTAGATAAATTCAGGTGACATTCTCCGACTGGCAGGCCACAAATCCTATAAAACTAGCTTAGCACTTTAATACTATTACATACATAGTATGATTAGAGCCATAAAAGTATAATTTTATTCCAAAAGTTTGTACAGTGTTACCAATAATGCAGTTGGTGACTGTACTCTTTTTTAACCTCTTTGTAGAAATGTGACTATATTCTTGGGAGTAGTTATTTTCAGGTTACAATTGTTGCTGGTCTACCAAGTGGCTCAATCAAGTGGTTGGATATCCTGACATCTCATGTTTCCAAAGATTCCATCTTGCTGGTTTCCCTCCAGGGTGTCAATGCCCTCATGAGATCTAGGCTGACACCTAGCACTACCCTGCCAGTGCAGGGAGAACAGGGTGAAACATCCAGAGACCTCAGGAGAGCCGCTCTGTTTCAAATCATCCGAAAATCAAAAGGCTTGAGTTTGAAAGTTTAGCCAACTGATTTCATTCATGTATGAGATGAATTTATTTCTAGAATATATAAATTCCAAACACAAGAACTATTTGGCTGTTTCTGAGACTATTCACAACAAAATAAATTTCATTATTGTTGCTGGATATTAGGACCCGTTAATCTTAACAAGAGCATAATCAAAAATTACATACATTCACACACATTTTACAGAAAAACTGTTAATCTGGTAAAATGTAAATTGGAGAATTTAATTATAAATAAATGAGGCATTATTTGGTTTCGAATAACCACAATCAAATAGCTAAGAACAAGTGACCTTAAAATTAGGCGTTGCTGTAATTAGCAGGTATCATGTGCCCTGGTGCGTAAGTATTTAAAAGCCATTAATGAGTCTTACTGTTTAAACTGTCCTCTACATCTTATTTCTATAATTAAGTTAACAAGAACCTTTTTTATTAAAAAAAAAAAAAAAAAAGAATAAGCATTAGTCCCACACTACGAAATAATGATGAATCACAAAGTACATGAAACCGCAAATACAAATGAGGTTCATTGATCAGGGAATTTTTATGTTTCATAGCACTCTAACAGGTTTATCTAATCCAACATCCTCATTTTACAGGTGAGGAAACTGGAGCCCAGGAAATTAATGTAACATGTTCCCAGATAATAAGACTAGCCAGTAAGCAAGCAGATCTTAACTCTATTCCACTGCTCCTATAGAGGTGCTCCCAATACAGATAATCAACATATTCCAAGTTACCTTCCTGGGAAATATGTTTACAATTAGTTGATTTTTGGCACACACATGCTCTTTTGAAAACTTTTGGTCTTGTTTTCTATTTAACGAGCACAAAGTTGTCCTTACCACTCACATAAAACAGATAACTGAGGGAGAAATAAGAACACTGGGTTTGACATTAATGGTCAACATGAAATCTATGTGCAGATACTTAAGGAAGCATCTTTATCCATACAACTCAGTCAAAGGGCAAGCTACTTAAGAGTTAAAGGTAAGCAAAGCCTTGAGTCATTTACTAAGGATTTCTCTGCATTACTGAAGAGGCATGCATATGCCAGGCACACAGTTGTGACATGAAAAGGTTTTTGGGTAAGACTTGCTTAAATGAGGCAAAGGCTAAATCAAGTCCACTGTTTCTCAGCGAGAAAAAGAGAAAGGGAATTCATTTCCTTGGCACATGCAGAGTATGCGAATCACAGTCTTGAAACAAAAAGGTTTGAAATACTAAACTAGATAATTTGCTAGTTTGCTAATAAGAACAATTTGGAAAAGAGTGTAGAAATCTGTAAAACCAATTTAAAAGACCTTGTTGAGTATTAACTATTCCATATATTATATCCTTTAACCCTCTTGACAAATTTGGAAAATAGGCCTTATTAGAAGGCTATATTAGAAGAACCTGAGGTAGAACAAACACAACTTCCCAGCTACTAAGTCATGAAGCTGGATTTCAAACCCAGGTCCCATTCTCCTGCTCCTGCCTCCAGGGCCAGACCATGGTCAGGGTTAGGGAGAGTGAGTGCTGCCCTTTTAGTTCTCAGTTCCATCACTGTAAAAGGGACTGACACAGAAGATACAGTTCCTGAACAGAAAAAATGGGGGCAACAGATACAAGATTTTTCATATTCTCATCCTGTTCCAATGAAAACAAATAACCGCCAATAATGAGCCAGCATATCCTTTACTGCAAGCAACACCCAGAAATACTGTTACACTGATTTAACATGTTCCAACTGTAACTTCTAGGAATCCCCATTGTTGTCTAGGAATGAATGTTTCAGAAACTTCATCTGAGAATTCAACCAAAGCCTAAAATAGACTGAGAGAAGGAAAACACTCTTGGTTCAACTACAGTGTAAACTGAGATCCCCTGAACCTTTCAGGATAAAGTGGGCCTGTCACCAAGTACATGCAGTAACTTCAACACTTAGGTAATCCAAGCAAAGATGAGGTTCCCTCCTCTGCAAATTTAAAGTCACCTCATTTCTTACTCAAGACAGTCACTCTGAGGATCTTCCATTTGTAACCTCTCACTTATGCCAGATTAACTCTGTGCCATCTCATCTACCTAGGACACTGCCAGAAATCAGGAAGCAAGCAAGAGAGGTTGGTAGAAGGCCAAAACAAACATGTCAACGTTTATTCAATTCAACCCAGCAAAAATTGATTGAGAGCACACTATTTACGAGGGAC
This sequence comes from Macaca nemestrina, assembly GCF_043159975.1. Lineage (NCBI taxonomy): Eukaryota > Metazoa > Chordata > Mammalia > Primates > Cercopithecidae > Macaca > Macaca nemestrina. The sequence continues at coordinate 103,196,254 of NC_092129.1, read as the reverse complement.
AGTGCCTGATGCTGCGGATGGGGATGATGATGATGATGATAAGAACAGTAATTATCGCAATAGCTAATACATATGGAATGCTTGCCACGTTGCCACGTGCCAGGCACTGTCATAAACACTTAAACTCACTCGATTCTCCTAGCAACCCTATGAGATAGGTCCTACTGTTAGCCACATTTCTGCAATAGAAGAATTGAGGCACAGACTGCTTAAGTAACTTGCCCAGAGTCACACAGCTAGTAAATGTCAGGTGCAAACCTAGTTACTCCGGCTTCTGAGTCTGTACTACTAGACAGACTCAGAAGGGTCTACACTGTACTGCACTCTCAAAAGAGTAGGGATAAAGGATACAGGGGACAAGAAGATTATCTGCACTCTGAAAGCCTACAGTTTAGTTGTGAAGACAGGCAAATAAACCTTAGAGGAGCACCTAAACCAACCCAGGGTTGACAGAAGGCTTATAACGGTACCTGTCCTGTCAGTTGAATTCTGAAGTTCAGGTAGGAGCCAACCAGGGGGAGACAGGGTGTGGGGTGCATTCCTCCAGGAAAGGAAGTCACTTTCATAAGGCCCCAGGGTGAAAAAAATCATGAAAAGACTATAGGGCTGCACATTGATCACCAGAGCTGCGTACAGAAAGCCGTCAATAATGGCATGTTTTTTGGGGGAGGAGGAATAGGTTGGGAGAGATATAAAATGTGAGGGTGGAGAGGTAAATAGAGGTAAACTCATAAAGGTCCTAACGTAGCATGTTTCTGGAATTTATACTGGAGAAATGGGGGGTCATGGAGGGACCAGTAGAGCCTGATGCATTTGAGAACAATTACTTAGTTGTGCTAAAATAGGTCAGACGAGAGGACAAAACTACAGGGAGGCTCAGTGGATGAGGAGCTGGTGTAACAAGTGTAATTAGGTGAGAAGATAGTGGCCTCAACTAAGGTAGAGGCACTGGGGTGGAGGAAAGTGGACTTATGTTAGACATGCTATGAAAAAAGTAACAAAAGAACTTAGCAACTGACCATTTATGGGGGGAGCCCCTTAGAGCAAGCTGATCCATGTTACAGCATATGGCCCAAAGGTTTTGAATGTGGCCCAACACAAATACATAAACTTTCTTTCATAAACAACAACAACAACAACAACAAAAACCAGCAAAGAGTCCTTCCCATCTCAACAGGGCAATCGCAGCACATGGCAAGAATAAATAATAAAATTAACCTAACCATTGAGAAAAGGTTAATTTGTGCTCTGTATGCTCTGTTTTAATAAGCAGGAGAAATAGGAAATGGATTTTAGAAAGGCACTGATAAAAATAGTTCAAATAAAAAGTTTTTGTGCAAAAGCTTCTGTTATGTGGAAAAAATTACTGAAATGTGGAAAATGTCACTCAGCATCGTGTTGGATGAAACATGTGACAGGTCCCATGTTTCTTTTCAGGAGGGAGGTGCTTCAGTGATCAGCACAGGTTTTCAGCCGAGATAAGCTCTCCTCTCTCAAAGCCAGCATCCTAGTGCTCCCCTTTATGTCCCTAAGAGCTAATCACTCTGATTGCTAGCAAGTTTTGTGGCTGATTTTGTTCCAAGTGACATTAAGCTGGCTCTCACTTTAAGGCCATATACTACCCAATTGGCAATTTCTTGAAAAATTCTGATAGAAAGAGAGATAACCATTGCCAGGCATGGAATTAATCAGTGTTAAATATATTCCTTACCTGTCTTTTATTATGACTTCACCACAGGATTGGCAATAAAATGTGCAACATTCTTGGGCTTGCGAGCTTTGATTAAACATTGAAATCAGTTCTAAAGGAAGTCAATGAAATAGCTAATCTTAGAGATTGAAACAAATATATTATCATACTTAAACAGTTCAATAGCCACAATAAATTACCATCCATAAGCAGTTTATGATCCACCCAGAAGTACACATTTAATTAATACTATCTGATGACTCAAGCAGAAGCAAATATTGTGAAGTGTTTTTGAAAACAACAGATTTTGATAAGTGTTCCAGAGCTAGGTGCTCCCCTAGATTACGCATGTAGCATTTGTTAGTTCTCTCATTCTATAAATACCAACATTAAGGATGAGTGAAAAAGAACTATTTCCTTCTCATCAAGCTAACTACATAGCTCTCCAACATTCTCAGCTTTCCTCTGCTATGTCTCACAATAGTGTTTCATTGGTGTGAACAAATAGAGCTCTTAAATTTGAGTTTCATTTTTTGTTGTTGTTGTTGAGGCAGAGTCTTGCTCTGTCACCCAGGCTGAAGTGCAGTGGCATGCTCTTGGCTCACTGCAGTCTCCGCCTCCTGGGTTCAAGCAATTCTCTGCCTCAGCCTCTTGAGTAGTTGGGATTACAGGTGCCCGACACCACGCCCGGCTAATTTTTGTATTTTTAGTAGAGACGGGGTTTCACCATCTTGGCCAGTCTGATCTTGAATTCCTGACCTCGTAATCCACCTGCCTCGGCCTCCCAAAGTGCTGGGATTACAGGCGTGAGTCACCATGCCCAGCCAAATTTGAGTTTAATTTTATTTAAACTAGGTTTATGTCCAATCTAGCATATTACCAAATGAACAAAGATCTCAAACTAATGTTTATTGGACACCTCCCTGGGAATGGAATGGCTCCAAAAAGAGTCCAGTTATTCCAGAGCAAAAGTCAATGTCTAATGAAAGCTATGGTAAAACATTGAAAGCTGTGGGGAAAAATGTATATTTCTCACACTATGGTAAGAGAAGCATAAGGCAGCATGTTCCCTTAGTTTCCATTATTTCTTTTATGAAATAAGGAAACTTTCATTTAAAAGAAACAACTAAAATATGTCTGTAAAAATCTAATTAAACGAATGAGCTCATATCCATCAGAATCAAGCAATGTGGATCTGGTTTGTGTTTTTCTGTATATAAGATTAAAAAAACTGATGCTAGAAGGTTTACGCCTTGGCAATTAAAAATCTTAACAGTTTTTAAGGGGTGGTCAGAAATCCCTATAGCACTAAGGTGAAATTAACAGTATTATTCTTTAACTTTGAGTAGATTAAAAGGAGACCTAGGAATCCAAAATATTCTTTCCAGACCCACAAACAAATTTTCAGTGAAACACTACCCTCTGCTGGTCACCCAGCATGATGCACTGGGTCGGGTTTAAAACTCAGAGCTTCTGATATAGAGGAATCCTGGGAGAGTGTTGCTGCCGGGGATCAATCTAATGCGCGTGCTGTAATAGATCCTACTGTAGCTAGTTCCACATTGAGGGTCACAGTTTGACACTCAAAATAGCAGTATACCAGTATGATGTTTGCTATAGTTGTCCTTAAAAGGGTGTTCTTAGCATTGAAAAGTCATCTTTTTAAAAACCCTGAAACACAAACTGAATGCTAAAACTTTCAAGTCACTTCCTACAAAACAGTTTGATTCAAGTTCACACCAGTACACATCTATTCATATTTATTCATTCCGCAAATATTTATACACCATCTATTATATGGAAAGCACTCAGGCAATTAAGTGCTGAGGAATCTGTTTTGCATACTCTTTCACGCACTACGGAACAGGCCTTTGGTAGTTTTCCTTTTCAGACATTTGAGTAAAATATATTAAAAGTGTAAAGAAATAGGAGACCAATGAACACAAAAAATATGCAAATCAGCACATAGCAATCAATTTATTTTGTCCTATAGTTTAAACAATGTTTCTGGATTTAAATTTTTAAAAACAATTCCGGTTTTGATATTTGTATATTCAGTTACAGAATACAGAATACGGATGGGCAAAAACCCAATACTATGTCCCTGGTGGTCTCTATTCCTCCATCTCTAACATCACAGCCCCAGAAAACACTCCACTGTGGCTTTCATGCTTGCCTTTCGCAAATCTCAGGATCCAACACAAAATTCCTGCTGTGGTTACTCTTGTAAAAGAGGTAACTGTTGTGAAGGAGAAGGTGATGACAACACAACATCCAGCCTCATGGCCTCCTCCCTGAAACACTTTCTCTGCCCATTATTCGGTGCACTCAGGGAGTCTACTTCCCAGCTTGGTGACCCTAACCTTCTTGCTATGGTTATTCCAACAGTCATTCCTAGTATTCATCCTATAATATTTAAATGCCATGACATCCATCTCTTTTCCCTACCCCTTGTTCCTAAAACCAACCCTGTCCAACTCAAACCAGTTATTCACTAACCCAGGACTTGAGCAAACATTGTTCTCCAGCAAAAAAGAAATGAAACCCTCTCTATCTTCTCTTTCCTCACAAAAGCCCACAATAGAGACTCAGGGGAATACTCAACATCTTCTAAATGGCTCTTCCAAACACTCCTGCTGACCCCATCTCCAAGATCCACACTGCTCAGATAAAAGGTTTATTACAGATGAGGCAGCAGTGAAGTGTCAGTGTGCAGCTGAAAGAATTACAATCTTTCTCTGATAATAAACATCATATAAGTCTTTTACAGCCTGTTTCCCCCTTTAACATAATTTTAATCCCCCAAAGCATATAGTACATCTATTGTAATAGATGTAATGAGCCAATAATTTTATTCAATAAATAACCCCGAGGTCTTAGAAAAAGCAAATTTTCTACTGCCTTACCGAATCGTTATACCAGTTACAAAATGTTGTAAATATAACAGGCATAGTAAAAATCAAAATCAAATTAAGTATCAAACTCAACTGCACGATCCTTTGTGTACTGTTTTCTCTATTTGGAACTGTCACCACATGGATAGGATTTCCTTATTCAGGATTCAGGTCAACCATCACCTCCTCACAGTGGCCTTCACTGATCATCCTTTAGCCAACCCTAGTCACTCCCTATCCCATTATTCTGTTTTATATTATCATAACACTTTTCTTAATATTTAAATTGTTTGCTCATTATCTGCTCCCACCAATTAGAATGTAAGCTCCATGAGAGCAGACACCTCCCCTACCTTGTTCAATTCTGTATCCCCAGCACCTAGATTGATGCCTAGCACATAGCACAAACCAAAATATTTGCTGAATGAATAAATTTCCATGTAATGCTTTAAAATCAGTCAGGTCTTATACACTTGCCATCTGATTTAATCTTCCCATCTGTGAGCCAGAAAATTTTACAATTAAAGAAACAAGGCAGTGGGTAAATGGGAAATCTCTACACCTTCTGCTCAATTTTGCTGTGGGTGGAAAAGAAAGAAGGGAGGGAGGGAGGAAGCCTCATAAAGGTTAAGTAACATGTTCAATTGCATACAGCCAATAACTGGCAAGGCTGACAAAGACCCTACAGCTTCTCAACCCCTTCACCTGGGAAAAGTTCAAGTTATCAAAGGAAAAATCACCTTGGTTCATAACTAAAAGGTAAATACAGAAGCAGAAGTGCTAATATTACTCACTTGTGCCTAATTCTGCTTGCGCCTGCAGCCGCAGGTGCAGTCCATCTCCAGTAACAAACTGTAGCCCACGGCAAGAGGAAGGTACAAGCCTGACCTCTGCTGGAAGCTGGATTTCTGTGCAGCCTTCAGGGGTTTTCATCTGGAGTGAAGATGGCATTATGGAAATATCCATGGGCATACCTCCTTCTTTCGGTTCTCTGGTAATTAAAAACAAAACCCAAACAAATTATTTCTCATAATGAAAACCACATGATGAAAGAAACAAATATGGCCAAGGATCTCTTTGTTCCTCTTCAATAGAGGCTCTAGCCACTGCCCCAGAAAAACAGCAGCAAGCAGATCATAAATGAAAGCAACCTACACTAGATTTAGATCTGGTCAGAGAGTGCCCTTCATTGTCACCGTAATATGCAAGTTCTGGGACAGACTTTTGGTTCTTCCTTCTGAGAAGAGCACTAAAATAACGTTTTATAGTAAATCAGAGCAAAGTACTGTTATTTCATATACAAGATTTTAATAAAGAGACCAAGATTCGGTGAAACAAAGATACAAGAGAAAAATTTGTCAATTTTAAGAAAAGGAATTAATGAAGAAAACAATATAGTGATGTATGAATATCAGGTGTGAAAGGACTTACTAATACAATTCACAGTAAACAAAAATTACACAGTATAGGCAATAAAGAGTAAAACACAGTCCCTATCAAAAGCCCCCAGATGTCAAATGTATAGAGGGGACAAAGGCATGTATGGAAATGACCCTCCTCTGAAACTGCAATAGGCTTAGCATTGCAACAGAGGTACAAAGTACCATGGCTCCTTATTAAGTGCAGACAGCAGGCCATCCACATGGTGTCAACTAAGTGCAGAGAGCAAGTCATTTGCTTGAGTGTCATCTGAGTACACAGGGCAGATGATGTGTTCAGGTGTGAATCTTGGTGAGGCCTCAGAAATCTGCCTTAGAAAATCTTACAACTACTTTCTGGCTAGTTCCTTTTCAAAGCATATGGATCTGCACTTAATTAGCAATACAGAATATTAAGCACCTGAGTTTTTTGAAGGGACAACAGCTTCAAACCCAAGTCAAAAGTCCAATTTCAAGCAATGGTGTTTAAGCAATAATGATCCTCTAAAACAAGCGTCAGCAACTTTTTTTCTGTGAAAGACCAGATAGTAAATATTTTAGGCTTTATGAGCCATGTATGGTCTCAAAGTAGAATACATATTCTAATTTTTATTTTTTAAAAAACAACCCTTAAAAAATGCAAAATCAGCAGGTTGAGGTGGCTCACTCCTCTAATCCTAGCACTTTGGGAGGCCAAGGTGGGAGGATGGTTTGAGCCATAAGTTTCAGACCAGCCTGGGCAACATAGCAAGACTCTGGCTCTACAAAAAAAAATTTAAAAATTAGCTGGGTATAGTGGCACACACCTGCAGTCCTAGCCACTCAGGAGGCTGAGATGGGGAGGATCACCTGAGCCCAGGAGACTGCAGTGAGCCATGATCATGCCACTGCATGCCAGCCTGGGCAACAGATCAAGAACCTGTCTAAAAGTAAAAAAGATAAAGAAGAAAAATCCAAATCTTAGCTCACAGGCTGCACCAAAACAGGCTGCAGGTAGGATTTGGCCAATGGGCCATAGTTCTCTGACCACTGCTCTAAAAATAACAATGTCCGTTTGCTGCCTCAATGACTTTCAAACTAGACTGTGTAGAGTTGACACTTCCAAGTGCCGCAAGGGTTACCACTGGGTTCCTAAGTATCCATTGCCACCCTATCTCTGGTTTATCACATTTCTTCCCAGTCCCAAAAACTTTAGTCATTTTATAGGGCCAAGCAAGGGAGGCATCAGTGCAAGGGTGGTGACACAGTGGCCCAGCATGGATATGAGAAACCAAGCAGGCTGTGGAGGGCATCCACCAGGAGCACCACTCAGCAGGGGTGTCAGATCCCAAGACAGGTGAGGAGGAAATCTAAACAGGAGGTGAGGCCAGCTCAGGATGGGGTTTCAGAGCCTGTCTTAGCTCAGCTGCTATAACAAAATACCATAGATGGGTGGCTTAAACAACAGACATGGCAGACAAAGGAAGTTTGGTGCCTCTTCCTCTCCATATAAGGACACTAATCTCATCAGAGGGGCCCCACCCTCAAGACCTCATCTAAATCTAATTACCTCCCAAAGCCCCATCTCCTAACACCATCATTTTGGGGGTTAGGGCTTCAATAAGTACATTTTGAGGGGACACAAACATTCAGTCCATAACAGGGTCCAAGCAGGTGAGGAGAGCGTCAACAATGAGCAGGGGGAGGTGGCAAAGGATGCCAGTGGACTATTAATTACATAGAGGGAACTGACCAAATAAACAAATGCCACTGGGACAATGAGGGCCATGATTCTTACTGAGGGAGAATGGAGTTACAAAAAGAGAAAGGGAGGAAACTAGAATGGCCCTTATGGTGGTGGGGCAGAATACCTGTAGAAATACCTGTGTGAAGTCATGGTTTTCAATGTTTACAAATAGATACAGTAATATAGATAGCTGTAAATGCAGGTATGTACATATGTATGTAGGCACAACCATACATAAACATCATATATAAGTCATACACACATACCCTAGTTCCGGGAGAAGCAACACTCAATAGTGATGAGTACACCTCGTGCCCAGATCTTGGTTTGTAAAGGCCATTTTCTGCTTTAAAAAATGAAACGAACAAACCAAAAACAAAGTTCCTTGGTAAAATGACTACATCCAGCGCTGTAACAGGGAAAGAATGAAATAAGCCTGGAACATGTTGCTAGAACATGAAGAAATCAAAGAATGACAGGGACATATCAAAAAAGATGCAGAAACCATTCAGAAAGGACTTCCTTGGCCATGTCTGGTATAATATGAGCAAAAGAGTAGCCCATTGAATAAAATAAAAAATAAAACCCACTGAGTAACCCACAGTAAGAATCATGTGTCCTTACCGATACACATAATTGAATAAAATGAAACTCTAATGAGGAACACGGTATTTACATAATTTCAGAATACCCTCCAATTATTGATTATGAAGAGAAAAAGAGTAACTTTAAAGTAGAGAAGCCTGGCAGACACTCTTACTTAAGTGCTCAAAGTTAACATAACCAATTTGATGGAACAAAGCAAAATCATGTGCCACCTAACAGGAAGCGTCACTTCTGTTATATTCCTGCCAAAGATGCAAAATCTGAATCTTGTCTTGAAGAAACATAAGACAAATCCAAATGGAAGGATATTCTACAGAATGATTGTACTGTCATCTTGCAAAGTGTCAGGACCATGAAAGTCAATGGAAAATGAGGAACTCTTTTAGATTTAAACAGACAGAGGAAGCACGACAGTGAAATGCAATGCATTATTCTGAACTGGATTCTTCTGTTTTTAGGGATATTATGTAGGCAATCGGCAAAACATGAATGATGTAAGATGGTAGCAACATATTTCCCAATTGTGAGGGTTGGATGATGGTTCTTTAGGAGAATGTCCTACTTTAAGACTAAGTTTGATTGACATAATTCATACAATACTTTCATACTCGAGGCTTTCTTCACCATTGACTTGTATTCTGTCAGGTATCACACCTGCTTAAAACTATCCAATGACTTCATCTCTCACTCTAACTACAAGCTAAAGTCCTTTCGATGGTTCCTAAGTCACAGTGGTATAGTAGGCCCTGCTGCTACAAGCTTTGGAGAACCTGTTGTTAAAATCCTTGGAGTTCTGCAAAGCAGGTCAACTCACCTCACCAAGTTGGTAGGCTGAAGGTCATACATGGTGAAAGTATTCACACCAAAGAAATCAACAAATGCTTCAGATCAAGACCTCAGTCTGTCTTTTTGTTTATTTTCATGGAGAGTAGGTTATTAAACTTCATGGAGAGTAGGTTATTAAACATGTACCAGCACAATGCCATAAGATTTTTATTATGTGTTCTCCCACCTCATCCGCATCTCTCTGAACTAGGCACCCTTTCATACTCACTTTCTCTCAAAGGGAAATTGTCTCCTACCAGGTATGTCAGTTCTACACCTCACCGCTTACAGTTTAATACTCAAATGTTACTTTCTCGTTTGAAATAAAACATTGTAACTTTTTTCTCCCCATCCCTTTTTTGTTTAATTTTTTCTCCACTTCTATTAAATATATATTTATTTTGTATATTCTCTGCCAACTCTTCCCTACTGCCACCATTAGACTGTAAGCTCAACAAAGGCAGGTGTTTTTGTCTTTGTTGTTGTTACTGTTCATGGCTATATTCTCAGCACTTAGAATTTGAATTTTTGGCACTAGAGTAAGAACACATTAAACATCTGTGGATTGAATAAATGAATGGCCAAAGTTTATCACAAAATGCTAAGATGGCTTAACATAAGTAGATCTTTACATCTGTGAATGGAAACTGAGGAAACCAGACCCTTTTGAACCCACTAGGGCATGAATTAATCCATTCCTGAGAGAGAACTCACCCACCCATCTCCATGGGAGGGCATTAATCTGTTCAAGAAGGATCTGCCCTCAGGAACCATGCACCTCCCACTAGGCCCCATGTCTCAACACTGCCACATTGGGGATCAACGTGACAAAACATAGGGACAAAACACATCCAAACCATAGTAATTAGGAACAAGAACATCAATATTTACATTAATATAAAAGAGACTAAACATTTTAAGTAAAACGCACAGATCATCAGAACGGATTTAAAATCACCTAACTATATATTTTTTAAAATAGCATATAGTTTTATGCTATTTTTAGAGAAATACAGTATGTTTACAGTTTTTTGCTTTATACAGAAAGACATAAGAAAGGTTAAAAGGGTAGAAAAGACACACTATCCAAACAGTATAAGTCAACTGATTTCTCATGAAGATACTGAGTTATTTTAATGGGAGAAATGATGGCCTTTTCAACTGATGGTGATAGAATAACTGAATATCCTTATACCAAAAAAATGAACTTTGATCCCTACCTCATTGCAAACACAAAAATGAATTCAACATGATCACAGATCAAAATGTAAAAGCTAAAACGATGTAACTCCTAGAAACTAAACCTGCCAAAACATCTTCACAGCCTTAAGGTAGGCAAAGATTTAAGACACCGAAAAAACTAACCCTTAAGTGGAAAAAAACAAAAAATGACAGAGTGGACTTCATTAAAATTTCTGTTTATCAAAGGACACTATAAAAAAAATGAAGCAGGGCATGGTGGCTCACACCTGTAATCACAGCACTTTGGGAATCCAAAGTGGGTGGATCGCTTGAGTCCAGAGTTCACGACCAGCCTGGGCAATATAGTGAAACCCTATCTCTACAAAAATATACAAAAATTAGCTGGGCATGGTGGCATGCACTTGTATAGCAGCTACTCAAGAGGCTGAGGTGGGAGGATTGCTTGAGCCCAGGAGGTTGAGGCTGCAGTGAGCCATGACCACACCACTGCACTGCATCCTGGGCAGTAGAGCGAGATCCTGTCTCAAAAAAAAAATACAGAAAAGAAAATGAAAAGGTAAGTCACAGATAAGAAGTCATATATTCACAAGGCATTTATATGAGAAAGCTCTTGTTTTGAGACTGTAGAAAGAGCTCAATTAAACAAGACAAATAATCTGATTAACGGCAAAAAAATTAGACGATACTTTTAAAAAGAACATATATGAATTGCTAAAAAGCAAGTGAAAAGGCACTCAACATTATTAGTCATCAGTAAAACGAAAATTAAAACCACAAGATACTATTTTACACACACTAGAATGGTTCAAACTAAAAGGACTGACAATACTAAATGTAGGTGAGAATGGGAAGCAGTTGAAACTCTCATTTTTTTTTTCTGGTTGAATGTGTAAACTGGTACAGTCACTCTGGAGAACTGTTTGGTAATTTCTCACAAAGTAACACACACATCTATCCTATGACCTAGAAATTGCACTGTTTGGTACTTACCTAAGAGGAAATAAAAATGTATGTCCAAAAAAAGATTTATATGACAGTGTTATGACAGCTGTATTCATAATAAGCAAACTCCGGAAACAAGAAAAACCTTCAGCAATAGGAGAACAGATAAATGAACTGTGGTATATTCATACAATGGAAAACTTAGCAAGAAAAAGGAATGGACTACTGATATATGCAGCCACATAGATGGAAAATGAATCTCAAAAATATTATGGAAGGAATGCAGCCAGAAACAAAAAGGTATATACTGTATGAATCCATTTATAAGTAGTTCAAGAAATGGCAAAACTAAGTCCAGCAAAGTTAGGTTTCTTTTTTTCTTTTTCCTTTTTTTTTTTTTTTTGAGACGGAGTTTCATTCTGTCGCCAGGCTGGAGTGCAGTGGCGCAACATCGGCTCACTGCAACCTCCGCCTCCCGGGTTCAAGCGATTCTCTTGCATCAGCCTCCCCAGTAGCTGGGACTACAGGCACGTGCCACCACACCCAGCTAATTTTTTATTTTTAGTAGAGACAGGATTTCACCATGTTGGCCAGGATACTCTCGATCTCTTGACCTCGTGATCTGCCCAAATCGGCCTCCCAATGTGCTGGGATTACAGGTGTGAGCCACCTGTGTAACTTGCTTAAACAAGGGGGAGTAGTCCAAGGGAACTGTGAAAGGCCCCTGGATGAGAGGAAGGGAGGGTTTGGTGTGTGTGTGGTTTTTGTTTTATTTCGGCAGAGTTTGGGTTCCTAATTACTCTACAAGGTGCACCAGAATTGGAGATATTTGCCCAAATTCATAATTTTTGAAAGAGAAAAATAAATACATTCAGAGTACTAAGTGTTATTCCTATTTCAAGATTGAAGAAATTCCGATTAAATTATTCTAATTTTGTGAGGAAGCTAGCATTTGAACTCAGTTCTCATGCCATATTCCAAACGGCCACACCAGATATCTGGCAGATTAAGGGAAAAGAGGAAAAAATTAAGCATCAATCTACCTGTGGCACTGTGTAATAACAATCTCAGGATTTTAACATTTAACTTACTCTGTTTGAAACAGCGATCACAAAGGAATAGACAAGGGGACCACAAATCATTAAAACTGCTGTCAAACAAAATAGAGAAAATTTTCCCTAAAAGTTATTTGTGTAGCGAATAACAAGCTCGCCGTTCTCACTGGAAAGCAGAAGATGAATAAATGAACGAGCTCCAATAAGAAGTCTGCAACCTTTCTTCGAGGTTCATTAAACTCAGTTTATTGAATGACTGTGTGGTTTCTCTGCAAAGAGCAGTTTTGGGAGGAAAGACCCGAGGTTATCTACAACATAAGAACCTCACACATAGGAACTGATCCAGTAAGCAGGATCCTGAAGAGAGGCAAACAAATCATTTTTTGCATTGTTTTGTTGGAAACGCCGGGCACTGCCAACAGTGCTTTACATCACTGTTCCTCAAATTTTAATGTGCATTTGACTCCTGGGAATCTTGTTAAAATATAAGTTCTGATTCCCTAAGTCTGGTGTGGAGCTGAGACCCTGAATTTCTAAAAAGCTACCCAAAGATACCAGACTGTCTGTAGGGGTGGGAGTGTCGGAGGCGACTACAGGGGAAAGCTTCACTTTGAGTGATCGAGAGGCTCTACGCAACTGGCAAGAAGAAACTCAAAATCCCTCGTTCAGAGAGAGACAGAGAGAGACTCACCAGCCCCCGATCCCTGGGCAGCAGTAAAGCGAGCTGGGTACTGCGCCTAGAATCCCAGTTCTTACCCCAGGATCAGAAGCGCGCTCTGCAGCTGTCTCCGCACCTCCAGAAATATGCGCGTTTCTGCCGCAGTAGCCGCCATGGCGGGCGTCCAGTCCCGGACCGGACCAAGCTGGAGATTCCGAGGGGCCCGGGTCAACAGGACCAGGAGAGGTTCCACGTGCGGACCAACCAGCAGCAGCCCCGCGGCGGCGCAGGCGCCTGTGACAGAGCTCATGGCTGACACCGCCTACTGGCTCACAGCGCCGCCTGCCGGCGGGAGAGTACACCACCGAGAAGGCGAGGGACCCCCTGAGGCCTGGGCGGGGCGCGCATTTTCAAAACCAGGCTTTGGCCCACAGCGCTGAGAAAGGTGGGCGGCGAGAGGTGAGCTATCCTCCCACTCTGCTTCTTTTGAGCGTGACTTGGCGCGTTAGCCTCCCTGGAAATGACCATAAAAATCAGACCCAAGGTTCACTCCTTTGGCTAACTCGAACTGAGGGAGGTGATGGAGGCAGGTGTTACAGGTGGACTTTGTCTCCAGGAAATCCAAGAGCAGAATTCCTGGCCCCAAACCCACTTTATTTTGGTCTCTTTATGAACAAGGGTCATTTGTTAGCCTCTGTCTAAAGTAACAAAATTTTCAAGAATTGACTTGCCATTGCTTCTCAACTTAGGATAACTCCAAAATTGAAACGGGTGCAAAAACATGAGGAAGTTCTTTGTTACCTAATGCAAAAGAGTATGGCTGAAGTCTATCGGGACTAACCATTTTTTAGGGGGTAAAAAAGGAAGATGAGAATGATTACGTATGTACAGCTCCACTATTCACTTTCACAAAAGTAAAAACTAAGAGAAGTTGTCATCCCATTACTACTAAAAGATAGTTTTGAAAAGTTTGACACAGTAAATACTTATAATGAAAAACTATTAAAATATAAGACCAGGGTAGAATTACAATCGGACTTCTTAAAAACAAGGAACTGCTGTTTTTTGTTTTGTTTTGTTTTTAGACAGAGTCTCTCTCTGTCGCCAAGGCTGGAGTGCAGTGGCGCAATCTCGACTCACTGCAACCTCCGCCTCCCGGGTTCAAGCGATTCTCCTGCTTCAGCTTCCCGAGCAGCTGGGATAACAGGTGCACACCACCATGCCCGGCTAATTTTTGTATTTTTGGTAGATCCGCCCGCCTCGGCCTCCCAAACTGCTGGGATTACAGGTGTGAGCCACCATGACCGGCCTAGACCATAAATAAATTCTAAATAAATAAATCCTGTCATGTTTTAAGATAATAGCTTAAGACAATTTTTCTAAAATCAGTATTTGGGGTGATTAAAGTGTATTATGTTGATGCGCGAATTATTATATCTATCCCAATAATTTGAAATCATAGATGGAAGCAACAACTCACTTTAAAAAATGAAGTTTACTACTGTTTGGTCTCAAGTAATTCATTTATTTGAAGGATGATGATTTCAACTCTTCATATCTTCCTCCTTTAATATCCGAGACTATTGAATGCTTAAATATTGACACATTATATTGAAATACACAACTTCCTTAGCACAGCTTACTCTTTATAATTGTTTTGTTAGCTTAAAAGATTGTTATATATTACGTATTTGCAAAAACTTTCATTTTTTTACCCCATGGTGTTTGCAAAACGGTGCAATTTACCTTGGAGTAACTAGATATGATTGATAGAGCTCTAGACTCAAAATAGTTCCAAATCTGACACCAACTATTTGTCTCCTAACTTCACAAGTCTCCTAACCTCTCTGGGCCTCAGGTTACTCATATGAAATACTGAGATACTATTACAATAATATTTAAAAGCTGTTTTCAGTTCCTATTATCCCTTCAAATGAAAACATCTGCTAACCCCCTTTCTAACCACTCCTGAAATTGGTAGCCGTGGCCGCTTCCAGCGACAGTCCACTTGAGGGCGCTGTGGCAACAGCTAGCGCTGGGAGGCAGGAAGCCGACCGGGGGCGGGGATCGAAGGCCGCAGACGTCGACGCCGGCGTGGGCGCGAGCGCGGTGCACGCTGGGAGCTGTCACTAGGCCCTTCGGCTCCCGGTCTCCGTGTGGCTGCCGTGGTTGCCAGGAGAGCGGCGCCGGCTAGGAGCGGCCGAGCCAGCAGCAGGTAAAAGTGTCCCCGCCCCCAGTGCGGTCGCTAGGCTGGTCGCCGGCTCTAAGCATCCTTCTTGGCCGGGCTAGGTCCTGAGCCGCGGGGACGCCTTGCGGGTCTGACTGCTGTGGCGTCGGGGGTGTTGCCGCTCCGGCCCCGCCAGAAGCCGCGAAACTGGTCGGCCGCCCTCTGGTTTCCGGGGAGTCGAGAGCTGCGCGGGGACTAGAGGGCTAGAGCTGGGGCCAAGGCCTGGCCTGGGCAGAGGCGCGAGGGCGGCCCCAGGTGAGGCAGGCTGGAGGCGGGGCCGGGGGCAGGTCCCGAGCCTCCCTTGCTGGCGCGGAGCTGTGCGCAAGGCTGGGGCAGAGGTCGCACCTGTGCGATGGAGGCGCGCGGAGTACCCTCTTTGTTGGAGGAATTCAGTCGTTGTGCCTTTTCCTCGGCTGGTGGGTTCTTTTAGCATCGAGGAGACACGTAGGCCCGCGATGGTTCATGTTCTCCAGGGGGCTTAGAAAGGAGTACCGAAGTTTATTAAGAGGAAGTCAGAAGAGTCAAACGGGAGTTGTTAACAATTATCACCTTTGATTCCCAAGCCTTTTAAAGTTGCAACATAACAATAGTCACTTGTTCGGGCCTCCTCCATTCTTGTACCCTGAGGGGGCGGGAAATGGCACACAACTATTTTTCTTAAGCTAAGTACATTGTGTTTGAACATTTTTACACTATCTTAGAGTTCTGTGGCGTTTGAGAAATGTGAAGATTGGGAAAATGACTTCGACTCCAGCTAAAGCAGTCAAAAAAAATGATAATTACCAAAAATGTAGGAAACTGTTTGTCTAACAAATAGGCCCTGAACTGTAGAAAGACAAAAATCTGTTTTGATGTTGTTGGCCATTGTCTGTGCAGACATAAGTTCTTACATTTTGATTTTGTTTCTGGGTATTAATATGGTCTACAGTGAATAACATATGTCAGCATTATGTACTAAGTAACTCACCACCTGATAGATAACAGTGATTTAGGTGGGCCGACTGAAGTTATGAGTAAATTAAAACCACGAGTAGTCTGAATGCTTTATTTTAGTGATTACTTTCGGCCAAAACTGATAACTAAATCATTCTCTGTAATTGTTAAGCAGTAGCAAATCTCCACGTGGGCTTGATTATTAGGGACCTAGTGCTGAAAGAAAGAACTAAAAACACCCAATTTAATACACAAACCAGAAAATGGGACACCAT
Source organism: Macaca nemestrina (assembly GCF_043159975.1). NCBI lineage: Eukaryota > Metazoa > Chordata > Mammalia > Primates > Cercopithecidae > Macaca > Macaca nemestrina. The sequence continues at coordinate 103,179,802 of NC_092129.1, read as the reverse complement.
AACCCAAATCTTTAAGGTACGTGCTGTCAGTTAAATGTTTGATTGTATACATTCAAAGAAGTCCTATTTTGTAGTTAAAGTAACGGAGTGAACTCTGGCCTAGGAATGAAGAGATTCGATTCAAGTCCTTTAATCTGCTACTAGCCAGGTGTGATCTCTGGGCTTCGGTTTTGTCATCGTTTAAGGAAATTTGAAAAGACCAGGGTTTTCCAAACTGATATTTCCCCCAGAACAGTGTTCTAAAGCCATTTAATAGGCTTACTTCCCCCAAAGCAGTGTTCGTTGGCAATTAACTTGGGAGCACACTAGGTTAAGCTGGGTTAAACTTTTTTGCTTATAAAGGCAGGACTCTTCAAAACCTTTACTGTTATGCTGATACATGTAAATCTCCAGGTTATCCTAGCATTCCCAAACTTACCTGATCTATTTTCTCATGGCCAATTGGTTAACAACTCTTAGAATATAATTACATAGAATATAAATTTAAAAACTGCTGTACTTGAGCTGAGTCCTCTTCAACTGTAAAGGTCCATGCATTAGGCTTATTTTTTGGCTGTCATTTTAAGCTTTTTGGAGCATGAAGATCTAGTGGCAACTCACTTATATAAGAAAAGAATTATATTTATCTTAGTAAAATATAAGAATACAATTAAGTTCCCCTGAGTCTTAATGCTTTAATTATTGGCAGAAGAGTTACCGTATTCTGCTTTTGTTACTTTCTTTTTCTTTAACTATAATTCATGTTTTGAATTTTATTTTATGGTGGAGTGGAGTTATTGATTTTATTCAAAATGGCATTTTAAAGTTCCAAAAAGTGAAGACTTGTTGATAATGGCATCACTTTTGCTATGATGATTTCTCCTTATCGTCATGAATTCCTAAAATGAAATTGTGGTAGAAGCCACCCAAAATGTGCTTACTGTGTAATAACTACATAATTTTAAGAGCTTATATCATGGAAAAGAGCTAAAGGCTAAAACACAAATTCTGAGACAGTTATTTCTAAATTGATTTACAAACAGGATGTGTGCTGAACACAATCTTAAACTGTTTTGCTAAAGTCTGTTAAGTGTCACTAGTACCCAACCAGTGTGGATATTCTGTTCATTATTTGTTACTTTCTTAGCGGGAATGCTGTTAATGCACAGTTTTGCTTGGGGATAAGAGAGGTGGGAATAGAACATGTAATTTTAACAGATAAGTGTTATTTCAGGTAAATTATCTCCCTGAAATAAAACTATTAAGTAGAAATGTTAAGCTAATATTTTTTGTGTAATAGCTAACAGTTTTTATTGAGAATTATGTGAAAATACGATCCCTTTGTCTTTAATTGGCGGTTTCCCTTTTTCATTTATGGTATTTACTTCCTCCTCTCCAAGCTATCCAAGCCTTTAATCTCAATGACCTTTCATTGCATTGGTCAATGATACAGTATCAGATTTGTTAAGGAAAAATTTATATACACAGATGTACATTCATTTAAGTGTACATTTCAATAAGTTTTAGTAGATATATATGCACCCATGTAACTACCACCACAATCAAGATTTGGAAGATGCCACCACTCAGGCACATATTGTTATACTTTTACTCTCAGAATGTCCTCCTGTTTCTGAGTGTCTAAATTATACCTGTCTTTTAAGACCTAGCTCAAATGCCTATCCTGTGAACCTTTTTTTTGATTACCTCATTTTGAATTAATTTCCTCCTCTTCTGACTTTCCTGTTCACATTTTTTTTTTTTTAACATTCTTCTCCGTTCTTTGTGGTGGCTAACCCAGTGGCGAACGTATAGCCGACACTTATTTGTTGACCAAATGGATTAATGTAATATTTCCTAAACTTCAGTCGTTGTGATATCATCTTCAGAATTTTGGCCATATCTTCCTGTTTGGTATACTTCCTGTTTGTTTATTAATATTTATATCAATGTGATTATTAAAGTAATATTTTAAAGGAAGCTTGAAATTACTATGAGTAAAAAGCAGGTGGCACTTATCATAAACAGAAGGTGGACATATACATAAAAATAATGAAAATCAAAGTGTTCTTAATTTCTAGCTAGAAACTATTGCCTGCAGGAGGCTCTAAGCCTCAACTTGCCCTTTGTTTAAAAGTGAGATTGGCAAGAATTTCAGTGGTGTTAACATCTTGGCACCAAACTGAGACTTTCTTCTTGACACAGTCAGAGGAACTGAAAGAGAATGAAGAGGAAATAACCTCTTTTTTTTTTTTTTTTTTTAAATGAAATGGAGTCTCGCTCCGTCACCCAGGCTGGAGTGCAGTGATCTCAGCTCACTGCAACCTCTGCCTCCCGGATTCAAGCTATTCTCCTGCCTCAGCCTCCTGATTACCTGGGATTACAGGCACCCACCATCACACCGGACTAATTTTTGTATTTTTACTAGGGACAGGGTTTCACCATATTGGTCAGGCTGGTGTGAAACTCCTGACCTCAGGTGATCCACTCGCCTCTGCCTCTCAAAATGCTGTGATTATAGGCGTGAGCCACCATGCCTGGCCCCTTCTCGTTTAATTCAGTGTCACTTAGCTCTGCCCTCAGATCTAATAAAATCATCTCACATCTCTCCAGTTGGTGGCCCAAATTTTTGTAGATACTAAGTTAATCAGTGCTTGAAAATTCCTTAGAATTTTACCTGTGCAGTAATTGAGAAACAAAGCCTTAATTGTAAATTAAAAAGTGTACTACAGTTACCTAAAAAAATAGTAAAAAAGAGAGTTAAACAGTAGAAAGATAATATTCTTGAATCAGATATATGTCTTTATTTTTTCAGAAATGTTCTGAATGTTACTGATGTTACCTCTTATTAGGGTACATTAGCCTTAAGATAAACATTTGAATCTAAAATCTAAATCTGAAAACAAGTGGGAACCTGTTATGTGACAAAGTGATTCAGGAGTGATGAAATGTTAATATAATGTTTATCTGGCGAAGCTCCTGTATAAGTAGATGAGGTAATAAAGTTAAAATAATCTCCTATCTCCTTTAGTTTTTTCTCTCGTCGCTTAAGTTTTATATAGCTATATTTTTATATTTTAATCCTGCCAAAGACATTTCTAGACTTTTTCCTTCTGAGATGACACCTTCTACTCCTGTGGAAGGAGTTTCATATGAACAGATTGGAAAATAAATTCCCTGCTCTTATTTTGTAAAATATATCTTGTATTTAAAGTTACTGTATTTATTTATAGGCATATATCCATATCGTGAGCCTAAAGTTTGCTGTTATTTTGTGTTCATGAACGAAGAGCTTGGGTAAATAGACCCTTTCATTTGGTGTTAACTGTTTCCAAAAAAAAAAAAAAAAAATTAACCTAAGTGGTGATAAGTTCATCAGTACACACAATCATTTGCTACTCACCAAAAGGTCAGGTTCCTGGGTTTTGGTTTTGGTTTTGAGACGGGGCTCTGTAGTCCAGGCTGGAGTGAGATTCCTGTTAATCTAAGGTTCTGGGGTACAGCCTCAAAAATTGGAAGGAAAGAGCCATCTTGGATGCATAGCCTTTGTTTCACAAACAAGTGGTTTCTTTCCTCCTTCTCTACAGTAAAAAAAAGGGAGCAGTATAGGTAAACTGTCATCATTTGGAAGTGACAGCTGACTGTAATCAGAAAATCATAAAAACACTGCAATGTTAGTCCTTTGAATTATACAGGTAAATAGCCCTACATTTTTCAGTTGCTTTTGATTGTGCTATTATATTATGACAAGTTACTGTAAATTATCAGCTACCTGAAACCTTTTAGAATATGTTATTTTTATCAAATATTCTAGATAGCTAGAATTTTCTTATATACCCCAAATGCTATCACAGAGCACTGATTATGCTTTTTGCTTACGTTCAGCATGATGCAGCTGGCACAGTGGCTTTTCCATACATGCTTAACAGTTTAAAAATTTCCTGGAGAGGTTTTTCTCCTGCTGGCATGTGAAAAAATAGAACATAGTACAGTACTTGCTTTAAAGTTAGTCTCTGACATTTTGGAAGAAATATGTGTTTGAATGACTTCCTTATTATATACAGCATTACCACCAATTAGCAGTTCATTTTTTTTTTTCTTTTGAGACAGAGTCTCACTCTTTTGCCCAGGCTGGAGTGCAGTGGTGTGATCTCAGCTCACTACAACCTCCACCTCCTGGGTTCAAGTGATTCTCCTGCGTCAGCCTCCCAAGTAGCTGGGACTACGGGAGCGGGCCACCACGCCCGGCTAATTTTTATTGTATTTTTAAAATAGAAACGGGGTTTTGCCATGTTGGCCAGGCTGGTCTCTATCTCCTGACCTCAGGTGATCCGCCTCCATTGGCCTCCCGAAGTGCTGGGATTACAGGTGTGAGCCACCGCACCTGGCCAGCAGTTCACTTTTGAGCCTGAATGTGGGGTTCCAGAAACAAAATATGACCTCTGACATTTTTTGGAAGGCTGTCCTCAAAGTACTGTTCTCCAAACCTACCTGATTCCATAACTTGAGGCTGCCAATTAGTTTTATGTAATCTGATAACTTTCATTATGTTTTAAGTTATAGGGATTGTGATTGAAAAAAGGAAAATATTATTTGGGAATAAACTTTTGTTATTACTACATGCCAAATTATCTCAAAATGTAGTGATTTAAAATAGTATCTCACACAATTTTTGTCAGAGGGGATAGGGAAGTTATTTGGCTTGAGTTCTGACTTGAGTTTTTTATGAGGTTGCAGTCTGATTGCAGTTGGAGAACCCACTTCCAAAGTGGCTCACTCAGGACTGGCCAGGCAAGTTGTTTCTGGCTTTTAGAGGAAAGACGCAGTTCCTCCCCATGTGGGCCTCTTCACAGGGCTGCTTGAGTGTCCCTATGACATAGAGGCCAACTTGCCCAAGAATAAGTGATTCTAGAGACATCAAAGTGGGAGCTACAGTGTCTATTATGGCCTTTTATTTCTGCAGTGTTCTATTGATTATTCTCACAGGCCAGCAGTAATTCCATGTGATAAGGAATTGCACAACAGCATGAATATCAGGAAGTGAGGATCATTGAAACCCATGTTAGAAGCTGGTATGTGAATATGTATCTAAATCATAAACAGTACCTATTTACTCAATATGCAGTATATGTACAGCTCATTATGATTTTGGAAAGAATATTCAAAGATGAATTTAAAATGCCACTTGAAAATTAATGTGCCAAACAAATCAAGCACTTTGACAAAATTCTTAGGCTCCATGGTCCTTTGGGAGGGGGGTATGATTCTGAGTTGAGATGTAGCACCTAAGATACAGATTTTATTTATTTATTTTTTGTTATTTATTATGAGATGAAAGGAGGAAACCCCACATTTTACAGAGTTGCTATTTCATGTTCTTCAGGGACATTATTCATTCACCCTTTATTACCATAAACGGGGCATAATTCACATGATTTTAAAAGTATAAGGAAGTATACAGATAGTCCCCAAATCATGGTAGTTTGACTTTAGGATTTTTCAACTTTACACTGGTGCAAAAATGATACACATCCAGTAAAAACTGGACTTCTAGTGTCCATACAACCATTTTGATTTCTCCTTCTGTTATAGTATTTAATAAATTACATGAGCTATTCAACACTTTATTATAAAAGATGCTTTATATTGGGTGATTTTTGCCCAACTGTAGGCTAATATAGATGCTCTGAGCACATTTAAGGTAGGCTAGGCTAAGCAATGATGTAAATAATGGTGCATCAACATGAATATACTTAACACTACTGAACTGTACGCTCAGTGGTTAAGATAGTAAATTTTGGCCAGGCTCAGTGGCTCATTTTTATAATCCCAACACTTTGGAAGGCCAAGGCCAGAGGATTGCTTGAGCCCAGCAATGTTAAATGAAATGTTAAATACATTTTCACTATTGGTATTTTCAACTTAGGATGAGTTTATGTGGATATAAGCCATAAATCAAGGAACATCTGTACAATGAAAAGACTCCCTCTCCTGGGCCCTCATCCATCCAGTTATCATCTGTCTCCTAGGCAGTAATGTTTAGTTTCGTTGTCTGTTCCTTCAGATATATATTGTACGTATGCAAATTCATATATATTTTCCATCTTTTAATATAAATGGTAGCATATTATAAACACTATTCTGTACCTTGCTTCTTTTAGTTAATCTCTCTTAGCACTTTAAAAATCAGTGTATAGAATTAGTTCATTATTTTTACCAACTGAGAATATTCTATTGTCATTCTTTTTATTATTATTATTATTCTTTAAGTTCTAGGGTACATGTGCACAACGTGCAGGTTTGTTACATATGTATACATGTGCCATGTTGGTGTGCTGCACCCATTAACTCGTCATTTACGTTAGGTATATCTCCTACTGCTATCTCTCCCCGCTCCCCGCTCCCCACAATAGGCCCCAGTGTGTGATGTTCCCCTTTCTGTGTCCAAGTGATCTCATTGTTCAATTCCCACCTATGAGTGAGAACATGCCGTGTTTGGTTTTCTGTTCTTGGAATAGTTTGCTGAGAATGATGGTTTCCAGCTGCATCCATGTCCCTACAAAGGACACGAACTAATCCTTTTTTATGGCTGTGTAGTATTCCATGGTGTATGTGTGCCACACTGTCTTAATCCAGTCTGTCAATGGTGGACATTTGGGTTGATTCCAAGTCTTTGCAGTTGTGAATAGTGCTGCAATAAACATATGTGTGCATGTGTCTTTATAGTATTATTTTGAGATACATTCTGTCAATACCGAATTTATTGAGAGTTTTTAGCATGAAGGGCTGTTGAATTTTGTCAAAGGCCTTTTCTGCATCTGTTGAGATAATCATGTGGTTTTTGTCTTTGGTTCTGTTTATATGCTGGATTACGTTTGTTGATTTGCATATGTTGAACCAGCCTTGCATCCCAGGGATGAAGCCCACTTGATCATGGTGGATAAGTTTTTTGATGTGCTACTGGGTTTGGTTTGCCAGTAGTTTATTGAGGATTTTTGCATCAATGTACATCAGGGATATTGGTCTAAAATTCTCTTTTTTTTGTTGTGTCTCTGCCAGGCTTTGGTATCAGGATGATGTTGGTCTCATAAAATGAGTTAAGGAGGATTCCCTCTTTTTCTGTTGATTGGAATAATTTCAGAAGGAATGGTACCAGCTCCTCCTTGTACCTCTGGTAGAATTCTGCTGTGAATCCATCTGGTCCTGGACTTTTTTTGGTTGGTAGGCTATTAATTATTGCCTCAATTTCAGAGCCTGCTGTTGGTCTATTCAGGGATTCAGTTTCTTCCTGGTTTAGTCTTGGGAGAGTGTAAGAGTCCAGGAAATTATTCATTTCTTCTAGGTTTTCTAGTTTATTTGCGTAGAGGTGTTTATAGTATTCTCTGATGGTAGTTTGTATTTCTGTGGGGTTGGTGGTGATATCCCCTTTATCATTTTTTATTGCGTCTGTTTGATTCTTCTCTTTTCTTCTTTGTTAGTCTTGCTAGTGGTCTGTCAATTTTGTTGATCTTTTCAAAAAACCAGCTCCTGGATTCATTGATTTTTTGGAGGGTTTTTTGTGTCTCTATCTCCTTCAGTTCTGCTCTGATCTTAGTTATTTCTTGCCTTCTGCTAGCTTTTGAATGTGTTTGCTCTTGCTTCTCTAGTTCTTTTAATTGCGATGTTAGAGTGTCAATTTTAGATCTTCCTGCTTTCTCTTGTGGGCATTTAGTGCTCTAAATTTCCCTCTACACACTGCTTTAAATGTGTCCCAGAGATTCTGGTGTGTTGTATCTTTGTTCTCATTGGTTTCAAAGAACATCTTTATTTCTGCCTTCATTTCATTATGTACCCAGTAGTCATTCAGGAGCAAGTTGTTCAGTTTCCATGTAGTTGAGCAGTTTTGATTGAGTTTCTTAGTCCTGAGTTCTAGTTTGATTGCACTGTGGTCTGAGAGACAGTTTGTTATAATTTCTGTTCTTGTACATTTGCTGAGGAGTGCTTTACTTCCAACTATGTGGTCAATTTTGGAATAAGTGCAATGTGGTGCTGAGAAGAATGTATATTCTGTTGATTTGGGGTGGAGAGTTCTGTAGATGTCTATTAGGTCCGCTTGGTGCAGAGTTCAGTTCAATTCCTGGATATCCTTGTTAACTTTCTATCTCATTGATCTGTCTAATGTTGAAGTGGGGTGTTAAAGTCTCTCATTATTATTGTATGGGAGTCTAAGTCTCTTTGTAAGTCTCTAAGGACTTGCTTTATGAATCTGGGTGCTCCTGTATTGAGTGCATATATATTTAGGATAGTTGGCTCTTCCTCATAAATTGATCCCTTTACCATTATGTAATGGCCTTCTTTGTCTCTTGATCTTTGATGGTTTAAAATCTGTTTTATCAGAGACTAGGATTGCAACCCCTGCTTTTTTTTGTTCTCCATTTGCTTGGTAGATCTTCCTCCATCCCTTTATTTTGAGCTTATGTATGTCTCTGCATGTGAGATGGGTCTCCTGAATACAGCAAACTGATGGGTCTTGACTCTTTATCCAATTTGCCAGTCTATGTCTTTTACTTGTACGATTTAGTCCGTTTACATTTAAGGTTAATATTGTTATGTGTGAACTTGATCCTGTCATTATGATATTAACTGGTTATTTTGCTCGTTAGTTGATGCAGTTTCTTCCTAGCCTAAATGGTCTTTACAGTTTGCCATGCTTTTGCAGTGGCTGGTACCGGTTGTTCCTTTCCATGTTTAGTGCTTCCTTCAGGATCTCTTGTAGGGCAGGCCTGGTGGTGACAAAGTCTCCAGGCATTTGCTTGTCTGTAAAGGATTTTATTTCTCCTTCACTGATGAAACTTAGTTTGGCTGAATATGAAATTCTGGATTGAAAATTCTTTTATGAATGTTGAATATCGGCCCCCAGTCTCTTCTGGCTTGGAGAGTTTCTGCCGAGAGATCTGCTGTTAGTCTGACGGGCTTCCCTTTGTGGGTAACCCGACCTTTCTCTCTGGTTGCCCCTAACATTTTTTCCTTCATTTCAGCTTTGGTTAATCTGATAATTATGTGTCTTGGAGTTGCTCTTCTCGAGGAGTATCTTTGTGGCGGTCTCTGTATTTCCTGAATTTGAATGTTGGCCTGCCTTACTAGGTTGGGGAAGTTCTCCTGGATGATATCCTGCAGAGTGTTTTCCAACTTGGTTCCATTTTCCCCATCACTTTCAGGCACACCAATCAGACGTAGATTTGGTCTTTTCACATAATTCCATATTTCTTGGAGGCTTTGTTCATTTCTTTTTACTGTTTTTTCTCTACACTTCTCTTCTCACTTCATTTCATTCATTTGATCTTTAGTCACTGATACTCTTTCTTCCAGTTGATCAAGTCGGTTACTGAAGCTTGTGCATTTGTCACGTAGTTCTCGTGTCATGGTTTTCATCTCTGTCAGTTCTTTTAAGGTCTTCTTTGCATTGATTATTCTAGTTATCCATTCATCCATTCTTTTTTCAAGGTTTTTAGTTTCTTTCCGCTGATTACGTAGTTCCTCCTTTAGCTCTGAGAAGTTTGATCGACTGAAGTCGTCTTCTCTCACCTTGTCAAAGTCATTCGCCATCCAGCTTTAGTTCCATTGCTGGCGATGAGCTGCATTCCTTTGGAGGGGGAGATGAGCTCTGATTTTTTTTGAATTTCCAGCTTTTCTGCCCTGCTTTTTCCCCATCTTTGTGGTTTTATCTGCCTTTGGTCTTTGATGATGGTGACGTATTGATGGGATTTTGGTGTGGGTGTCCTTTCTGTTTGCTAGTTTTCCTTGTAACAGTCAGGACCCTCAGCTGCAGATCTGTTGGAGTTTGCTTGAGGTCCACTCCAGACCGTGTTTGCCTGGGTATTAGCCACGGAGGCTGCAGAAGATAGAATACAGCAAGTGTTGCTGTCTGATTCTTGCTCTGGAACCTTCATCTCAGGGCTGTACCCCGCCATGTGAAGTGTGAGGTGTTGGTCTGCACCTCGGTTGAAAATTTAGAAGTCACCCGTCTTCTGTGTCACTCATGCTGGGAACTGGAGGCTGGAGCTGTTCCTATTCGGCCATCTTGGGCGCCCCCCTCGTCGTTCAATTTTTATAATGTTTATTGACTATTTACCGTGGGTCAGGCATTTTTCTAGGAGCTGGAGATTTGACAGCTAAAATGACAGATGAGGTCTCTCTATTATAGGGATTACCACCCCTGGAGTCACAGTTTAGTTGCAATAAAGCAAGTTGAGTTCTATGATAGAGGAAGTATAGTGTGTAGTGGTAGTTCACAGGAAGGAGGTGTGTATGTGAGTGTTATGGGGATGGTGTAATGGTCCCGGAAGACTTCCCAAAAGGGATAAAATCTGAGACCTGAAGGATAAGTAGGTTCTTGTCAGGTCAAGTTAGGATTTAATGTTTCAGACAGAAGGAATAAAAGAGTGGCTCTCAAAAAATGCATTTAAAAATTATTACAAAGCTATAGTAATCAAAATAGTGTGGTACTGGCAGAAGACAGACACATAGATCAATGAAATTGAATGGAAAGCCCCAAAATAAACACTAATTTATATGGTCCAACAGTGTTTGACAGGGGTGCCAAGACGACTCAGTCAGGAAAGGACGGCCTCTTCACCAGATAGTGTTGGGAAAACTGATAACCCCATGTCAAAAAATGAAGCTATATATCTTATACCATACACAAAGATTGACACAAAATGGATTAAAGATCTAAAGATAAGACCTAAAACTTTAAAGCTCCTAGAAGAAAACATAGGAGAAAAGTTTTATGACATTGAGTTTGGCAGTTTCTTGGATATGACAGCAAAAGCACAGACAATAAAAGCAAAAATAAAAAATAGGATTGTATTAATCTTAAAACTTTTTGTGCCTCAGAGAATACAAGAGAGTGAAAAAGCAAACTATGGAAAGGGAGAAAATATTTGTAAGTCATGTGTTTGATAAGAGGCTAATACCCAGTATATAAAGAGCTACTCTTACAGTTCAATAACAACAAAAGAATAACTGAATTTTAAAATGGGCCAAAGACTTAAATAGACATTTTTCCAAAGATGATATATAAATGGCCAGCAAATATATGAAAAGATGTTGAGGCTGGGTGTGGTGGCTCATGCCTGTAATCCCAGCACTTTGAGAGGCCCAGGCAGGCGGATCATGAGGTCAAGAGATTGAGACCATCCTGGCCAACATGGTGAAACCCCGTCTCTACTAAAATACAAAAAATTAGCCGGGCGTGGTGGTGCACGCCTGTAGTCCCAACTACTCAGGAAGCTGAGGCAAGGGAATTGCTTGGATCCAGGAGGTGAAGGTTGCAGTTGAGCCAAGATCGCACCACTGCACTCCAGCCTGGTGACAGAGCAAGACTGCATCTCAAAAGGAAAAAAAAAGAAGTTGAAGATCACTAATCATTAGATATATGCAAATCAAAACCACAAGGAGATACCTAACCTTACACCCATTAAGATGGCTACTATTTAAAAAAAAAAAAAAATTTTGACAAGGATGTAGGGAAATTAGAAACTTGTTGGGCACTGTTGGTAGGAATGTAAAATGGTTCAGCCCCTGTGGAACACAGTATGGCCATTCCTCAAAAAAAGTTTAAAAATTACTCTGTAAATTCAGCAATCCCACTTTTGGATATATCCAAAAGAACTGAAAGCAGGATCTTGAAGAGGAATTTGCACACCCATGTTGATAGCAGCACTATTCGTGATAATCAAGAGGTAGAAACAACCTAAGTGTGCATCTATGGTTTAATGGATAAACAAAATACAGTATCTACATACAATGAAATATTACTGAGCCTTAAGAAAGGAAATTCTGACACGTGCTACAACGTGGATGAATCTCGAGGATATTATGCTAAGTGAAATAAGCCAGTCATAATAAAAAGACCCATACTATATGGTTCCCCTTACATGAGGTATCTAAAGTAGTCAAATTCGTAAAAACAGGAAATAGAATTGTTGCTTAATGGATATAGAGTTGCAGTTTGCAAGATGAAAAGTTCTGGAGATTGGTTGCACAACATGAATGTACTTAACACTACTGAACTATACACTCAGTGGTTAAGATGGTAAATTTTGCCCAGGCTCAGTGACTCATTCCTGTAATCTCAACACTTTTGGGAGGCCAAGGCCAGAGGATTGCTTGAGCCCAGTTGTTCAAAACTAGCGTGGACAACATAGCAAGACCCCTTTAAAAAAAGATGGTAAATGTTATATGCTTTAAAAAAAATTAAAAAGGACTATAGGCTGAGCACAGTGGCTGATGCCTGTAATCAGCACTTTGGGAGGCCAGGGCAGGAGTATCATTTGAGGCCACAAGTTCAAGACCAACCTGGGCAAGAAAATAAGACCCTGTCTACAAAAAAAAAATTTTTTTTAATTAGCTAGGCATGTTGGCACCCACCTGTAATCCTGGCTACTCAGGAGGCTAAGGCAGGAAGATTGTTTGAGCCCAGGAGTTAGAGACTTCAGTGAGCCATGATTGTGCCACTGCTTTCCAGACTGGGTGATAGAATGAGACCTTGTCTCAAAAAAATAAAAAGGACTTTAAACTTTTAGAAACATGAAGCATATGTACATTTTTTACATTTTATACTGTCATGTAAGCCATGTTTCTAAATCAGCGGTGTCTAAACTTTTGGCTTCCCTGGGCCACATTGGAAGAATTGTCTTGGGCCACACATAAAATACACTAACGCTTAACTATAGCTGATAAGCTAAAAAAGTTCATGGATAAATCTCATAATGTTTTAAGAAAGTTTACGAATTTCTTGGGCCACATTCAAAACTGTTCTGGGCTGTGGGTTGGACAAGCTTATTCTGAATATTGAAAAAGATACTGATTTAAAAACTAGGCAGGTCAAAGGGGTTGAGGCATAGCATTTTGAGTTTGAGTATAATTTAATAGAAAATTAAATTCTATCCACAAAATTAATAACATACGTAAAGGCACTGAGATGGGAGGGAGCAAGTCTTGAACAGTGGGCAACTGCCTAGGTTTTGCTTAGCTGGGACAGACGTGTGAATAAGATTGAAGGAATGGCTCTACTTTATGAAGACTTTAATTATATGGCTAAGAGCTTGGATTTCATGTCTAAGAAAATGAATGTCACAATTATAGCAATAATAAGAGCACTTCTTATGTGCTAAGTTAACACTGAGCTAAAGTGCTTTCCAGGGATTATCAAATGTACTTTTCTGAGCTTCAGCAGGGAACATGTTCCACCTGCTTTTTCCTGTGTACAATTAATTGGCTCTTGGAGAAGGTGAAGGTAGTGAAAATAGGTTGTTGACATAATTCAGATATAAAATCGGAGGCGTGAATAAAAAAAAGACCATTCTGAAAATTGCACATTTGTAGACTTTATTAAAACTACTCCAAAATGAAATTGCACAAGTACAAACTTGTGTAATTAGGAAGATGATGTGCTGTTGACAGTAATGAAGGATAAAAAGGAAATTCAGAAAATTATAGCAGTGCTTGACAGACTTTTCAGCATTTCTTGTATTGGAGTGATTCTGACAACAGAGGTACTATGAAATGGAAAGTGAGGAGAGGTGTAGTAACAGTTTATGGTTTATCAGTATTTTGGAGGGTGCCTATTTTTTTGTAGAGATTCTGAATAAAGGTTTTACAATAATTAAGCAATACCTTATTTTGGTTCTCATTCTATTACGTGCTTCAGAATCTACAAAAATATCTGGAGTTAATTCTCTCTTACAGAGTTAACACCTCAGCAAAGTTATTTTGTTCTTTCATGATGAGCATTATTAATATTTTTGTTTTGTTATCTTAACCTTAAGACGTGAGAGGGGATGAACACTGAAGGGTTACAGGAGCTGGGGGAAGGTCTGCTGTATGCTGTACTCCATTTTTCTCTGCAAAGTATCTTGATATCCTCAAAATTAATTCTAGTTTTCTTTCCTTTGCCCATCAAGGGAGTTAACCCTTGTTCAAGGCTACTGTCTGTCACCATTCTTTCATAGATTTTAGAAACTGATGTGTACATATACATGCATGGTCTGTGTTCAGCATGAACCATTTTTTTAAAAGGCATCTTTAAATAAAAGTACTCAGCTAAAGTGTTGGTGACTTCCTATGTAATATTTTGATCTTATCCTTTAAATACATAGGCATGATTGAATTTGCATCTCAGTGAATTTTTGCATGTGTGCTTTTTCTTATGATTTTACTTTTGGAACGGTCTTAATAAAATGTGCAAATAAAAAATAAATGTTAAAATTCCATGGGATTTTTTTTAAATGGGAAAATTTTTTTTCTACTGGCTGTGATTAAAATTTGTTTACAGATACTTAGTTAAATTGGAACACACTAGGAAGTATAGAAAAATGTTTGGGTAGTATGTATAGTATGGCATTGTTATGTTAACTTATGTAAAAACCAGTCTTTATTTTAAAATCCAACTCTACAAGTTAATAGCATACTATTTATTTTTTAAATGCTGAAAACATTGTTAAATTACTAATTTTTAAATAGATTTTATTTTGCAAATGATTTGATTAACTTAAAATGGGTTTAATTATGCTATAAAAATTATTTTTGCTTATTTTACTATATTTCTAGTAGTATGTTTTAGCATATGTAAAAGCTTAAGCAAAATTATTGTCAGTCATTATTAAATGAAGAATGATAGCTACAAATAAAGATACTTTGAGAAAGAGACTTTCTGATGAAAAGTGATGTTTCAAAAATAAGCTGGAAAAACACGGTGGGATAGTTAACAGTTATTCCTCATCTCGTGTTTCACCTCCCTAATCATTCTGAATAGCAATGCATTCATTTTTATCATTATTCTCATGTCTTACCTTCTGCTATATATAAAAAATAAGCCATGTTTTCTTGCTGCTTCCAAACTATTAATAAAAGCAAAACAGAATGTGTTCAATCTAGATAATTTGGATGTTCTTTAAGTGTACTATTTTGATATTTACTCTTAGGCTGATTTTTTTCCCTTGCCATCTAAAATGTTTGTTTCATTTTCCCCTACCCAATCAATGTATACACAGGGAAATCAAATGTTTTAATGTTAAGAAAAACGAAACATTAGAAAGATATGTTTGAAAAAAGCAGGTACATCCTAAAAGCAAAATTTAGTTGTTTGGAATTCTGTTTTAGATTATCCACACAACTACTTCTTTCTATAGATATGGTTAATACAATGATAAATGACTAAACCAGAATATTAAACTATCAGTGACGTTCACAGGTTTCATCAAAATAAGGGAAACTTCTTGGATATATTTGTTTTCTGAACTATCGTTTTGTCCCCTCATAACTAATAACTCTCAGGAATTATATCTCCCTTTGCCAAGAGAAAAAAACCTGTCTTTAGTAGGTCCTATAAAGCATCCCTAGGTGCTTAATAATAGAATTTGTGCACTAAATCTTACTCCTAGTCCAACAAGAATCTTGTCATCAGCCCTGGACATCCTAAATTTGGAGACAGCCACATCTGTAATACTGTTTTAGGATGTGTAACCCAACCTGCAGTACCTCTCTAGTATTTCATCCCACATCAGAGCATTTTTGCCTCTTAGGAATTATTTTCTAGGGAGGAATAGATTCTTGTCTTCTATGTTCTGTATATAGTTCCCCTTGTATATAGTTCCACCATGGCCATTTATTGAATTTAAATCCCTGTTTTATAATGTCTGTGTCACCCAAAACAATCTATAGATTCAATACAATTCCTATCAAAATACCGGTGACATTCTTCACAGAAATAGAAAAAAGGAAATCCTAAAATTCATGTGGAACCTCAAAAGACCCCAAATAACCAAAGTCATCTTGAACAAAAAACAAAGCTGGAGGTGTCATACTACCTGACTTCATAATATACTACAAAGCTATTGTAACCAAAATAACATGGAACTGGCATAAGAACAGACACATTGACTAATGGAACAGAATAGAGAGCCCAGAAATAATTCCACACATTTACAAACAACTGTTTGTTTGTTTTTTGAGACAGAGTCTCGCTCTGTTGCCCAGGCTGGGGTGCAGTGGTGCGATCTCACCTCACTGTGGCCTCTGCCTGCAGGTTCAAGTGATCCTCCTGAGTAGCTGGGATTACAGGCATGCACCACCATGCCTGGCTAATTTTTGTATTTTTAATAGAGACAAGGTTTTACCATGTTGGCCAGGCTGGTCTCCAACTCCTGGCCTCAAGTGATCCACCCACCTCAGCTTCCCAAAGTGCTGGGTTTACAGGGGTGAGCCACCACGCCCAGCCCGACAACCAACTGGTTTTTGACAAAGGGGACAGTAATACACAATGGGGTAAGGACATTCTCTTCAGTAAATCATGTTGGGAAAACTGGATAAACTGCAGAAGAAAATTAGACCCTTATCTCTCACCATATACAAAAAATTAACTTGGATTAAAAAAAAAAAAGTAGGACTTGAAATTATGAAACTATTAGGAGAAAACAAGAAAAGCTATGTGACATTGATCTGCGCCATGACCTTAAAAGCACAGGCAACAAAAGCAAAAATAGACAAATGGGGTTATGTCAAATTAAAAAGCTTCCGCACAGCAAAGTAAAGAGACAACCTGCTTACCGGATAGGAGAAAATATTTGCACACCATACATCTGATAAGGGGTTAATATCTAAAATATATAAGGAACTCAACTCAATAGCAAGTAAACAACTTGGTTTTTAAATGTGCAAAAGACCTGAATAGACATTTCCCAAAGGAAGATGTAAATGGCCAACAGGTATATGAAAAAAGGCTTAATGTCACTAATCGTCAGGTAAATGCAAATCAAAACTACAATGAGGTATCATCTCACTCCTGTTAGAATTGCTATTATCAAAAAGACAAAAGGTAAGTGTTGGAGAGGATGTGGAGAAAAGGGAACACACTGTTTGTGGGAATGTAAATTAGTATAGCCATTATGGAAAACAGTATGGAGGGTCCTCAAAAAATGAAAAAATAGAACTACCTGATCCTGTAATCCCACTACTGAGTATATATCCAAAGGAAATGAAATCAGTATGTCAAAGAGATAACTGCACATAAACAGCAGTATTCACATTAGCCAAGATATGGAGTCAACCTAGGGGTCCATCACCAGATGAAGGGGCAAAGAAAATATGGTTTATATACATGGTGGAATGCTATTCAGGTATCAAAAAGCAAAATTCTGTTCTTTGCAATAACATGGATGAACCTAGAGGACACTGTGTTAAGTGAAATAAGCCAAGCACAGAAAGAGAAGTGTTGCATGATCTCACCCAATATGTAAAACCTAAAAAGTATATCCCATAGAAGTAGAGAATAGAATGGTGGTTACCAGTGGCTGGGGTGGTTTGAGAAAATGACAGGATGGAATAATGTCGGTCAAAGGATATACAGTTAAGAGGAATAAGTTCAAGAAATCTGTTGTACAGCATGGTGACTATGGTTAATGGTGATATATTCTTGGAAAATGCAAATAGTAGTAAGTGTTCTCACCACAAAAATGACAACTATTTGAGGCAATGCATGTGTTAATTAGCTACATTTAACCATTACACAGTGTATATATACTTCAAAATATTATATTGTACATAATACAATTTTATCTGTCAATTTAAAATAAGTAAACTATATTTTTTTAAACCCACCTTTTTTTTTTTTTTTTTTTTTTTTTTTGAGACCTAGTTTTCCTCTGTCACCCAGGCTGGAGTGCAGTGGTGCGATCTCCACTCACTGCAACTTCCGCCCACTGGGTTCAAGTAGTTCTCCTGCCTCAGCCTCCCAAGTAGCTGGGATTACAGGTGCCTGCCACCACACCCAGCTAATTTTTGTATTTTTACTACAGATGGGGTTTCACTGTGTTGGCCAAGCTGGTCTCAAACTCCTGACCTCAGGTGGTCCACCCGCCTCAGCCTCCTAAAGTGCTCGGATTACAGGCGTGAGCCACCATGCCTGGCCAAAAACCCACTCTTTCATGCATAACAACCAAAAATAAACACTTCTATATCAGAATTATGATCATTTTTGTCTTATATTTTAAACACTATCAGTACTGAGTGGTGAACCACTTGGGATATTTTGAGGTGAGCTTTGGTCCCTGTGCTTCATTCAAGGTCTAGGAAGAATAACATATGTATTTACATTATTATAGTGTGTTTTTTTAAAGTACAATATCTAAAAAATCTATATAGCCAGAAAAGTTTTTTGAAAAAGATTAATGAGAGAGGAGAGGTAGAATGTGCCATGCAGGAGAATTAAGACCTGTGGTTTAAAAAAAAAAGTTCAGAAAGATACCGATTAAGGGCCAATTCCAGGAGTCAGTCTGCCAGAGTTCTTCCTGGTTCTTCCTTTTATTCTCTGTGGCACCTTGAACACTAATTGCCTTATATGAACATGGATTCATGTGTATATCTACCTCATGGATGTATTGTGAAGATTACATGAGATAATTCACATAAAAGGGCTTGGCATAGTGTCTGGCTCAGAGTAATTTGTAAGTAAGTATCAACTGTGATTATTATCATCATCTTGAATAATGTGTGGAAAATGTTTATTTGGCTACTGTGCTTTGGAGACAGGATGATCCTTTGTAACTCAAGGGTATGTGTCTAAGTGTTTATTATTACGACTATTTACCATTTGATGCTTAAAGTAGAATCCCAGTTACCTGCTAATGGCTCATTTCAGGTTATATATGGTGCTTATGTTTTGTATTTTCTAAAATTAAGATTTTCATATTGCTATATGTACCAGAAATCACGGAATTTGAAATGAGAAAGAATCTGATTTTATAGCATTCAGAGACAATTTTTAATAACGTATATAATTTTGTGTATATTTACTTGGTAAAAAATAAAATTGTAAAGTTAAATCAGCTTCACTGTCACCTTGGAAGATCTATGGGCTTTTAAATCTCTTGTGTCTTAGGTTTTTATTCGTATAGTTTTTCTGAGACCTAAAGTGAAAATATAAATAGTCATATGCCATATAAC
This sequence comes from Macaca nemestrina, assembly GCF_043159975.1. NCBI lineage: Eukaryota > Metazoa > Chordata > Mammalia > Primates > Cercopithecidae > Macaca > Macaca nemestrina. The sequence goes on along the minus strand of NC_092129.1, from coordinate 103,160,839 downwards.
ATTTCAGTCAGTGATGGCCCACCTGTGTAACAGTGGTCCCATAAGGTTTTAATACTGTATTTTTACTGTACTTTTCTATTTTTAGGTACACAAATACTGTTGTGTTACAGTTGCCTACAGTATTCAGTATATAACATGCTATACAGGTTTGCAGCCTAGGAGCAGTAGGTTATACCATATAGCCAGGATGTGTAGTAGGGTTTACCAATAGGTCTGTTTAAGCGTGTTCTATGAATGTTCACGCAATAACTAAATCACCCAACAACACATCTCAAAACATATTCTCATCAAGCAGTGCATGACTGTAAATAAGTACATAAAGTATAATAAAACTTTTTCCAAATTTTTCTCCAGCTAGAGATTTGCATCTAATTAATTTGGAAAGATTTGACTTCGACGTCTGGGAGTAACATACTTAAGTAGCTTTTTATTTTATTTATTTTATTTTTTTTGAGACAGAGTCTCGCTCTTAAGCCCAGGCTGGAGTACAGTGGTGCCATCTTGGCTCACTGCAGCCTCTACGTCCTGGGGTCAAGCGATTCTTGTGCCTCAGCCACCCAAGAGGCTGGGATTACAGGCACGCACCACTACACCTGGCTCATTTTTGTATTTTTTTTTTTTCAGTAGAGACTGTTTCACCATGTTGGCCAGGCTGGTCTCGAACTCCTGGCCTCAAGTGATCTGCCTGCCTTGGCCTCCGAAAGTGCTGGGATTACAGGCATGATCCACTGCACCCAGCCTAAATAGGATTTTTTAAAAATCTCGTTTCACAGGACTGGAATGACTTCATTCACATTTAGATAGTTATGTTTAATACAGATTAAACTAAGCCAGTTTTTTAAAAGTGTAACCGGATATGGTGCATTTTTATAGATGTTCTTAGGCAATCTTTCTGTTTTTTAAAGCACTTAATAGCCATGTGAATGTATTCTGTATTTGAGGAGAGTAAGGTCAAGTGTGAATATACCAGTTAAGAAATAGAACTGTAGTTCTGCTTTTTATTTTTTTTTTCTACAAAGCTTTTCTCAGAGAAAACAAACTAAGATGGTTTAACTGTATTGTCATTGATAGATTAATTCATTTATTCAGATTATATTTGAGGCCGTACTATTTATCAGCCACTATTATGGGACTGCCAATGCAGGTATGAACAAGTAAGATAAGGCTATTGACTTCATAGTATTTACATTCCATGAGAGATGATAGACAAGAAACAAGCAAACAAATAGGAAAATTTCAAACTGTAACAAATGCTAGCAAGGAAATAATGTTATGTTATAGGGTACTTAGTAAGAGTTTGGCCCCAGGCAGGCTACTTAGACTGATCAGAAAGAGCTTTTGTTAGGGTTTGATATTACTGGAGAATGGGAAGAAATTTGTCACATAGAGTTGACCTAAGAGATTTCAAATGTAGAGAATAGCAAGAACAAAATGCCTACAATGCAAAAAATTTTGGTGTATTTGAGTTTGGATATTATTCTAAGCTTTGTATTAGAATATTTGTATTTAGGGTATAGCTAAGATGCTGCTGTTTCTGCTACATCAGAAGAGGTCTTATCCTCAGAGAATAGTTAAGACTAGAGGGTGACAGGACAAGCTTTTAGGAAAACCATTGATGAGTTTTTGAAGTATTTTATTTTATTTTATTTTGAGACAGAGTCTCGCTCTGTTGCCCAACCTGGAGTGCAGTGGTACAATCTTGGCTCACTGCAACCTCCACTTCCCAGGTTCAAGTGATTCTCCTGCCTCAGCCTCCCGAGTAGCTGGGACTACAGGCGTCCACTACCACACCCTGCTAATTTTTGTATTTTTTAGTAGAGGTGGGGTTTCACCATGTTAGCCAGGCTGGTCTTGAACTCCTGACCTCAAATGATCCGTCCACCTCAGTCTCCCAAAGTGCTGGAATTACAGGCGTGAGCCACCGCACCCAGCCATTGACAAACTTGAAGCAAAGGAATGACATAATGTGTCTCTGGCTTCTCTGTGGAGGATGAATTATGCAGACTCAAGAATAGAAGCAGGAATCAGTGGTGTGCTGGAGTGGGCTATAACTGGTTAGAATAATAGAAGAGGAAAAGTGGCGGGTATAGATTTAGGACACATAAGTTAACAGATGCTATCGGAGCTATAGGACAAGAGGAGATAACCTAAAGGGAGAGAAGAGAGGAGGGTTCCTGATTGAACCTTGAAGTCGGACTGACCCATGAATCGAAAATCCACATATAATTTTTGACTCCCCAAAAACTTCACTACTAATAACCTTCTCTAGACTGGAAGCCTTACTGGTAACATAAATGGTTGATTAACACATTCTGTAGGTTATATGTGTAATATGCTGTATTCTTACAATAAAATAAGCTAGAGAAAATAAAATAGTAAGAAAATCATAAGAGAAAATACATGTACTATTCATTAAGTGGAAGTGGATCATCACAAAGATCTTCATGAACCTCATTGTCTTCACTGTGAGTAGGCAGAGGAATAGGAGGAGAAAGAAGAGAGGTTGGTCTTGCTGTCTTGTGTAGGTGGTAGAAGTGGAAGAAAATCCACAAAGAAATGGACCCATGCAACTCAAATGCATGTTTTTCAAGGGTCAGCTGTACCTCAGCATTTAAAATTGAATAGAAAAGAGAAGCCAACATAAACTGAAAAAGAGAGGCTAAGAGATAACATACCTTCAGAGGGAAGAGTCCTGGAAGCCAAAAACAAAGTATTGAATACTGCTGAGTTGAATAAAATGAGGAGCTACAGAAGTGACCTTTGGCTTTGGTTAAAGCACATTATGGGTGATTTTTATACGGGTTTTTTTCCTGGAGGGACAGTCCAGTATGCATTTCAAGTAGTCTGAAGAGTGAATAAAAGATAAGGAAAAAAATAGCAAATATAGAGAAATCTTTCAGGTTTTGCTGTGAGAGAATAGAGAAATGAGTTGGCAGCCAGAGAGCCTGTGGGGGTCAAGGAAAGGCTATGGGTTTTTAGTTTTAGACCATGAGAGATTCGGGGGGTAGACTTTAGGCTGTAGGCAGGAAAAGAAACTGACAGTATTGAAGGAGCCTGAGCTAATAGTCCTTGGGAAGGCAAGAGGAGACCAGATTCAGAACACAGCAAGAGGGAGGCCTTTAATGGGAGGAAGGTCCTTTGTCCTTCATAATGGGAAGAAAAGTAGAGAATATGGGTATAGTTGAAGATAGGTTACAGATTTGTTGGAGGGAAGGTAAGAATATTCTTTTTGCTTCTATTTTCTTAAGTTTGAAACTAGATCTTTAGCAATGATGGAGGGAAGACAGTATTAGGATTTTGAGAAGAGAAGTTATGAAATAGTTGTGTCAAGAGCATAAGTTTACTAAGGAAACACAGAGTGGGTTAGGATAGTGTTGAGTACCTATTTGAAGTTTGTGCTTCTCAACTCAAGTCAACCTAATTGTATGATTTTTCCTCCAATGTTGCTCGTGTTCAGGCTAAAAACAAACAAACAAACAAAACATGTCGTTTAACCAGGATTGGAGTTTTGTCAGATAAGTATAAAGAGGAAGATTCCACACTCTTTACCCCTAAGGTAGGATAGGTATGAGAAGGAAAACAGCCTCCATGAAAGTGAAGAGTAATGACTAAGAGTTAGGACTCTAAAGCCAAATTGCTTGTGTTTAAATCCCTACCTCTCCCATTTACTAGCTGTATCGCATATCATTTCTGTCTTTCAGTTTCCTTACTTGTAAATGTGAGTAATAGTGCCTACTACAAAGGATCAACTGGGATTAATTAAAATACACAAAGCACTCAAACAGTTCTTGGTATTTAGTAAGTACACTGTAAGGTTAGAAGAGGTCTTGTCCTCAGAGAATAATTAAGACTAGAAGGTGACAGGACAAGCTTTGAGGAAAACCATTGATGGGTTTTAAGCAAAGGAATGACATAATTAAGACTAGAAGGTGACAGGATGTGCAGAGGAAAGGCTAATGATCTGTTGAGCACATATCTGAAGTTTCCTAGGCCGGGCGCGGTGGCTCACGTCTGTAATCCCAGCACTTTGGGAGGCCGAGATGGGCGGATCACGAGGTCAGGAGATCGAGACCATCCTGACTAACACGGTGAAACCCCGTCTCTACTAAAAATACAAAACTTAGCTGGGCGCGGTGGCGGGCGCCTGTAGTCCCAGCTACACGGGAGGCTGAGGCAGGAGAACGGCGTGAACCCGGAAGGCGGAGCTTGCAGTGAGCTGAGATCCGGCCACTGCACCACAGCCTGGGCAACTGAGCGAGACTCCGTCTAAAAAAAAAAAAAAAAAAGAAAGAAAGTTGAGACAACAGTAAGAGCATGGGAGATTGGATCGGATTAGGGAAGTACAGAGTGTCAGGTTTATAATGAGTGACAATAACCTGTTCGTAAAATACTTAGTAAGTGTTGTCTTCCATCCTTTTTTTTTTTTTTTTTTTTTTTCTTGAGATGGAGTCTCACTCTGTCCCCAGGCTGGAGTGCAGTGGTGTGGTCTCAGCTCACTGCAACCTCCAACTCCATGGTTCAAGTGATTCTCCTACCTCAGCTTCCCCAGTAACTGGGATTACAGGCATGAACCACCACACCCAGCTAATTTTTGTATTTTCAGTAGAGACGGGGTTTCACCATGTTGGCTAGGATGGTCTTGATCTCCTGACCTCATGGTCTGCCCGCCTCACCCTCCCAAAGTGCTGGGATTACAGGTGTAAGCCACCATGCCTGGCCTCCATCCATATTTTTAATACTCAAGGGAAGTTTCCAGCTTTCTGGAATGACTGGCTTTATGAATTGACTAAATAAATGATTGCTGAAGATTATTTAGTGACAGTGCCAACATTGGAACCTAGAACTGTTGACCAAAATGAAATAGATTATTAATGTTACATCTATTAGATGATAACAATTACTGAATGGTAATTTTTCATTAGTTAGAAAAGTTTGGAAAGAGCATCTACTTATAGCTTTTTTCCCCTGATGTTCTCTTCCCTAATCAACAGCAGGGTTTTTTGCCCCATTGCGTGGTGCTTACAATAATTCATTAATTTATATTCTTGGAATGTGCTAGAAACACTTAGTCCCCAGATACCTCTTTAGAATTGAGTAATAGTGAATCTTTCTCTTTCAGCCCTCCCCCTGCCTTTCGTGGCAAAGGAAGGAGAGAAAGGGAAAATGCAGCTAATGATAAGAAAACTAGCCAAAGTATCTTTGTGGTGTTATTCTGAAGTGAGGTCTACTCACTTTTTATCGCCATTTAAAATGAACTTTAAAAATTGAGATGGTATGATGCAATATTTCTTTTCTTATTTAAATTTTAGCTTTTTACGCTATAAAGTGTAAAAACAAATCTGTACTACCTACTAATTGTCACAGGGCATAACTTGCCCAGAGAAATCTACAGCTTTTATCTTTTTTCATAAACAGCTTTTTTGCTTTATTTTTATATTTGATATATGTTATATTTGTGAAACAAAACATGACACTAAATTATGTTTCATGACAATTCGGGTCCAATTTATCTGAGTTGTAACTTTGAAAGTATTTGCAAATAATTGTCCAGTGGACTAAAGATCAAGTCAGAGAAACTATGATTAACAGCCCCTAAAAGAAAGATTACAAATGCAACTTTGATTTACTTGCATCACTTTAAACAAACTAGAAGTTTTATTTTTATTTTTTTAAGTTTTCTGGTTATATTAAATAGTTTGTTACTGTATTTCCTGGAAAGTAGCAAGTTATTGAGAGGAGGGAGTTAATTGCAAACAAAACAGCTCATTTGACAGAGATGATGTAAATGTTTGATACAAAGTTTAAGATGATAGAAATGTTCTGTATCTTAACTGTAGTGAAGAATCTTGATTGTGGTGATGGTTTATGGGTGGGTGCATGCACTAGTCAAAACATCAAATACGTGTAGTAAATATATACAGTTTCACAAAGCCATAAAACATGTTTGGCAATAATTCTACATTTTAACTTATATTCACAGGACAATTCAAGATAGGTTAGTGAGTCCTCAGTTTTCCAGTTTGCTGCCAAGAAATTCAGAGCCGCATCTGATGCTTAATTATAACCTACTACCCCTCATAATTAACGTACTTGCTTCCTAGTATTGTTTTGATTTCATAGGAAATAATGATGACAACTGTTTCTTGAGCATTTTCTATGTGCCAGGCACTCTGATAACTTTAGTATGTTACTTATTTAATTTTGACAACCATTCAAGTATAAGTATTTTCATCTTCTTTAATGGATAAGGAAAACTGGTTTGACAAAATTAAGCATGTTGCCCAAGGTCATACAACTGCTAAGTATTAGAGCTCGGACTTGGATTTAGGCCATCTTGACTTTAACTGCTGTTCTTGGAGGCCCTACCCTCTACTGCCTGTCTTTTCATTGCCTGGGGTTTCTGTGAAACACTGCTTTATTGAGTATGTGTATTTATTTTGTATTTATTCTGAAGAAGAGGCATGGTACAAAGTTTGATACACCGTGGGGATACGTTATATTTGCATTATGATCTAAGCCAGTGGTGTTTAAAGTGTGATATTCACAAACTTTGTTAAGAGACATGATGAAATAAGCACAGAGATAAAAGTAAACATTTAGAAACTTTTATAGCAATTTAATATTACTGCAACAACTAAAGCACATGATTTTATATTTTAGAAAAGTATTGGTCAGTGATGGGTTGGGTGGAAATACTGATCTTTCACTACAGATACTTTGAGAAGTATTGACCTAAGCCATTATAAAATAAAATATGGGGGAGAATACCTGAGAACTGCAATTTGTATGTGTATATTGGATGAAAGGCTTAAGATGGTGTATCTTTACACTTCTCTTGTGACATATAATGAGTAATTTTATTTGCATTAAAGTCATTGGGGAATTACAACTAAATTTTTAGTGCTAGGATTTGACTATTGTATTAGTTTTCACGCTGCTGATAAAGACATACCTGAGACTGGGCAATTTACAGAAGAAAGAGGTTTAATCGGACTTACAGTTCCACATGACTGGGGAAGCCTCACAATCATCGTGGAAGGCAAAGAGGAGCAAGTCACATCTTACATGGATGGCGGCAGGCAAAGAAAAAAAAAAAGCTTGTGCAGGAGAACTCCTCCTTATAATACCATCAGATCTCACCCACCACCATGAGAACACCATGGGAAAGACCTGCCCCTATGATCCAGTTACCTCCCACCAGGTCCCTCCCCACAGCAAGTGGGAATTCAAGATGAGATTTGGGTAGGACACAGCCAAACCCTATCAACCATTTTTTCACATGAAAAGTAATACTGCAGCTCTGCTGATGAAACTTCTGCAAAATGTCCCTTCTCATTTTTCAGTAATTTAAGATTTTGCTTTTAATATTCTGTGTTTTTGTGTGTCTTAAGCTATATGAACTCTTTTTAATCATACTTAAATATTTAGGAATTTATTGCCTTAAAAAAAAGGTAAGAAAGTTCAAATTAATTACCTGAACAAACTTTTTAGCTGTAGATGCATACAAGAGTCATAAACCTTACAAATTTAACTGGTCATTATTAATTGGCTTTTTTATAGCAAATAAGAAAAGATTATCTGAAGGATGTGTATGTTAAGATAATATTGCTTAAAAATTATATTATTAGGCTGATAAACAACCCCTATTTTCATTAATAGAAATTACTACTAAATTGTTTTGCAGGTTAATCTTCCTCATGCACTGAGTATTATATATCTTCAAAATGAATGCTATTTTATATCTTATTCTGGAAATCTTGCTAAGGAAAGAAAAAAAATGTTCCTGCTGATAAAATGTATGCATGTGTTTTATTCCATCTACCACAAGTACATTATTTCATTCATTGATTGGAATTTAGTTATTTTATACAAATTTTATGTGCTTTCAGAAAATCCAGTCAAGTTGATATTTTCCCTGAGTTTAATTTAGTTTTGCTATCCTTCTGATTTCTGAGAAACAGAACTAGAAATGTTTTAGGTTGTGTTCACTATAACCTTCATTCCGTATATGTTACTGTTAGTATTTAACTGTTTAATTAGCTATCAAAGTTTATGGCTTTACTTGTTTAATGTGCTGGTCTTTTGTATCTAACATACCTACAGATACTGCTTTGTGTGTATGCTGTGTTTGTGTGTTTATGGTTAAATCTAGTATTTAAAAGTTTTAGAAACCATGGGTTGATAATGAAATAGCTTGTATCTTTTTAAATTTATTACCAGTTTTTATTATGTTTAAACACATTGATCATGAGTCCAACTGTAGCCTCACTATTGTAAGTTATGTGTTGTCCAGCATAGAGACATGTATAAAACATAGTTCCTGCTCTCAAAGAACTTTCCTGGTAGGAAAATTGCATAGCAAATCCTTATATAAAACAAAAATTAATTTGATGTGCAAGGTTAAGATTATTTTGATTCACATATTTAAGTTCCTATTTATTGTGAGTTCTTCAGAGTACTTCACAATACTGCTTTATGTTTGATTTGCTGCTCTTAGTCCAAAGCATGAAGGGACAGTAGTGTGCCCACCCCCCACCATATTCACCGGGGATATGTTCTAAGACCCCCCCAATGGATGATTGAAACTGCAGATAGTACCAAACTCTGTAAATTCTGGGGTTTTTTTTCTATACATATATACGGATGATAAAGTTTAATTTACAAATTAGGCATAGTACTCTTGCGCTTTACAGCTATTATTAAGTAAAATAAGGGCACAAGCACTGTGCTACCACAACAGTCTATAACCCACACAGCTACTAAGTGATTAATGGGCAGTTGTCATCTGTAGCGTGGATACGCTGTACAAAGGAAGGATTCACTTTGTTCTGTGAGAGGTTTTGTCATGTTACTCAGAATGCTATGCAATTTAAAACTTATGATTGTTTATTTCTGCAATTTTTCATGTAATATTTCCAGACTGTGGTTGACTGAGGTTAACTGAAACCCCACAGACAGCAAAAATGTGGATGGGGGTGAGGAAGAAGTATTATATGACTGTGTTTTTTCCCCCCACATAAACTTTATATTATTTTAAGTCCCTTAGCATCAAATATCCAGTTTTAAAGAGAAAAATAGATTAACTATCTTATTTTGTTCACTACTCTCACCGTCCCAATTGGGAATGAAAGTATCATGAGGTCAGGGATGTTCTCTCTAGTCAGCACCTAAACATAGTGCTTGGCACATGATATGCTGAAGCAAAATCATTTCATGTCAAATGAAATCACATTTAAGGTGATTACTCTCTCCAAAGATAGGATTTGGGACTTGTTTTCATTTTTGTGGATAAAATAATTGAAGTAGAGAATTGGGAAACTCGTATTGCCTCTCTTTGGCACAACCTTAACCAAGGAAATTTTGATTTTATAAATCAAAAGATTTGTAGCTTTTTTCAATACAAACAGATTTTACTCATTAGCTATCTTCTCTAGTAGTTTTTAACCTTTTTGTTAAAAAAACTGTTGTTTGAGAACATTATGAAAGAAGTAGACTCTCCCCAGTAAAATGTAAGACATGTAAATTTTACATGTAATTTAAGGTGATTCATGTATTTTGAGTATGCAGTTCACCTGTTTAAAGTATATAATACGGGCTGGGCGTGGTGGCTCACACCTGTAATGTCAGCTCTTTGGGAGGCCAACGCAGGCGGATCACAAGGTCAGGAGTTCTAGACCAACCTGGCCAGCATGGTGAAACACCGTCTATACTAAAAATACAAAATTAGCCGGTGCATGGTGCCAGGCGCCTGTAATCCCAGTTACTCGGGAGGCTGAGACAGGAGAATTGCTTGAGTCCAAGAGGCGGAGGTTGTAGTGAGCCAAGATGGCGCCACTGCACTCCAGCACTCCAGCCTGGGTGACAGAGTGAGACTCCGTCTCAAAAACAAACTATATATGTGTGTGTGTGTGTGTGTGTGTGTGTGTGTGTGTGTGTGTGTGTGTATGTGTATATATATGTATACACACACATATATATATAATATGATGGTATTCAATATATTCAGAGTTGTGAAGCCATCACTACAATCAATTTTAAAACACTTTTGTCATCCCAAAAAGAAACCCTATATTCATTTTGAGTTCATTCTCCATTTCACACCAATTCCTCTTTTCTTCTTCTCCCCCTACTCTAATCAACCACTAATTTACTTTGTCTCTATAGATTTTTCTATTCTTGACATTTCGTATAAATGGACTCATATACTATGTGGTCTTATGTCAGTGGCTTCTTTCATTTATAATGTTTTCAAGGTTCATGTGTGTTATAGCTTGTATCACTATTTCATTCTTTTTTATGACCAAATAATATTCCATTGTATTTTAGTTATTTGTGTGTCAGTCGATGAATATTTGGGTTATTTCTTCTTTTGGCTATTATGAATAATGCTTCTATGAGCATTCACACAAGTTTTTGAGTGGACATGTATTTTCATTTCTCTTGTGTCTCCACCATACCTAGGAGTGGAATTTCTGGCTTACAGTAATTCTGTGTTGAACCTTGGAGAACTACTACTAGACTGTTTTCCAAAGAAGCCATATCAATTTATGTTCCTCCAGCAGTGTATGAGGGTTCCAGTTTCTACATACCACACTTATTATCGTCTATCTTTTTTATTATAACCATCCTAGTAGGCGTGAAATATTCTTGTGGTTTTGATTTGTTTCCCTAATTATGTGGAGTGTCATTTTATGTACTTATAGACCATTTGTACATTTTCCTTTTAGAAATGTCCATTCACATCTGTTGCCTACTTTTGAATTATTTGTCTTTTTATTATTGACTTTGAAGAGTTTTTTTATTATCTAAAGTCTCATCAGATGTATGGAGGATTTGTTTTCTCCCATTCTGTCAGTTGTCTTTTCACTTTCTTGATGTTCTTTGCAACATGAAAGTTTTACTTCTTTTTTTCTTTTGTTGCTCGTGTTTTTGGTTTTCTATTTTATTTTATTTATTTTATTTTTTTGAGATGGAATCTCACTCTGTTGCCCAGGCTGGGGTGCAGTGGCGTGGTCTTGTTCACTGCAGCCTCGGACTCCTGGGTTCAAGTGATAGGCCTGCCTCAGCCTCCCGAGTAGCTGAGATTACAGGCATGAGCCACCACAACTGGCTGATTTTTGTATTTTTGGTAGAGATGAAAATGTTGGCCAGCCTGGTCTTGAACTCCTGACCTCAAGCAATCCGCCTGCCTCGGCCTCCCAGAGTGCTAGGATTATAGGCGTGAGCCACCGTGCCTGGCTGTCAGTTTTATTTCTAAGAAGACTTTGCCTAGCCACAGGTCACAAAGATTTAATCCTACATTTTCTTCTGAGTGTTTTATAGTTCTAGCTGTTACATTTAGATCTCTGATCTATTTTAAAGTAACTTTTGTGTAGATGTGAAGGAGTCAACTTTGTCCTTTTGCACATGGGATATTCAGTTATCCCAAACTACTTGTTGGAAAGACTATTCTTACCCTGGTTGAATTGTGTTAGCATCCCCTAAGGCCCACTCTTAGACCTTCCTGTAGGTCCATGCACCCAGCTCTAAAGAAAGGTACCGAGTTAGTTAGAAGTTAGTTGGGATACCAGAAAAATTAAAGGGGAGCCACACTGGTTTTTAAGTAGAACCTTAATTAAATTCTTCCTATTACCCTAGATTATGTATTGCTGTATAACAAATTACCGCTGAACTCAGTGGCCTATAACAAAATCTTCTGTGGGTCTTGAATTTGAGAGACGTAGCTTATGTAATCGTGGCTTTGGGTTGCTCATGAAGTTATAGTCAGGATGCCATTTGGGGCCACAGTCAAATTAAGGCTTGGCCGAGGATGGAGGATGTGCTTCTAAGATGGCTCAATCACATGGCTGTACAGAAAGCTTTAGCTCCTTGTCACGAGACCTGCCTTCTCCATAGGGCTCCTTGAAAGTGTCTTCATGATGTGGCAGCTAGCTCCTCCGCAGAACTAATGATAATAAGAGAGTAAAGAGGAAACCAAAGTGCTTTTATAACCTGTTGGCTGTTACACATTGTCTCTTCTACCCTATTCTTTTCATTAGAAATGAGTCACAAAGTTGACCCTAAGGTGCTGGGGGATTAGGCACCACTTTTTCAAAGAAATATCAAAGAATTTGTAAATTTGTTTTTTTCACTTTAATAGAGACAGGATCTTGCTCTGTCACCCAGTCATATTTCGTTGCAGCCTTGATGTCTTGGGCTCATGCTGTCTTCTCACTTCAGCCTCCTGAGTAGCTGGGACTACAGGTGCCACCCTGCCTGGCTAATTTTTATTTTTATTTTTTTTTAGAGACAGGATCTCACTGTGTTGCCAGTGCTGGTCTTGAAACCTTGACCTTAGGCCATACTCCATCCTCCAGCTTCCCAAGTAGCTGGGATTACAGGTGTGAGCCACTGTACTCAGCTGTGGACATACTTTAAACCACCACATGTTCTTGTCAGTTTTATTCGAAGTAAAGTCTAAAGTAAAGTCTAATTCTAACAGCTAATGGGCCTTCATATTAGATGCTCACTTACTACTTAATAAAATGATCTCCGAGTCATTTTTTTTTTCTTTCTTCCCCTGTGTTCTTGATTCTTCCAATCTAACCAGACTTAGTGTATTTTAGGATCAAAACAAAGTAGAGGAGCATATATGTGTGTATATATATGTACATATATATGTATACATATTTGTATATACACACACCCATATATATCAGAAATGTTACATAAACAAATATGACAGAGAAATAGCATGATTTCTAAATTGAAGTATAATAAAATTTTCTAAATTGAAATAAGTATAAGAAAATTTTACTGACTAAATTTTCACAGTCGTTTTTCCAATTCCTAGGAAAGAACACACAAGTAGTTATCTTTTAGGCTGTCTTTGAATACTTCCATGACCCTGAACACTAGCTGAGGAGAGTTTCAACCACTGCTAACAGTAAGAAACATTTTCAAGTTAGTCATTACCTTTGTAGTAAGATCATATGAACCCATTTTAATACTTTGTAACCTTGGTTCCTCCTGCAAACTCTTTTGTAGGTAATGACTTTACATGAGTTTGGAACTGGTCTCTAGTGGGAAGTTGTGGGAGGATGAACACAGAAGAGCTGGAGTTATTGAGTGACTCCAAATACAGAAACTATGTAGCCGCAATTGACAAAGCACTAAAGAATTTTGAATACTCCAGTGAATGGGCAGATTTGATATCAGCACTTGGAAAACTTAATAAGGTATGTCTGTATTATCCATTTCATAAAAGGAGTAAAAATTAGAAATCTGTGTTTGTACTTGTTAGATTTCTCTAAATCTTGAAGTAAGAATGCAAAAACATAAATGAACCTTAGATTACTATTGGTAGTGCTGTTTTTCTTCATGAGTTGCATGCCTGTGTAGTCAAGCATATTGTTAAGGCTTTGGAAGTTTTAATTCAAAGAAATAACAGTGCTTGAAAAATATGTAGTTATCGCCATGATTATTAGCTATAAAAACAAAAGAAAAGGAAGCAAATATGCTATGAGGGCTAGTAAATTTCCATAATGGAGCATCAGATATGGTGCTGGAATTCCTGGCAGCAAAATGAATTTCCTACAAATGGAAAGCAGTAATTCCTGTGTTCTTTCCAAATGGTATATAGCAGAAGGAAACATTTTCTATCCTGGCAAGCTATAGTTATAATTCGGTACTTCGTACAAAGGCAATTATATACAAGCAGTTGCTTATGCCTTGCAGCTTGTCCTTGAGTAATTCTTCTTGACATGTCTGGTTTTTATTACGTTATTGTTGTGGCATCTTTGATCAACTTCTGGCTCTTCATTTTGACCTTTTTATTTTTTAAACATCAATTTTTTTCACCGCATACCCATAGTTAAGGTTTTTTTTTGTTTTTTGTTTTTAATTGTTATTGAATGAGAGTGCTTCTAAATATTAAAGGGCTTAGATAGGAAAGGAGTGGTCTTCCAAAAACTATTTTTTATTTTATTTGAGACAAGGTTTTACTCTTTCACCCAGGCTGAAGTCCAGTGGCATGATCATAGCTCATTGCAGACTCCTGGGCTCAAGGGATCCTCCCACCTCAGCCTTCTGAGTAGGTGGGACTGCAGGCATGCCACCATGCCTGGCTAGTTATTATTTTTGTTTTTTTAGAGACAGGATCTCGCTATGTTGACGAAGGTGGTCTTGAACTCTTGGCCTCAAGTGATCCTCCCACCTCAACCTCCCAAAGTGCTGGGATTACAGGCATTAGCCACCACACCCAGCCTATCAAATAGCTTAACATACAAATTAGGAAAGAAATTTGTCTTAAAATACATACTAAGATGTGTGGGGAAAAGAATACATATTGTTTTTCCTCTGCTTTCACACCACAACAATCAATGCAGAAGACTTCTATAACCCTAAAACAAGTGATTATTTCTCCCTTACCAGCAAGCAAGCAGTTCTACAGTGGATACCAGCTGGATGTGCTGCAGTTCAATTTGGACACTATCTACCTGGAGATAGTATCAGATCCCACAGGTTGAGGGCTGAGCCTCATAAGACTGTTCCCCTCTTTGATGCCAATCACAAGCCCCAGTTTGTTTTACCTGTGCTTCTGATCAACTGGCTATAAAGTTCCACAATCCTTTCTTTAGGTTTAATTTGCTAGAGTGACTCACAGAACTTAAAGTACTGGTTCATTATAAAAGACATTACAAAGGATACAAGTGAAGAGATGCATAGGGTGAGGTCTGGGTGAAGGGATGTAGAACCTTCATGCCTTCTCCAGGAGCGCCACCCTCCAGGAACCTCCACATGTGTTCAGCTGGCCTGGACGCTCTCTAATCATCCTTTTGGGCCTTTTGAGACTTCATTGGATAGGCATGATTGAAGCATGAACAGCTGTGTAGAAATGTGTTAGGACATAAAAGATTTGATCTAATACTAACAGACAAAGTGGAGGAACCCAGCAAGACCCGTCTGTCAGATTTTTCTTGGCCTCTCTGTACAGCATTCGTTCCTTCTGGGTATGGGGCAGGACCCCTTCTGAAATGGAGGTCTTTGACCTACAATGAGACCAAGTAGTCCAGAGAATTTTGTTACGGCCAGCTCTGAGATAGAAAGGTAGAGGAAGATTCCTGCCTTAGGGAGAAAAAGATGAGCAGAGGGCAGGAAAAAGAGAGAAATTGTTTTTTGAGGCCTGCTTCTGAGGCCCAAAGTTCCCCAATATTATAATAAGGGCTGTGCGAGTTATGAGCCAGGAACCATGGATGAAAACCTAGACACACTCTCACTCACAGTACCACACCAGGATGCTAGTTTTCAACCTGATATGACAGATAATCACTTTGATATCATAAAAAGAAAAATAATCATTTTCAGTATGTCAAGGTTTTGTCTTAAAATTTGATGCAGAAGCTTCTGTTTGACATGTTAGAACTTCTAACATTTATCATTTGAAGTTTGAATAATTCTTTATTTCTTTACAACATCCACAAGAAATTTCATCTAAAAGTACAAGTTTGCTTAAAGGTAGTTAAGTTCTTTTTTTTCTAAAGGGTTCTGAAGAGTCTGTTTCTGAAGATATACTGGGAACTCTTTTTAAAGGCAAGTCATTAAATGATGGAAATTAATTTGCCTAACTAGGTACATAATTTTTAGATTAATCAATATTCATGAAAATAGATTTCATGGTATCTAGATAACTCAAAGAAGAAGACCCAAGTTGTCGATGAAACTTAGCCAAAATTGTGATGGAACAAGACAAGGATTACGTGTGTGTGTGTGTATATATACTCTTATATATACATATATATACTCATATATATATATATACTCCTATATATACACACACACACATATATACACACACACACATATATACACACACACACACACACTCTTATACTGCCTTTGGTCATTTCATATATTATGGCAAAAAAAATCCAGTTACTTTTGCACCAACCTAATATGTCAACCTGTTTATTCCTCTGTAAAATAAGTCTTTGTATATTTCTTCTAAATTCCAGTTCTAATATAGTCTATTCATTCTGAGTCTTCACTTTGTGACGTTCTATCAATACTTGATTATAATACTGAATTCTAGGTTCAAACTAAAGGATTACATTTATTATAAGATCTTCTTTACATAACTAATCTCCTTTGAGTAGTTGATAAGATAGGATCTGTGTACAGAAATTCTGCCCTGACCATTATTTCTAAGGAAATGTTATGGTTGAAATAAATAAAGCAAAAGTTGCTTTGTCCAGTTAGAAAAATCAGTTTATAAAAACAAATGGGCAATGATAATCTCATGTAGATTTTCTTATAAACATTAGAATTACTTACTATAATTTGATATACTGGGACAATGGTTATACCTCTTCCAAGTAACTGTAAATATCTATTGTGAGGCCAGACTTTATTTCAAAGTAGTAAAAATAGGTTGAAGGCTATAACATTCCATGTTCCAGCTGTCTTCTCACATCAAATATTAAAAATTTACCAAAAAAAATCTAAAATGCCTCTCTTCTCCATAAATTTGTTTTGGAAAATATCATTTTTCATTAAAAATGTTATTCTGTTAACAGGTAACGAGTTTATTTTTTAAACAAATTAATAAAGTTTGTAACATTTCCTCAGTTTTAACTTTAAATATGGTGTATGTAGGCAAATGTAGCTAACAAAACACAAAGATCTACAATTAACATTTTTTATAATACTATGCTAGAAAATGGAAGTAAAATGAATGCAATATTTTGTTTTTCTCAACTACATTAAAATGCTTTCTTCAAGGTTTTACAGAATAATGCAAAGTACCAAGTAGTACCCAAAAAGCTGACCATAGGCAAACGCCTAGCTCAATGTCTACATCCAGCATTACCAGGTGGAGTTCATCGGAAGGCACTTGAAACATATGAAATTATCTTCAAAATAATTGGACCTAAGCGACTTGCCAAAGATCTTTTTTTATATAGGTAAGAAGAATTTTATTCTCTCTATATATACACAAATAATATAAAGAAAATGTATTGCTAAACTATTTTATACTTTCTCACTAAAAACTACAAAATTGAAAATTCCTTAATGATTAGAAGTTTTCAGATATCACTCTTTGTTTTGTTTTGTTTGAGACGGAGTCTTGCTCTGTCACCCAGGCTGGAGTGCAGTGGCAGGATCTTGGCTCACTGCAAGCTCCGCCTCCCGGGTTCACGCCATTCTGCTGCCTCAGCCTCCCCAGCAGCTGGGACTACAGGCGCATGCTGCCACGCCTGGCTAATTTTTTTGTATTTTTAGTAGAGACAGGGTTTCACCGTGTTAGCCAGGATGGTCTCGATCTCCTGACCTCGTGATCTGCCCGCCTTGGCCTCCCAAAGTGCTGGGATTACAGGCATGAGCCACCACGCCTGGCCTCAAATATCAATCTTAATATTTAAGTTAAGTGATTCAGAAAAATGTAGAACAGTCTTTAATGTCTTTTTGTTGTTTTATTGTTAGATACCATTTATTAAAAGTTTTCCTTCAAAGTTGTTGAGACTATAGTACATTCTACCTTTTTAAGCTTGAAAACTGGTCTGAGAAAAAGATAGGATACCTTGATCTCTCAGCAACTTTCAACATCATTGACTCTTCTCCCCTTAAAACAGTCTTTTCCTTTGGCTTTCATTGTACCACATTTTTCTGTTCAGTTACTCTTTCTCAGTGTCCTTTACCAGTCTTTCCTCCTTTACCCAGACTCCACACAGAGTTTCTTAGGGCTCATTTAGTGCAGCACCTTCTTATATTTTCACTTTGTAATCTCTCGTTAGGCAAACTTAGCCATACCCATGATTTATTTTTTATTTTAAATTTTACTGTGTACATTTAAGATACACAACATGATGTGAGATACCTACAGATAGTGAAACAATTACTATAGATAAATTAATGTAGCCATCATCTTACATAATTATCTATTTTTTGTGTATGTGACAGGAGCAGTTAAAATCTATTCATTTAGTAAAAATCCCAAATAAAATATTATTAATTATAGTCTTCATGTTGTACATTAGATCTCTAGATTTATTCATGTGACATTTCCCATTTCCTCCTGCCCGTGGTAACAACTGTTTTATCTTCTATATGCTGACTCCCAACTGGACATTTCCAGTGCTGACAGCAGCTTTAAACTCCTGCTTGCTTGACATCTCCATATAGATCTTGAAAGGCAACTAAAGTTCAACCTGTTTAAACTTTCCTCTTCTCCTATTAACCTGACCTTCCTGCAATGTACTATATTAAAGCTCAATAAATGGTATCACCATCTATCCATTTATACAACCCTCAGATCCGAGAGCCACACTTGTTACCTTGTTTT
The DNA here is from genome assembly GCF_043159975.1 of Macaca nemestrina. NCBI lineage: Eukaryota > Metazoa > Chordata > Mammalia > Primates > Cercopithecidae > Macaca > Macaca nemestrina. Next base: position 103,142,520 of record NC_092129.1, on the reverse strand, counting down.
CCCCACCCACGTTTTCCCACCTCTGGTGTACATAGTCTGTTGTTCAGAGTTATGTCTCATGGTGGTTAAGAGAAGAGATGGTAGAGTCAAACTAGCTCTGTTATCTTTGGCCTTTGTCCTCACCTGTTTGTGTTTGTGTCCTCACTTGCACAACAGAAATAAGATTATCAACCTCATAGGGTGGTTAATGGAATTGAAAGACTTCATATATGTAAAATGCAATGGGCAACTTATAGTAAGTTCTTAATACATGTTAGCTACTATTCTGGTATATGTCTCAAATACATCTACTTCCCTGAACCTTCACTGGCAGCATGCAGTCTAAGCATCATCTCTAGCTTGGGCTTCATCACTGACCTAACATTCATCCACCATCTGTTCTTATCCTCTTCTACCCTGTTCTCCACATAGTACCAGTGTAATCTTTTTAATATATTAAATAATGTTACTCTCTTGCTAAAAAGCTCTATTGACTTCTTCTCAGCACACTTAAGAAAAAAAAATAAGAAAAAGGCTTTAATATGGCTTTGAATAATTCCTGAAGTACTGTGACCCTGGCTCTGTCAGTGACCTCAACTCTTAATAAACTAAAACTAAACTATTATTATTTTCCCCCCAATTTATTCCACTCAGGTCAACAGGTCTCTTTGCTTATTATTCCTCGTTTTCTTTGCTATTCTCTTGATCTGTAATTCTCAAATCCAGGTCTCTGATCAGATGTCAGCTCCTCAGAGGACTTGCTTAGTTATTATCTGAAATGGTCCTTCTTCCACATTTTTATCCCTAGTATTCTGTTCTATTGTGATATGTTTTTAGGTAGGTTTTTTTTATTATTATTATTTATTCTGTTGGTATATGTTGGACTTTTAAAAAATCTATAAATTGGATAAAAAGGAATGAAATAATGGCATTCACAGCAACCTGAATGGAATTGGAGACCATTATTCTAAATGAAGTAACTCAGGAATGGAAAAACAAACATCATATTTTCTCACTCATAAGTGGGAGCTAAGCTATGAGGATGCAAAGGCATAGAGTGATACAGTGAACTTTGGGGACCTAGGAGAAAGGGTGTAACAGGGTGAGTGGTAATAGACTACACTTTGCATACAGTATACACTGCTTGGGTGATGGGTGCACCAAAATCTCAGAAATCGCCACTAAAGAACTTATTCATGTAACCAAATACCACCTTTTCCTCAAAAAACCATTAAAAATTTTTTTTAATTGATGAATTGATGCCTTTCACCCATTTTGGAAAATTTGCAACCACTGTCTTTTGAGATTACCTTCACATCTGTTCTCTCCCCACTTATTAGGTCTTCCCACCATGGCTTCTCCATCTCTTAACCATTCTTCATATTTTCTAACTTTTTGTCCTTCTGTGCTGCATTCTCAGGAATTTCTTCTGACCTAGTTTCCAGGTCACTAATTCTGTCTGTCTCTTCTTTTTTTAACCACTTAACTTTTCTTTTAAACTGTTGATATAATTTACATTCAATAAAATGAACAGATCATAAATGTTCAATGTGTGGTAAGTTTTGACAAATTTAGTCAATTTTGTAGCCACCATTCAAAATAAGATATAGAACATTCTTATCAATGCAGCAAGTTCCCTCCTACCCCTTTCTAGTGGAAACCCCTACTGTCCAACTATATATATTTCCCTCATTCTGCAGCTTTTAAAACTTTCTAAATGGTATTTTTGAAGAACCAAAAGTTCTTTATGCTGTCTTTTGAAGAAAGTTTTTTTTAGTTGATTTATCAACCTTTTATTAAGTAGTCCTTTTTGCTTCTTATTTAAGGAATCTTTGCTTAGTATATTGCTGCTAGAATGTGGAAATATGAAGGTGTTTTTCTGTATTGACATTGTATTCAGAAACTTTGTCAAGTTCACTTTTTCTAATAGCTTTTGGAATTTTGAGATGTAGTCACACTATCTGTGAATGGTGAGTTTTCTTTTCCGATTTTAATAATTTTATATCTTTTTTTGCCTTATTGTATTGACTAGGGTCTATAGTAGAGTGTTAAAGAGAGTAGGGTCAAGTATATCTGTCTTATTTCTCATTTCAGGTAGAAAATGTTAAATATTTTTGAAGGTTCAATCAGCCTTTCATTTCTGGAATATATCCAGTTGGCTCATGATTTAGAGTCCTTTTTGTATCACTGGATTTGCTTACTTTGTTTTTTTGCTTTGTTTTGTTTTTGTTTTGTTTTGTTTTGTTTTGTGTAGTTTTACATCTTTGTTTAGTAGAGAATGGCTATGATTTTACATTTTTATCTAATTTTGGTTTCAGGTTTATGCTAAATTTCATATTGTTCTCTTATTCCGTTCTGTGCAACAGTTTTCATAACATTGGTGTAATTATTTAGGTTTTATCTGAAATTTATCTTTGTGGGAAGATTTGTAATTACAGATTAATTTCTTTAGTAGTTATGATACTATTCAAATCTATTTATGTCAGTTTTAGTAAGTTTTTTATCTTGAAATTTGCCTGTTTTTACTAAATTTTTAGGTGCATCAGCCTAAAGTTCATAATATACTCTTATCTTTGTAACATGTAGGATCTATAGTGATGTCTCCTCTTTCACTTTTGACATTGGTGACTCAAGCTATCCTTTTTTTTTTAATTGATCAGTCTTATCAGGAGTTTATCAGTTTTGTTAGTCTTTTTAAAAACCAACTTTTAGTTTTACTGATCCTTCCTACTGTGTATGTGTTTACTCTCTCATTTTTACTCAGATAAGCCTTCTCTGACCACCCTATTTAGAACCTGCCTCTGCTCTAGTCTCCTTGTTACTCTCCTGTAACTTTTTCTCCTCTGCTTTAACATTTATCACCATCTGATATGTATGTATGTGTTAAGAGATACAATAACCAAGCAATTAAAATATGTACATATATACTCTCCAAAAAATAAGCTTTATGAGGTTAAAGAACAGGGATTTCTTACTGTGATTAAGTGCTCTATTCTCAGGATCCTGAGGAACTGACAGATAGTAGACCCTTAATAAATATGTGTTTAATGAATAAAGAAATGCTATTTGTTATACTCAATTCTTTGATGTTTCAAAATATTATTAAAGAGAAATGAGCAAGGAAATATTATTAAAGAGAAATGAATATGAATGTCTTTTTTTTGAGACGGAGTCTCGCTCTGTCACCCAAGCTGGAGTGCAGTGGTGCAATCTTGGCTTACTGAAACCTCCGCCTCCCAGGTTCAAGCAATTATTCTTCCTCAGCCTCCCAAGTAACTGGGATTACAGGCACATGCCACCACCGTAAAAAAATACCCAGCTAATTTTTGTATTTTCAGTAGAGACAGGGTTTCACTATGTTGGCCAGGCTGGTCTCGAACTCCTGACTTTGTGATCCTCCTGCCTTGGCCTCCCAAAGTGCTGGGATTACAGGCATGAGCCACTGCGCCCAGTCGAGCATGGATGTCTTAAAAATAGTATGTAAAGCCAGTAAAGGTATTTTTAATAGTAGTAAATAATACATTCAAAGAATGATGTTAAGAAAACTGAGCATTGCCGAATCAGTGTTGCATGTGATTATCTCATAATTGATAGATTTTCCTTTCTTAAAGCAAGATTTACATAATTCATGCCTGCTACTTTCTACCTCTTAACAGAAAGTTTAAGCAGCACAGTTATTCTTCATTTGTAGTATACCTATTTTTATCATCAGTATGTTACATAAAATTAAACCTAGAATACCATTTCTAAATATGGCAGATATTCTTGTATACATACACACACGTTATGGAGTAAATGATATCATTGTTCTATACTTTTTTGAAGTATAACTATTTTAAAAACGAAAGTTTATATTAAATGTAGATATGTTTATTTTTAATTAATGATTTTTTCATTTCAAGGTTTACAGTTTAACGTAATTAAATACAAATGCTTTTAAAGTTCTATAACCTATTACATGATGTAATACCATATTGCCTCTTCAAGCTTATTTCTTTTTAATGTGATACAGTGTACAAAGATGTTACTAAGAAGGCTAGAAGTAGAGTTTGAATGCCTTAAAATATTTAGATGGGTATGTAAAGTGAGCTTTTGGTAATACAAATCTGGATTGCAGATTAGACAGATACTGTAAAGCAGTCAGCATTTAGGTGGCAGTTGAAGCCAAGAGAATAATTGAAATTACCTAGGTACATTGTAAATCACAAGGAGGAAAAAAGGAATGAGGACATTTTGAGAGTATTTAGGAGTCTCAGTATTTAAATATCAGGTGGGGGAAAGTAGCCTGTGAAAAAGAGTCAGAGATAGAAAGTGTACCAGGAGGCTGGGCTCAGTGGCTCATGCCTGTAAATCCCAGCACTTTGGGAGGCCGAGGTGAGTGGATTACCTGAGGTCAGGAGTTCAAGACCAGACTACCCAACATGTCAAAACCCCATCTCAACTAAAAATACAAAATTAGCCGGGTGTGGTGGTGAGTGCCTGTAATACCACCTACTGAGGAGGCTGAGGCATGAGAATCACTTGAACTCGGGAGGTGGAGGTTTCAGTGAGCCAGTTGCACCACTGCACATCAGCATGGGCAGCAGAGTGAGACTCCGTCTAAGAAAAAAAAAAGCGAAAATGTACCAGGAGACAAAGCAGTCCTGGAAGTCAAGGAGGAAGGGTGCTTCAAGAGAATGCTCTGGTTAATAGTATCACATGTTAAATTAAATAGGATAAGGTCTGAAGATAGAGCATTGGATCTGGCAGTTGGTAGACATTGGTGACCAAAATGAGAACAGTTTCAGCGGAGGGAGTAGAAGTATCGTGATTGATTGATGATGGAAGGTAATAAATAGAAGAAATTTATATATGTATTTTAATAATTCATAGAGAATGGTAGCTTTAAGACAGAAGGTTAGTTAGAATAAAGATTTTGGGGTTATTGCTGTTACTTTTTTCTTGTTTTAGAATTATGAGGAAATATGTGAGTACATTTGTATTAAAAAGCAAAGATGTCAGTTCAGGAAGAAAGAAATTACAGAAAAGAAAAACGATAGTGGATGATGCAGGTCCCTGGACAGGCGGGTCATGGCCCTGGGCACATTGGAAAAAAGGTAGCCTGGAAGAGACTGAGAGACTATGGCTGTATCTTTAGATCAAACAGTACCTAAAATGAGAGACAGAAGAGTAGAAAGCTGAAGCCATTCTTACTTGATGATTTCTATTTTTTATAAACTAGGAGCAAGAGAGATTCCTAATTCATTTGTTCTTCACTTGCTAAGTACAGGACATGGTGCTTGAAACTTAGGATACAGAAATAAAAATATAGTCATGGTCCTTTGTTTTCTGATATTTACAGTCTGTTGGAAAAGATAGACATTAAGCAATTCAAATAAAGAATGATAAGCGCGTTTTGGTAAGTAAATATTGTGTACTATGAGAACATCAAATAGGGAGCCTAACCTAGTCTAATTAGGAGATAGTCTTCCTAAGGAAATGGCTTCTTAGGCTGAGGCCTGAAAGTTTAGGAATCCCCCAAAGAGGGTATAAGTAAGGGAGTGAGAATTGTATCTGTCAGAGCAGCATATGGAAAGGTATGGGCACTAAAAAGAGCATAGAAGGTTCTGAAAGGAACTAGAAAGGAATTCTTCAGTATAGCTGGAGCAGAGGGTACAGGAGTAAAATTGGTGAGTATATATGGACTGTTCAGAGGTATGTAGTAGCCATTTTTTAAAAGATGTTAAAGGCCTCATTGGCAATGGGAACTCATTGAAAGGTTTTACCGAGAGCTGCTTCAGGGCAATAATAAACCAATACATGTTAAAACATGAAGAGTAAGATACGATAGCAGTTGCTTCTAGGTAGCTATCTGGTGGAGATACAATTTGTTATATTCAAAAAATATCTAGGAGAGTGACTTGGAGAGAGAACTTGATGACCTTGATTGATAACTGATTGCAGGTTAGAGTAGAAAATTTTTTTTTTTTTTTTAATTTTTGAATCCAGGGTCTCACTCTGTCACCCTGGCTGGAGTACAGTGTCATGATCACAGCTCATTGCAGCCTCTACCTCCCAGGTTCAAGCAGTCCTCTACTCTCAGCCTCCCGAGTAGCTGGGACTGCAGGCACATGCCACTGTGCCCAGCTAATTTTTATTTTTTGTAGAGATGAGGTCTCACTATGTTTCCTGAGCTAGTCTTAAACTCCTGGGCCTAAGCAGTCCTCCTACCTCAGCCCTCCAAAGTGCTTGGATTACAGGCATGAGCCAACTTACCCAGCCAGGTTAGAGTAGAAGATTTTTAAAGCTACTCATGAGGCTGAGGCAGGAGGATTGCATGAGTCAAGGATCAGTCCTAGATTTATAGCTTTTGGTCAGCCAGATAGATAGTGATGCCATATTTTGACATGACAGTTATTACAGGGAAGGCACATGTTTTGCTGGGGCACATCAGGGGAGAATTCTGTTTTGGAATTGTGAAATATGAGGACTTTGTGAAACAGCTAGGTAGCTATTGGGTTTATAAGTATAAAACCCAGGTGAGAGAAGTGGTCTGTTTTAATGGATGTAGTCATTAATATACAGGTATCATTTTACGCCAATCAGTATAACTTTTTCATCAGAAATAAATAAAATATTTATACATATAATTGTGTATGAATTAATATTGTATAGTTATTTTGCTTCCCTCTCCTCGTCTTTTTTTTTTTTTTTTTAATAGTTCTGGATTATTTCCTCTTCTTGCAAATGCTGCCATGTCTGTGAAGCCAACATTGCTCAGTTTGTATGAGATATATTATCTGCCTTTGGGTAAAACACTGAAACCTGGTCTACAGGGATTGCTTACTGGTATTCTTCCTGGCTTAGAAGAAGGATCAGAGTACTATGAGAGGTAAGATCATATTTGGTGCAGTTACGTAATTGAAGTCATGGATTTGTCAGTAGTCATATTTAGGTAAAATATGTTTTAGCATCACGAATGAATTATTCTAGACAGTTCAGTATATCACATGAATATTTCTATAGCAATGAAACATTATAGTTTAGTCTGTGTATCATACTGAAAATATAGCTAGTGGTAAAAGCATAGACTTCGGAGGTGGATGTCCTGAGTTGAAGTCTTGCCTATACAGACACTGAGCTTAGGGAAGTTTTCTTAATGTCTGAACTTTATTCAGTTTCCTCATCTTTAAAACAAACATAATATCCTTTTGTTTGTGTTATTCTAATAGCAAATCACCTAGTCCTTTGCCAAGCACATATAAGTCACTCAAGAAAATTGTGACCCATAACTTAAAATAATATAACAGATAGGACATGTAGATTAGTGATAAGAATGGAAGATTAGTCTATGCACTAACAATTTTTAAGTTGCTGATGGGGAAAAATAGCTTAGTACCAGTGCAGTGCTGTTTCATTAGCTGTTGACGTGGTACTCTTGATACCTAACTGTTCAAATGAAGTTATTTGATCTATTTGGACCCTATTATTATTTTTGGGGAGTTGATAATTGTAGGCAATGCATGATGGCATTAAGTATCTCTAATAACTCATTACTAATATTCTTATTAAAACACTGAGTTGAAGTAGCAAAAATAGAAAATACCAAACTTACTTTATGAGTAGACATAATTATTTAAATATTTTATTCAAGTACATTGCCTAGTTACTATTTTTCAGCTGCTCTCCTCATGCAGTAAGAATCTAATTCTTAATATATTGAATTACCTTTTTAAAGGCTCCTTGGAGAAAAAATAATTTTGTCCTCAAAGCTAATCAGTTGCTTTTATTAATTTTTTTTTTTTTTTTTTTTTTTTTTGAGACAGAATCTCACTGTCACCCCGGCTGGAGTGCAGTGGCCTGATCTCAACTCACTGCAACCTCTGCCTCTCAGGTTCAAGCAATTCTCCTGTCTCAGCCTCCCAAGTAGCAGGGATTACAGGCACCTGCCACCACGACTGGCTAATTTTTGTAGTTTTAGTAAAGACAGGGTTTCACCATCTTGGCCAGGCTGGTCTTGAACTCCTGACCTCGTGATCCACCCCCCTCGGCCTCCCAAAGTGCTGGGATTATAGGCGCGAGCCACCGCATCCGACCCTCTTTTATTTATTTTACTTTTTTACTTATTTGCCTACAGTTTCATAAATGTAATATGAAATTATTTCATTTAGCTTGGAAATCAGTTTTGTTTAAAATAGTTATTTTTCTCTAAAGGAAGCATGGACTCTAGTTATAATTAAAAATTTAACATAGAAATTGAATAATGATCCTTATAACTGTGGTATCCTATGATTTATCTTGTTAATGTTTTGCTAGGTATTCCATATAAGTTTTATAAAAGAATTTGTAAATGTTATTCTTTTACCACATAGATAAATTGAGGCCAGAAGAAATTACAGTGTTAATATTAAGTAGCAAGTAAACAGTGTGACTCATCAAATTCTCTTCACTATGCTACAGTGTAATAGACTTTTATGTTACTCATTGTTTACCTTATGTTAAAAAGGATTCAGAGAGTACATGTGCAAGTTTATTACTTGGGTATATTGCATGACTCTGAGGTTTGGGGTTTGGATGATCCTTTCACCCAGGTAGTGAGCATAGTATTCAATAGGTAGTTTTTAGCCCACCCCCCACTTCTTCCCTCTTCTAAAAAGTAATCTTCAACTGTATTCCTTATTAAAGTGGTAAGGCATCTTTGATTTTTATCATAGATCTAATTCATTAAAGTTTTAAACTTTATAGTGTGTGATTTCAAAAAGAAAGATTTGAAATGTCCTTTTAAGATTTTGTAGAAAGTCAACAGAACATCTATTCTACTATAGGATTACTATTAACTAAAATGTATATGATATTTTATTACTTAGAGTACTTTAACAACCTAGTGAGGTAGGTAGGTCTTGTGGTGGAGTGTTTTGTTGTCGTTGTTCTCTTCATTTTACAGATGAGGAGACTGAACTTTTAAGAACAATGAAGTGACTTCCTCAACGTATACAGCTAGTAAATGGTGGAGCCAGGACTTAAATTCAGTCCTCTGACTCTAAAGTATATTCTTCTTTCAGTCTATCACACTTATTTCCAGGGTGGGACATATGACTATAACATGGATGTTTGCATACATCTTTGGAAAAGAACGATTTATTTTTTAAAATATGAGACTAAGTGTTTCTCTTCTTAAACCACTTTATTTATACCTCAGAACAAATACATTGTTGGAAAAGGTTGCTGCTGCTGTGGACCAGTCAGCATTCTACAGTGCCCTGTGGGGTAGTCTTCTCACCAGTCCTGCTGTGCGTTTACCTGGAATCACGTATGTTCTTGCCCATTTAAACAGGAAGCTTTCTATGGAAGATCAACTTTATATAATTGGCAGTGATATTGAGCTAATGGTAGGTCTAAAAATATGGTTGCTCATTTCGCAAATATTTCTTTAGAGCCAGACACTATTCCAGACATATATCGAGGATTGTATAATGAACAAAGTTCCTATTTTCATCGAGCTTACATTTATCAAGGAAAATTAAAGGCCAAAATAATAATTATTGTTTTTAAAAGCTTAACTTCAGGCCTGAAGTGATCCTCTCACCTTGGCCTCATAGCCTTCTTTATAAGAAGTGAATTTTAGATAAAGTAATATAGCCAGATTCCATATGGAATTTATGTGAGAAGATGTACTAAAACAGATAGTGAAAGATAATAGGAGGAAAAATCACATTTATTACTTACTTATACAGTATTTTTCTTTTTAATTTCAAGATTAACAAGAGAGGGCAAGCTTTGTATCTCTAGAGTGCTATACTCTTAAGAGCAAGAAATACAAAACCCTCAGGGATCATTTTGAAAAATTAAACAATTTGATTGATCATAATTTACTTTTTCCCCATATGATTATGACATTACTGATATTTTTTTTTTTTTTTTTTTTGAGACGGAGTCTCGCTGTGTCGCCCAGGCTGGAGTGCAGTGGCCGGATCTCAGCTCACTGCAAGCTCTGCCTCCCGGGTTTTTACGCCATTCTCCTGCCTCAGCCTCCCGAGTAGCCGGGACTACAGGCGCCGCCACCTCGCCCGGCTAGTTTTTTGTATTTTTTTAGTAGAGACGGGGTTTCACCGTGTTAGCCAGGATGGTCTCGAACTCCTGACCTCGTGATCCGCCCGTCTCGGCCTCCCAAAGTGCTGGGATTACAGGCTTGAGCCACCGCGCCCGGCCAACATTACTGATATTTTAATGCATATTTCTGATTAGATTTGTTGAAGTTAATTTATGTACACCAAAATTAGCCCTTCTTACACTGTAGAGTTACCTGAATTTTGGCAAGTACATAGAGTCATATAACCACTATTGCAATCAAGATACAGAATATTTACATCACCCTAAAAAGTCCTCTGTGCCTTTTTTTCAGTCACTCCCCTTCCTCTACACTCCCAGGCCCTTAGAAACACTGATCTGTTTACTGTTTCTATAGTTTTGTTTTTTCTAGAATGTTACATAAACCATACTGTATATAAGTGGACTCATTTTTTGTGTTCTTTAAATCCATGTTGGTCAGGCTGGCCTCAAACTCCTGACCTCAGGTGATCGACCTACCTCAGCCTCCCAAGGTGCTGGGATTACAGGCATGAGCCACTGCACCTGGCCTGTGTTCATATACCATTAATCAGCTGATGGACATTTGGGTTGTTTATATTTTTTGGCTGTTAAAAATAATGCCCGATTGAACACTCATGTATGAGTTTTAGTATGGACATGTGTTTTCGTTTATTTCGGGTATACGTCTAGTAGTGCCATTTCCAAGTTTTTTGGTAACTGTCGAACTTTTTGAAGAACTGGCAAACTTTTTTCCAAAGTGTCTGCACCAATTTTTATTACCACTTGCAGTATATGAAGGTTTCAGTTTCTCCACAGCATTGCCAACACTTGTTGTCTTTTTTATCATAGTCCTCCCAGTGGGTATAAAGTGTTCTCATTGTCATTTTGAGTTGCATTTCCCTAATGACTAACAATGAACATCTTGTGGTTGGTTATTGGCTCTTTGTATATCTTCTTTGAATAAATTTCTATTCAAATCCTTTGTCCATCTTAAAAATTAGATTATTTGCCTTTTTGTTGTTGAATTGTAGGAGTTCCTTATACATTCTGGATATTAAACCCTTGTCATATATGATTTGAAAATATTTTCCCCCATTCTGTAGATTGTCTTCTAACATTCTTGATAGGGTCCCATGAAGCAAAAAAGTTTTAATTTTGATCAAGTCCAGTTCATCTAATTTTTTTTCTCTTGCTGCCTGTGCTTTTGATGTTATAGTTAGGAAACCATTATCTAATCCAAGGTACCAGAGATTTACTTTTTTCTTCAATGCGTAAGTTTATTAGAAACTGCCAAACTATTTTCCAAAATGGCTACACTTTTTAAATTCAGGTTTTAAAATATACTGTTACATTTCTTTTTAATGATTTAATGGAAATTTTAAACAAATCATTTTTGACTTAAACAAATGACACACATGGAAAAATAATTCCCAAATATCACAGTCAAAGGAGTATTCTTTCTACTATTCAAAGAGCTACTATAGACAAATAAAAACAAGTAAAAAATGGATTTGAACAGATAATTAAAGGAAATAAAAATAATTCAGACATAAAGAGATGATCAACATTGTAATAAAGAAATAAAAGTTTAGCTACACCAAGCCAGTTTTCATGTCAGATGGGCAAAAATACAAAAAAAAAAAAAAAAAAAAAAAACCCATATATATATATATATATAGCTAAGCAAGCATGTGGAGAAACAAATTGTCATGTAAAACTGGTGGGAATATAAAGTGATAGAAACCTAATATAAAGCATTATGCTGTGTATTTATTGACACAGTCTCACTTTGTCACACAGGATGGAGTGCAGTGGCACAATCTTGGCTCACTGCAACCTCCGCCTCCAGGGTTCAAGTAAACTCCCTTGCCTCAGCCACCCGAGTGGCTGGGATTACAGGCATGCACCACCACACCCAGCTAATTTTTGTATTTTTAGTAGAGACAGGGTTTCAACATGTTGGCCAGACTGATCTCCAACTCCTGACCAAGTGATCTACCCACCTCAGCCTCCCAAAGTGCTGGGATTACAGGGGTGAGCCACCATGCCCAACGGCATTATGATGTTTAAATTGTAACTGCACATACCCCAAGACCTGGCAATTCTATTTTGAGCAATTTATCTTACAGATGTATGTTATGTAAGTATTATATATTGTAACATTATTTACAATAGTGTTTAGAAATGTGTAAGTCCGCATGATTAGAAACTTAGTTAAATAAATTAGAGTTCATGTATGAAATAAAATACTTTGGCCATTAAGAAATGAAGCTCTTTAATAATAAGGAAAGATCTCTAAAACATGTTAAATGAAAAAGGCAGGTTTGAAATATATGTATGGTGTTTTTCTTGTATTTGCAGGAAATATTCACTAGTAAAACTGTTGCCTACAAAACGGAAGTTGGATAGTTAGAAGTTGTGCTGTATAGTCTTATGTACTTCTTAATTTTTAAACCATCATGATATATTTACTATTCAAAATAATGTAAATATCTTTAATTATTGATTAGATCCTCAGAAGCATACTTTTGAGAAAATGAAGAGTTGTTACATTTTCATGGCAAAAAATTCTCAGCATAATAGACAATAGATTAAAGATGCTGTTATTTCAGGTAGAAGCAGTAAGTACTTCGGTGCAAGACTCAAGTGTACTTGTACAGAGAAGCACACTGGACCTCATACTCTTCTGTTTTCCTTTCCACATGAGTCAGGTAAAATATTAACGCTGATATTATTATAAGGCATTCTTGGAAAACTATAGATTGATAATGTGTAGTTATTTTTTTAAAGGCATGTGTGTTGAATTCTTGTATAAATGAGTAAGCATGTAGAAAATAAGTTCCTTTTTAAGGAGTGGAATTTGTTGTGAAAAAAAAACCTAAAGATAAAAGCTTCACTTATTTGATAAGAATAATTGAAGTAGATTATTTCATACTTTTGAAAAAAGTTGTAACATATAAAAAGCAAGAGGTTCTCTATTGCTAACTCTGAGTAAGCCAAGACTGAGACCCAGGCCTTCTACCCAGCCATCATCTGTACTGATGTTATGTTATCTTGTTTTGGTGATTTTAATATGCATGCCAGATCCTTAGCAGAGTTGACTATAACTTAAGAGCCACATGTTTAGTCACTGTGATATTTTATAGTACTTTTATTACAAATAAGTGCAACTAACTTGACAAATCATAAACGAAGTTCATTCCTAGACCTTAATCAGTGCCCTCATTTTAAAAGAAATGATCTAAATTCCTTTGAGTTCTAAACCTTTATTTATTCCTAAAAAGGACTATTATTTGAGGTTTTCATAAGAACTGCGATGAATAGATAACTGTAGTGAATTTTCATTATGACTGGCCAATTTTTTATTCATTATTTTATTAACATTTTTCTTTTACTTTATTTAGTTTGATATTGAAATATTAGTAACTAAATAATTCTACACTTCATTGTCTATACTTTCACTAATTGGAACATAAACCACTCTGTTTCTATTTTGAGACTTTCACCCTTCAACCAAGGGACTTTATTCTGCCCTCTGGCTTTTCACAAAAACAACTATTGAGTCATCTTAGCATAATCTAAATTAGAGATGGCCAAACAGCCCAAAAGTTAAGAAAGGTTTTTGCTTTTTTAAAGGCTTAGAAAACAAAGAAGAATATGGCAAAGCAATGTATGTTATCTGAAAGTCTAAAATATGTACTGTCTGGATCTGTATCCAAAAAACTTACTGACTTTCACTCTTGAACTTTTCCCATTGCTTTCTTACCTTTCAGGCATTCAACATCATTAGGCCCTCAATTGACAGATGTCTCAACAAGATCTGAGGAATTAAGTCATAGTAGACTCAAGAGTAACTTAATTTGTAATCTTAACATATCAATGTTTCCTAAGCTTTTCTCAGCCTGTACTTTCTTACTCTGCCTTCTCTGTAATCCTGTCAGCCAAAATGTTCTAGATTCTTACATTCTATAATAGGTATTATGAAAACAATAGCTTCGTTGAATGTTTTTTAAAAGTATACACCCAATTCTAATAATCTTATAATTCTAATACTTTTCTCCCCACTACTCTACCCAATTCTAATACAGTTCTCCCTCTAACTGTATCAAACTGAATAAGAATTATGATGTAGGTACCTTAGTGTTCCACTTTCCCTCTTTCTATGTCTTTCATATAATAGAATACAATCCGAGTATGGATTTTATTATAATTGTGACTTAACAGTGCCTTCATTACCATATCCCAAAAGGATGATTGCTGTTGGGAACTTCAGCAGAGAGATGGACTGCTACACTTCTTTGTTTCCTGGAAAGCTCACCCAAATCTGTAGTACTTACACCTTTGAAATTATAATAGACTTTTTTTCATATTAGAAATAGATGGTGATATCAGTTGTAATCAAGAAGCAACTTCCTTTTTTAAATTTAGTTTTTAATGGACACGAATTGTATATATTTATCCTGTACAACATGATGTTTGACATATGTATACATTCTGGAATCTGTAAATTGAGCTAATTAACATTCATTACCTCACACACATTTTTACAGTGAGAACACTTAAAATGTACTCTGAGCAGTTTTTAAGAATACAATACATTGTGGCCAGGCGCGGTGGCTCACGCCTATAATCCCAGCACTTTGGGAAGCCGAGGTGGGTGGATCATGAGGTCAGGAGATCAGACCATCCTGGCTAACACGGTGAAACCCCGTCTCTACTAAATGTACAAAAACAAATTAGCCAGGCGTAGTGGCTGGCGCCTGTAGTCCCAGCTACTCGGGATGCTGAGGCAGGAGAATGGCATGAACCTGGGAGGCAGAGATTGCAGTGAGCCGAGAACGCCCCACTGCACTCCAGCCTGAGTGACAGAGCAAGACTCGTCTCACACACACACACACACAAAAACAATACATTGCTAATAACTATAGTTACCATGTTGTACCATAGATCTTTTTGAACTTATTTTTGCCATCTGAAATTTTTTATCCTTTGACTAACATCTTCTACTTCCTGCTTTCTTAAGAAGAGTAGTTTTTCTCCCAAAATAAGATGGGGAGACATTTGTACTTTTAAAGATTTTGTGACAATATAATCTTCATATCTTATGTTGGATAGATTAGAAGTTCTCAAATGCTTTAGTTGTAGAACCCCATTACACTCTTTAAAGGTACTGAAGGTCCTCAAAAATCTTTTGCTTGTATTGGTTAGCTTGTCTATTGTGATTTGTTCTTTTGGTTAAAGTATGTGAAGAAAATCTGATCTCACCTTGATATGTAGTTGGAAAATCGAGGAGTATTTCAGTAGCATTTTCTGTTAAAATTACATATTCTTTGATATTATACGAAAACTTTGAAGCTATAGATTTTAAAAATTAGTTACAATATTGAGTCTTAAACTATATCAATGAACTTTTCATATTCTATTCCATTAAAATCCACTGGTCTATCTTGTACTTTCAGTGGATCTTTCAGTCATATGTGCTTTTGTAACATCATGATTGGATATTAAGGAAATACTGGCTTATTGAATTATGCAGATTTTCCAAATGTTTTCACATTTTATTATACAAGATTAATCATGTTTATTACTATTGCCACTGATCTCATCAGTAAAGATTTTTAGATATTGGGAGAAACTTTTAATCCCAGTATTGAGAAGCTTTCAACCAATTCAAATCAAAACAATACAATTTCAGTCAGATGCAGTGGCTCACACCTGTAATCCCAGCGCTTTGGGAGGCCTAGGCAAGTAGATCACTTGAGGTCAGGAGTTCAAGACCAGCCTGGCCAACATGGTGAAACCCCATGCTCTAATAAAAATACAAAAATAAGCTAGGCATGGTGGCACATGCCTGTAACCCCAGCTACTCGGGAGGCTGAGGCAGGAGAATCGCTTGAACCTGGAAGGCAGAGGTTGCAGTGAGCCGAGATTGCGACACTGCACTCCTGCCTGGACTATAGAGCGAGACTCCATTTCAAAAAAAAAAAAAAACCCCAAAAATACAGTTTCAGTCTAAATGCAAGTTTTCTATAATTCTGCTTTTCTTTTAGAAGCTCAGCTTTTATTATTTGTCATGATTAATATTATTTTCCTTGCAATGACAGGCTCACTTTGAGAAAATGACTACAAAATGTCCAAAATGTCCTGAATAATCATAGTTCGTATTAGTAATTCTTCAGGTAAAAATGGCATTCTTTGAAAAAACTAGCAGTTAAGCTCACAACTCAGTTATACGATTGCTTTTCCTTGAGACAACCGTCATACTTCAGTATACATCAGAAGTACATTTAGTACTTTTTTTTTTTTTGAGATGGAGTCTTGCTTTGTCACCCAGGCTGGAGTGCAATGACGCTATCTTAGCTCACTGCAACCTCCGCCTCCCAAGTTCGAGTGATTCTCCTGCCTTAGCCTCCTGAGTAGCTGGGACTACAGGCGCCAACCACCATGCCCAGCTAATTTTTTATAATTTTAATAGAGATGAGGTGTCACCACATTAGCCAGGATGGTCTCGATCTCCTGACCTTGTGATCCACCTGCCTTGGCCTCCAAAAGTGCTGGGATTACAGGTATGAGTCACTGTGCCCGGCCACATCAGAAATACTTTAAGTGTATCTTTCACTCTATTATACAGAATATTAAAAGACATGCACTCAAGGGTTGATATTATTTTTTGATTTTACTACAAGTACATAGCAGTAAAAGTATAATGATTACAAGTATAGTGGGTGCTACTGCTATACTGCCTCTTTTCATGCTAAGGTGCCAGCAGTTTTATCCACTATTGCATGATCAGGGCATATGTCAACAGAACAAAAAGCCCTATAACATCTTAGTATTGTTATGAATATGCATAGTTTTGTTATGAATATGAATAGCTAGTTTTTACTTTATGGACCCCCTGAAAAAGTCTTAGAGATACCTAGGGGTCTTGAACCATACTTTCAGAATTGTACAGATCAATAGAAGACATTTGTGTTCAAAGGCATGAACCTAATCTGTCAGTTGTTAGTGATCTGTGTTCTGTATCATCTCAGTTATTTCTCTAAGGTTCCTTTAAAACAAATGAGCTGGGTGAATCCTTTCTAATTCTATCAAGAAGCATGGTAATAAGACAAAGTTCACTGGTCTGTGATTAAGGAGAAGTGAGTTCTCCATCTAGCTGGGTCACTAACCAAGCATTTGAATTTGGCTAAGCACTTAGCCAAAACCTCAAGAACCTGTGAGGCTTAGGTTCTTTACTTACAGAGTGGTTGTTAAACTAGTCAGTTTCCACATTATTGTCTAATTCTCAGATTCCAAGATTCTATTGTAGAGCGATTATCTGGCAGTATTCTTAAAATTAATAGCAAGTTAGTTGCTTTTCTTCTATTATGGTTTTTATAAATTTACCTCTTTTAGCTAAAATCCAGATCTCCTTTAATCATTTTTTTAAACATTGAATTAAGGATATTGGGAAAAAAGAAAAAAATTATTTCTCTTAAAAAGATGTGGAACAAAATGAGAGAAAAATTAAGATTAAAGCTGGATGATTGGTAGAAAAGGGTTTATTATGTTGTTTTCTGTATTTTTCAATATGTTTAAAATACTGCAAGGTAAAAATTTTTAAAAAGAATAAATGACTGAGTGGATGAAGATGGTGACCTTCTAAGGAGTTTATAGCCAGTTGACAGCATTATAAATGTGAAAGACTAATGGCATATGATTTTCTTGTGTCTGTTCCATCTTGCTCCATTTTATTTGTTTTATGTCAGAATTTGCTTTTATTATATAGATAAAGAACTTCAAACTGGAAGTTAAAATAATTAAGTTACAATTTCAGTTATGCAGCTAAATAGCCATGTTATCTAACTTTCTTCCTGTGTCCTAATCTGTAAAATGTAAGTAATAATTCCTGTGTTTGAAATAATACATGAAAGTACTCCATACGCCCTAATGTTCTAAGCATATTTCAGGGCAAATTTAAAGAGGAAAAAAATATGTATTGTATATTGTTAAATATAACCATATTCCTAACTTCCAGGCCACTCGACCGGATATGATCAGGATCTTGTCAGCAGCCCTTCATGTAGTGCTAAGGAGGGATATGTCTCTGAATCGAAGACTTTATGCATGGCTTCTTGGTAGGTATTTGATGTCTACGGTCATAATTGGGGAAAAATGGAGGGAGATTTGTCATGTATAAGTATTACCAAGTTGTATGTATTTCCTGAATTTAAAAACTAAAATTTCTTGTTTAAATGGACAATAAAAAATATAAACAGTATTAGTTGTGTATTGTATGAAGAAATTTCAGCAGCTTTATAGTTGAAGAGGCTATTTGAATTCATAAAGTCATGTTCCCTTGTCCTTAACAAGATGTTTTTCCCCTTACAAATTGAGGTGGTTGTACTGTAAGTTAGTAGGCAAAGAAGGATGAGCTGATAATCAAAATGCTGGCATACTATCCAAAACTTTGAATTCATCAAAGGAATCAGGACTAGTACCATTGTCTTACACATCATACTAATGTCCCACTCAGGCAGTAATACATATGTACACTTTGGTTTTCCATGCTTTTTGTGTGTTTTGTCTGTCTTCACAACTCTTTACTGCCTAGAGTGAGGGGACATAATATAACTTATTGTGGATGTTCTGAGTATCCAGTTACTTCACTGTGAGTAAAATTGGCCAAAAAAAAAAAAAAAGGATAATTCTGGAAGAATACTATGATACTTACGTATTGAATTGGTTTCCCTTTATTAAACTATCTAAAATGATCTCTCTTGCTGACATTGAATGGGCTACTAATTGGTAAGTGTTTAGTGCTGTTTTGAGATTTTGCTGTTTTGGTATTTAGTGAACAACAGTTTTGAGAATTCCATTTTAAGTAATTTTGTGATTTGTTTCTGTGGAGGTTTTGATAACAACGGTGCTATCATAGGACCCAGAAGCACAAGACACAGTAATCCCGAAGAACATGCCACTTACTATTTCACTACCTTTTCAAAAGAATTATTGGTCCAGGTAATGAATACTTTCATTATTCTTTGGTCTCTTACTGACCACTACAGGTACTGAAAAAGTATAAGACAAGGTCTTGCCTTAATTGAATTCACAGTTGAAGGGATGGAGACAAGACCTACAAACTTCCCCAGAATTTTTATAACAATCAAATGCCTATAAAATAATAATCATATGTTAGACCACCACATAAGACAAAACACTTTTTTCTCTTTGTTGTTTTCATTGCTTTAGTAAAACATAGTTGCAGCTTCTCACCTTCTGCTCAAGGAAAGTTGGAGCTTTTCCAAAAATGAGTCAGGACCTGTGCTATTTCCTATGAAGCTCTGGAGAAGTTTATTTCATATTATTTTTAATTCAATTATGTTTATTTAAGATATTTGAAATAAACAGAAAAAAATACATGGTATCTGAAGCATTTTTAAAAGAGTGAGGTTATAAGAATATCGTTGTTAAGTCACTAACGGGAAAATAATTGTGTAATAGCAGAAACTGCCATGATAATGTGGCATAGTTCTGAGAAGGATGATCTTAAATAGAAATTCATCTGTAGGGAAAACACTCACCTCATGAATATATTTTTCTAAATTTTCTTTGATATTCCACTATGTCTAAAGAAAATTTAGACACTTTTTTTCTCAAGATAGATAAATATATTTTTTTCCTAGCAGAGTAAGAAGGCCAGGGTTGGTGAAAGGCTTCAGAAAAGCAATAGTGGGTATAAATCTCCATTATATATGGTTACATTTAAAAGTACTTTTTCTTAAGGAAAAAATCTTTGAATATGTTTACTTAAATGACCAGTGTACTTTCCTTTTTTAAAGGCAATGGTGGGAATCTTACAAGTGAATGGATTTGGAGAAGAGAACACTCTAATGCAGGATCTAAAGCCTTTTCGCATTTTAATCAGTTTACTGGACAAACCTGAGCTAGGTAATATATACTGTCCTAGGGCATAAGGTCATGTGTGGTACCTTTGTGTGAATAAGAAAATAAAAAGAGTCATCAGGGAAATCGTTATATTTTGAGGTGGCCTTTAAATATAAGTTCTCAATTTCTGAAAGTTCACTCTACAAAGTTAAGATACAGGTATTCATCCAGCTGATACGTTATTATGTATCTGTCCTGTGGTATGTATGTAGCAGAAGAATCACTTTAAAGATGCTATCTAAGCTTCTCTTAATCCTGATTATATTATTGAAATTAAAACATTTATCCATCATGACCAATTTATAGTTCACAGAATCCAAGGACTTGATGAAAAATATTTGAGTTATATCCCTCAACTTTCTTCTCCACATTCCCTTTATTTTGCATGTTTTCTCTTTATTCATTGTATATTTCCTATATATTATGGCACTTGAGACAGAAATTAGGAAAAAACATAAATATTTGCAACAATAAAATGAAATCATAAAGTATGTAATATCTTCAAGTTATATACAGATGTTTTAGCAGGTGTCCTCTCACCATTTCTTAAAAATGAAAACTTTAAAATATAAGAATAACTTGAATTTTATAAATGGTCTTGAGAGGTTTTTTTAGCTGTTATATGATAACAGATGAAGCTCAGGAATTTTTTAAGGAGGTGATATCTGTAATAGCAAGAAAATTTAGCCTTATGCATTTTAGTATTATTTAAATTAATAACAGTAATTACAAGTAGCATTTGTTTAATACTTATTATATTCTAGAAACTATGCTAGCAATCTTACAAATATTTTTTCTAACCCTTAACAGTCCTGTAAATTTCGGTATTATCCTCATTCTAGATGAGGAAACTGAAGCTCAAAGAAGTTAAATAACTTGTCTAATGTAGCAGAACTATTAAGTGGCAAAACCAGTTTCTCTGATTCTGTAATTTCTATTGTGTCAATCTGCACTTTAAATATTTGTTCAGTTATGTAATATCTTACATTACCTTCTCAAAGAAATGTGAATTTAGCTTAGCTTCTGAAGAAATACTATTTTAAAAATACTTGTTTTTAAAACATCGTTTAATTGGGCCAATTTTCAGATAAGCATGATTTTCTCATGCTGATTAATTACTGTCTTTAATTTGAATATTAATTTTAGGACCTGTAATTCTAGAAGATGTCCTGATTGAAGTGTTTAGAACATTATATTCTCAATGCAAAGCAGAGTTGGATCTTCAAACAGAACCACCCTTCAGCAAGGATCATGCTCAGTTAAGCAGGTAGATTATCAAAAAATTAAATTTGACATGAAGACATAACATGTATTCACCTAATATAAACTTGAAGTGTAATAACTTGGGATCCTACTCTATGAAGTTTGTGTTCTAATAAGTAAGGCTGATTTAATACTAGTAAAGCTGATGTAATACTGACATACTAGTTGTATTGACAGTACCTCACTATATAAAGACAGTTGTTTTAATTGTTACAAAAGACAGGAGGAGAAAATAGCTAATCGGCTAAAGGGTTGCCACTTGAAATAACAGTTATTTTTCCCCGATGCAATTTCAGTGATAATGGCTATTAACAGCACTAGTTAGTTTTGTTGTTGTTTTTCAAACTAAGAATAATAATTTGATTGAAACTGGTCAAAATAAACTTTTCTTAAGAAAATCCTGAATAGCACAGGGAAGCAGACAAAATTCTTCACAATCAAGGCTGTGAAAATCAAATCACTACTCAGTTTGTATGTGCCAAGGGAAATAAAAGAATTTTGCCAAATTTACAGTCTTACGCACTAAATAGTTCAAAAAGAAATTCTTGTTCTTTTGTCTTTTTTATTATGCAGAAACTAGGAAAGTCTAATTTCTGATCTTGATATTTGAGTGACAAAAATTCAAATTTGGAAAAATAACTGCACAAAAAATAATAGAGTGGCAGTAGATAAAAATTATTTGTTGCAATCTTCTTACTAGCACATTTTCTAGCAACTACCTAGGAATGTGTACTGGCATTGCACTCAAATTTAAATTTGAAAAAATAAATGTTAATATTTTTTAGTTTTTGTTTTCTTTTCTCTTTTTTCAGTAAATTAAGAGAAAATAAGAAAACAGCAGAGTTGATTAAAACTGCTAACCTTCTGTTTAATTCCTTCGAACCTTATTATATGTGGGATTATGTTGCACGTTGGTTTGAAGAATGTTGTAGGTACGTTAAACTTTCATTCGTTTTAATTTAGTAACATCCAAAGCTAACCTTTGGGTTTTTTTAAGTTATTAAATTTAATGAATGTTCTTTTATACATTCTATTACTAATAATTGTTAGTTACTTATTATTCATGATCTGACTCTACCTTGTCACATAGGATATAAAATCATTGATCATATTCTCTTAGAATTGGGAGTTTAGAGATCAGTTATTCATACACCAGAGTAGATTAAAAATTTTCCCTCTTCAGTCTATAGTAATGTAGTTTTTCATTGTTGTAGAAAAGACAGCAAATTTTGGGCTGCTGCCTCAGCACACTTTTCCAAAAGGATTTCCATTTTGATTAACAAAAAACTTTTTGGCCTGACTTGTGTTTTTAGAAGCCATTAGAACTAATCCATACTGTCACTGGGCAGTGATAAAAGCCTTCTACCCCTTAGGAAATAAAGCAAAAAATATGGTCTGAAAACCCTTGGCTACTAGTGAATCTGAGTGGAATCTCTGGCTTCTAGACCAGATCCTCTCAACCAGATTAACCACTCAAGGCCCAGGAGCATGTAGTCAAAATGTAATTATATATGATCTGGGCATTAGAAGTCTTTTAATAAAAAACGTTAAGTGTTGCTCCTATACATTAATCTCTTTAATGGTTTAGAAAGTTCTTGACTTATTCAGCAGAGGTTGAGCACCCAGTTAAAAAGCATCATGCTAGGCAGATAGACAGTCCCTGTCTTCAAAGATCTTGTAGTGGGAACAAATAAGACATGCATGTATATATTCCTAGTATTAAAAAATACAAATGTCTTAATAGATTAAAATGTAGGAATCGTATCTTTTTGTCACCTGACCCTACCCTGGGTTTTTACCTTCTACAAATTCACAAATGCACACATCCACACTTCTTCAGCCAACCTGGACTATTCTCTGAAAGTTAGCAGCATGTTAACTTTAATGCTGCTGAGGCTTCACTTGTGCTATTCTTTCTAAAGTACTCTTTCCCCTTGCCCATCTGCTAAAATCCTATGTAGAGGTTACCCACCTTTCCTTCCTTCCCTCAAATCTCCCATCAGAATCGATGCCGCCAACACTGTCACATTGTTGCATTTATTTGTCTACATGCTTATATTCTTGTTGGTCAGGGACTATATTATATTCTTACTTTGTGTCTTCAGAGTGGAGGGCAATGTATGGTCATATAGGATTTCTATGATTTAATGTGAATGTTTGTTGGAGGAATGATCTCTGCTACTTGGATCAGAAGAGGCTTCCTGGAGGAGGTAACATTTGATCTGAGACTTTGAAGGACAGATGCATTCTGATCATGGGAAAAATGAGACTGGGGAGGGCAGTAGTACAGAAGGACAAATGAGCCTATTTTAAGACCCAAGGTTAGAAATCAAGTAGCAATTAATCAGTGTTAACTAGGAGGTGTTATCTGTACAGGAAGCAATGGGAAATAAGTCCGAGAAAGTGAGATCCATTCAGAGAACACTTCGAAGTGCAGGATAGGAGTTGTAGGGAGAGGTTCAGCCTAGGTATCTTGCTTTGGGAATTTTCCACGAAGAGGTACAGTGTCCTGGGGGAAATAGAATTTGTCATCACAAAAACATTACTGTGTGTGACCCAGTATTGACTTGGCCTTCATTAGAAGGATGATGATGCTGTCACAGGTATTCACATCACTTGACAGTATACTTGATAAAGTAAATTTCATCCTTTTAGGAGGACACTGCATGCCAGACTTCAGATTGGACCTGGAGATAGTAATGACTCATCTGAATTACAGCTGACCAATTTCTGCTTACTGGTGGATTTTTTATTGGACATAGTTTCTTTGGTAAGACCACCTTGGTAAGAAAATATCAAGGACATCTAATAACATAGTTCAAATATTTCATGTTGTAGGCAAGCCTTCAGATACATTTCATCTTTAAAATTAAATTGATTTTTTCCTCTTTGGTAAGCTTTTTTTCATAAAATCTTTCAAGTGTTTTCTCCTTTGACATATACATATAAAAAATACATGGGGTAAACTTCATAATTGCATGTTATAAAATCTTAACTGTTTAGTGTATAGTGGTCTAATGCTGCATTTATATTAATATTATTTCTATTAAATGAAGACTTGGAAATCTTTTCCCTTCTGTTTTCTCTCCTCACTTCTTTGCTTTCTCATTTTGAAGCCTACTAGAAGTATGAGGGTGCTGTGTCAGGTATGACATTCAGCCTGTTTTGTTTTTAAATAATTCTATTTACTTTTGTTATATTATAATTTTAGTAATATAGCAGATAAAACTGGGGTTATTTTATAATACATGCTTTGAAGTATTTAAATTGAGAATTTGGGAATAGAAATTTTATAAGGCATCAGTAATAAAATACACAGTGTTAACAGCATGATGCATATAAAACATTACAGATGAGTAAAATTATTGCCTATTTATATATAGATTTAAAAATGTAACTTTTGGGTTCCACATTGTTTAAACTTTTTTTGTTTCACTTTTGTTTTCAGGAGACTTATATTGAAATCCAGACAGAACACTTGCCCCAGTTGCTGCTCAGAATGATTTCTGCCTTGACAAGCCATCTCCAGACATTGCACTTGTCTGAACTCACATATTCTCTCAGACTTTGCTCAAAGATCCTTAGCAAGGTTCAGCCTCCACTGTTATCTGCTAGCACTGGAGGTGTTTTGCAGTTTCCAAGTGGGCAGAACAATTCAGTCAAAGAATGGGAAGACAAAAAGGTAATTTTAACTATTATTTTTGGTATTAGACCATTTACATTTCTTCAAAGCAGAAGTTACTTAGTAAAATCACTTATACGTAAGCATTTAAATAATAGTGAGTCTTTCCTAGATCCAAATGCAATGTTAGTAGGCTTTTGTAGGCTTTTGCTTATAGGGCAGTTTAATTTTCTATATCAGTACTTTTCCAGTAAAAGTTATCATGTGAATGGCATATGTAATTCAAAAGTTTCTAGTACCCACATTGAAGTAAAACGCAGGTAAAGTTAATTTTAATTCTAGTTTATTCAGACAATTGTAGCCAATATATTATCATTTCAATGTAATCTATATAAAATTGATGTCATATAAATAAGTGAGGTAGCTTATATTCTTTTTTGTACTGTCTTCAAGATCTAGTGTGCATTTTACACTTACAGCACATCTTTGTGCTGATTGGTTTGTGAGTACACAAAAGAGGCTAAAACAAAGGCACCACTCAAAGGTGAGCACAACAGTATAAATAACCA
The DNA here is from genome assembly GCF_043159975.1 of Macaca nemestrina. Classification (NCBI taxonomy): domain Eukaryota; kingdom Metazoa; phylum Chordata; class Mammalia; order Primates; family Cercopithecidae; genus Macaca; species Macaca nemestrina. The sequence goes on along the minus strand of NC_092129.1, from coordinate 103,117,089 downwards.
ATTAGGGAAGGGTAGGTATATGTAAAATAGGTGAAGAGTGGGGATCAATCAGAGGAAAGTGTGCCAAATGGGAAGAGAGGGTCTCAATCTGGTCTGTGGATTTATGCAGGACTTGTAGCTAGGCTTTAAACTGTCTTTGGCTTGAATGTGAGGTTTCACCGGGGACCCGTCTCTGGCTGCCTAGGATTTGTCTGTCTCCTGCTGCTATCACTGTGCTAGTTGCTGGCTATCCAGTGGTGAGCTAGACATAGTCTCTCCCCTTCTCTGTCCTTTCTTTCTAATTGGGAGAAATATTATACAAGTAAGTGCACATTTAATTACAGTTGTGATAAATGTACAAAGGAAAATAATCAAGTGGTAAGAATATGGAAAATGGGGTGACCTGACCTACGCTGGGGCCAAAGAATGCTTTCTTGAGGAAGGTGTGTTTGAGTGAAGCCCTAGAGGAACTGGTGTGGTGAGGGAGGTAAAAAGAGAGCACCTGACGGAGGAAGAAGTATAACAGCCCAACGAGTTCACCTTGCCTGTTGCCTAGACAGCCAATTTATCAAGACAGAGGAATTGCAATGGAGAAACAGTAATTTATGCACAGCCGGCTATGTAGGAGACTGAAGTTTTATTATTGCCCAAATCAGTCTACCCGAAAACTTGAGGATCATAGTCTTTAAGGATAATTTGGTGGGTAGGGGGCCAGTGAATTGGGAGTGCTGATTAGTTGGCTTGGGGATGAAATCATAGGGAGTAGAAGCTTTTTTTATGTTGAATCAGTTCCTGGGTGGGGGCCACAGAACTGGTTGGCAGGTCCAGGTGAGGCCATTCAGTTGTTAGAAATGCAAAAACCTGAAAAGACATCAAAAGGCTGATCTTAGGTTCACATAGTGATGTTACCTACAAGAGTAATTGGGGAAGTTGAAAATCTTATGACCTCTGGAATAATGGCTGGTAATATTTAGAATTCCAGCTCCTCTCATTCTAACCTGGTAGCTGGTGGTCTTTCATTTGTTTTATAAGAACAGTTTAGCTTTAAACTACAAACTAAATTCTTTCCCAAGGCTAGTTCAGCCTATACCCAGGAATGAACAAGGACAGTTGAGAGGACAGAAGCAAGATGAGGTCAATTAGGTTTGATATCGTTCACTGTCATAATTTTCTCAGCTATGATTTTGCAAAGGCTCTTAGGCAGAGACAAGCACCAAGCAGACAAGAGATGCAGCTGTAAGATAGGCAGAGGCCAGGTCTTAGAGGGCCTTGAGCTGTTCTAGGGCTTTTGTTGTTTAGGAGCACCAGGAAGGCCCTGAGGGGAAAAGGCAAATGGCATAATTACTTTTGTGTATTAGAAAAGTTACTCTGGCTGCAGTGTGAAATGTAGATGAGAAACAAAAACAGATGTGGGAAGACCTATGGTAGCACAGGTGAGAGGTGGTGATAACTTGTGCCAACAAGATACGAGGAGTAAAGATAGAAATGGATGGATTAGCAATATATTTAGGAGGAAAAATAGACTTAGTAATAGATTGATAAAGGTAATGATCACTAACCATGAGTGTTTACTAGGTGCTAGGCATTTTGCCATGTGCTTTATATATACCGTTATGTAATCCTCATAGCAATTGTAAAATGTAGGAATTACTGTCCCTCAATTATACACATTAGGAAACGGTGGTTTGGAGAAGTTAAATAACTTGCCAGGTATCACATAACTAGTGAATGGCAGAGCCCTAGTTGACTCAAGGCCTGCACCCTTAATGCCTCTACTGATATGAAAGTGGGGAGGGGAGGAGGGGTGAAGAAGGTACAAAAAATGATCCCTAGGTTTCTGTCTTCCTGACTCAAGGAAAAGTGTCATTCACTGAGGCAAGGAACATTAGGCGAAGCCCAGCTTTGGGCAACAGAGCATTTAGTTCATGATGCTATTATATTCTGACTCAGTCACCCAAGGAATTCTTACATATAACTTTTACTTAAATTAAGCCAGAAAATATCCTCGATATTTATACTTACTCTATCCTATTGTAGGGAGTAAAAGGCTAATACCCTCCAGTTCTACTCCAGGGACCGGTTCATTTGTTGTTTATTGTAATTTAATTGTCTCTCATCTTCCCCTCTAGATTATAAAATACTCCTTTTATTTCTACTACCTAATACAGTGTCTGGCACCATGATAGGAATTCGATAACTATTCACTGAAAGACAAATATTTAATTAGCACTTTACACATTTCAATAAAAATTTCACATTCATGTGGCCCTGAACAGATGAGCTATTAGATTTTATTTGTAGTTATTAAAATGTCATTTTTTAACCTTACATATCTCATTCTTGGCATTTTTTAGACATTAGGAAAGTGATTTCATGAAGTAGGTGAAATAACCATTTGAAAACAAGGATATAGATCCTAGAGACTTTTATATAAGTATTTTTGTTCTCAAGAATCTAACCTTATGTATGCTGTGTGTATAGTGCATAATAAATACTTAGAGAATGAATAAATCGGTGTAGGGGTTGCTGTTAAGAGTCAACAGAATGGGTAGATTAAATTGTGAATAGTCTAAAACATCTCTCAAAAGTGGTCATTTCTAATTCCTAATATGTACACTTTGCTACTCAGCCTTTTGCTTTCTTAAAAATCTCTAACAGATATCATCAGTTTCTCATGAAAATCCTACTGAAGTGTTTGAAGACGGAGAAAATCCACCAAGTAGTCGATCATCAGAGAGTGGATTCACTGAGTTTATACAATATCAAGCAGACCGAACTGATGATATTGACAGAGAACTGAGTGAGGGCCAGGGGGCAGCTACCATCCCAATTGGTAGCACATCCTCTGAAACAGAAACAGCATCCACTGTGGGATCTGAAGAAACCATCATCCAGACCCCTTCCGTAGTCACTCAGGGGACAGCAACCCGAAGTGGGAAGACAGCCCAAAAGACTGCAATGCAGTGCTGCTTGGAGTATGTCCAACAGTTTCTTACCAGACTTATCAACCTCTACATCATTCAGAATAACTCTCTTTCTCAGGCTTTGACTACAGAACATCAGGGGGATCTTGGTCGAGAACAAGGAGAGACTTCAAAATGGGACAGAAATTCACAAGGAGATGTAAAAGAGAGAAGCATAAGTAAACAAAAAACTTCTAAAGAATACCTTTCTGCCTTCCTTGCTGCCTGTCAGCTCTTCCTAGAGTGCTCAAGTTTCCCAGTTTACATCGCTGAGGGGAACCATACATCAGAGTTACGTTCTGAAAAACTGGAGACTGGTAAGGTCATCTCAGTTTTGCTTATATTTCAGTATTTTCTGTAGTATGTTTTTTCTTTTTAAAAGAGGCATTCATTAAAACGGATTTTTTTAGCCAGTTACTTTTTTTTAATGTTTTAATTTGCAAGTTTTTTTTTTAAATGGAATACTGTCACTATGGGGAGATTGATATATTGGAAGATTTTGTGATTTTGATGTCGTTCACAGTTTGCTTGCAGGTAAGTTGGAGCTGAAATGGAAATCTCTGGGGAAAAGTAGTGTAGCAGTAGATCTGCTGGTTTTCTTTGTTATGACCAGTAACATGTTTACTTTTATTTTGATTTTTATATATACACACACAGTGCAGTGAATACTACATAATGTTTATTGATCAATATACTGTTTTTTGGGACGGGATAATAGATTGTATGACTTGGCATAAGAAAAATATATATTGAAGAAAAGTATAATAAATTATTGTTGCTACTTTATTAAAGCTCTAGACTAGGTGAGAAACCATGGTTTTGTTAACAGATCAAGGCCTTAAAAGTATTTAGTGGCTTTATTTTTTGAAATTAACTTAGAGTGTGTGTGAAATGTTTAGTATAATGAACTCTGATTGCTACCATCTTTTGTTTCAGACTGTGAGCATGTGCAGCCTCCACAGTGGCTCCAGACTCTGATGAATGCTTGCAGCCAAGCAAGTGATTTCAGTGTTCAGAGTGTTGCTATTTCACTAGTCATGGACCTGGTGGGACTGACACAGTCTGTGGCCATGGTCACTGGGGAAAACATCAACAGTGTAGAGCCTGCACAACCCTTAAGTCCAAACCAGGGAAGAGTAGCTGTGGTTATTAGACCTCCCCTCACTCAGGGCAATCTGAGGTACATAGCTGAGAAGACTGAATTTTTCAAGGTAAATTCTAAGAAATGCATACATGACGATGATCATTACAGCCATGTATGATACTTGACCTAGTTTGCTTTAAGGATTATTTTTAAAATGATAATAAAGCCTCATTAAACACCTCTTAATATGTCTTGCCATATAGAAAATGATGCCACAGCTGATAGACATACTGCTCTCCCCGTCTTATTCCCAATTTTGTGAGCGGGGAGAAAAATAAGAATAAAGGAGTAGGAATATTAGGATAAAGAGAAGTATTAGGGCACTGAAGCCATGTAGGAAATAATTTCAGCTAAAAAGAGGAAAACAGTAGAACTTACTTTCAGATTAAGTGGTTGTGACACTTTTGCTTTTTTTTTTTTTTTTGGAGACAGTCTTGCTCTGTCGGCCAGGCTGGAGTGCAGTGGCACGATCTTGGCTCACTGCAACTTCTGCCTCCTGGGCTCAAGCAATTCTCCTGCCTCAGCCTCCCTAGTAGCTGGGATTACAGGTGTGTGCCACCATGCCCAGCTAATTTTTGTGTTTTTAGTAGAAACGGGGTTTCACCATGTTGGCCAGGCTGGTCTCAAACTCCTGACCTCAGTAATCCGCCCGCCTCAGCCTCCCAAAGTGCTGGGATTACAGGCGTGAGCAGCACTTTTGCTTTTCATGCAGTAAAACCTTAGTACTCCAAAACTCTCATGAAAAGTTTTTCTGACTCGTCATATTGTCTCATTATCATCTGTGGTGTATAAAGTCACTCAGAAAAAAATTCAGAAAACTCAGTCTTTGATTTCTACCCCAATGGTATAAATATTATCCTCTATATCGAACATCAAGTAGATTTGGATTGTATACATCTTAAGCAGGTAGATTCTTTATACTGTACGTTAAAAAAAAGTTTTAAAATGTGATTTCAAGTCATTGTGCCCCTTCAGATATTTCCTCCTGCTAGATTAGAGTTGGATTTTATAATATTGTGGTAGTGAATCCTGAAGATTATTGCATTATTATTATTACTAATTGCATTATTATTAATGCTGTTACAGATCAAGTGCTGCGTTAACATATGTAGCTCTGAAATACCTATTATCTATTTTATAGATTTCAAGTAGTTTGGATATTTCAACTATGAATTACTTTTCACTCTGTAATATACAACCATGAATATTAAATTGCATTCAATGTGGGATTTGTATCTTATTAAGGATAGTTTATTCTAGCATCACTTTACTAACACCACTAAATAATGAAATGGGGTCTTACCTGGGCCCTGCAGAAAACATTCACATGTCTGATTTTTTTTTCGAGATATAGTCTCGCTCTGTTGCGCAATCTCTGCTAACTGCAACTTGCGCCTTTCGAGTTCAATTAATTCTCCTGTCTCAGCCTCCCGAGTAGCTGGGATTACAGGTGCATGCCACCATGCCCGGCTAACTTTTTGTATTTTTAGTAGAGACAAGATTTCGCCGTGTTGCCCAGGCTGGTCTCAAACTCGTGACCTCAGGTGATCCTCCTGCTTCGGCCTCCCAAGATGCTGGGATTACAGGCATGAGCCACCATGTCCAGACAACGTGCCTGATGTCTAAAAACAAATATCATTACAGGACTATCATAAAAGGTTCCAAGGGCTTGGGTGATCAGAAAGTAGGTACATGGAAGACTGCACTTAGTAACCTCATCCCCATAGAATAGAATATTAAAAACCTTAGATATCTGACAGAGAGCAGACATTCATTTATACCTAATAAGAAATATTTGTTAAATAAATTTTCATGTATGGTATTGTGACTGTCACTTTTACATCTTTTTTATAGCATGTAGCTTTAACATTGTGGGACCAGTTGGGAGATGGGACACCTCAGCATCACCAGAAGAGTGTGGAACTATTTTATCAATTACATAACTTAGTTCCTTCTTCTAGCATCTGTGAGGATGTTATAAGTCAGCAGTTAACCCATAAAGATAAGGTAAATCCTCTTCTTATCTTGTGCACACCGCCCCCCGCCCCCTGCCCCCCCCCCCACACACACACATTATACTAAAAAGTAAGTTAAGAAAACTTTAGGGAAATTATTGCAGTTAACATAGGAGTAAGAGAAAATAGCTTTGTTCACAGTGATCTTAATATCTTTAAAATAAATGTATTCAACTCTTTCTAGAGGAAAGTTGTTTACAAAAGCATCAGTAATATGAAAAGTAAAACAAAAATCAAATGCTGTATTTATTTATTTGTTCAGGACACAGTTATGGGAAATGATGTTTAGTATTGGTGGTCTCAGTTCTTGGGTCATTTAAAGAGGAACCAGTGGCCTCAGTTATGGAACTTATGGATTTATTAACTAATATATATGAAATGAAATAATGTATAAATTATATTTATAAACTATAGAATACTAATATGTGAGATTATATTATTTGCATTATTATACTACATATCCAAAATAAGAATTTTGTATTCTAATATATATGAAGTGTGATATATAATTCAGTTAGCCTGAGAAGAAGCTGGAATAATCATTTTGACTAACCTCATCAGGGTAATTTAATGACGTTTGTGGTCTTCCTGTGCTGCTCTGTAATATAAATAGAAGATTTGATTGAAGACCTTTTAGAAGTATATTGTCCTATTTTTAAAAAACTCAAAATGCTAGTATGTTTGAGTGGGTCATATTCAAAAAAGGAATTGTGTTAAATAAACATTTGGCAGAGGAGAAAGTGGTATATGAAGGAGTAAATGAAAGGAATGAAAAGTTTATTCCAAGAAAAATGTTAAAAATCTATTTCTGCTATAACACATTTTTTTTCAAAATTATTCAGAAATAATAGGGAACCACTCTATTCTAACAATTTAAGTTTTACATTAAATATAAATCTAGGACAAATTATATGCCTATTTTCACTTGGATAGCATTTCATTTTTAAAGAAATACTCCCAAGTTCTAAATAAATATATACATCCATGAAAAAAATTAAAATATATTTTACTACTTAATTTTTACATTTCTGTTGGTTGATACAAATGCAGGCTTCGTAAGAAAAGCCTGTATTAAGCTCACAGAAAAAACAAGCATGCCTCCCAACTATCACAAGCAATTTAGGAAGTTGCAGTCTGGTTTCTTGGGGCTTTTGCTTAAAGGATCCATAAATGCTAAAGAAAGACTTCAAAAGTTTTGATAATGTGACAATTTCAACTTGATTTATATTAATACATATTTATTATCTAATACCAAGTGTGCTTGCTCTTCTAAATAATTTATTTTTACATTGTTTTACCCATTATTAATCTTTTTCCAAATAATCTCAAAAGTAGTTTGATATTTTTATTGTAGAAATAATTTTTAAGTGTTTAAATTTTTGAGTCAAACCAGCTTATAAGTGATGAAAAACTCATTTGGGATTAATGTATCATTTCTGGGACAAAAAATATATAGTGCAATGAAATCAATTTTGACAACTAAATGTTTATATTAAAATGAAGGAGGAAGTGCCTTCTGGACTCCAGATACATGTACATTAGTAACTTTTTTCTTCTGTTATACAATAATCTAGTAAGCTCATTACTTAAAGTCTAAACTCAGGAATAATTATTTACGAGACAGGATGAGATGATAACCTTTAAGTTCAATATTTCTGTATATATTTACATATTTTCTGTGTTTCTACTTCCATAAAGAATAGAAATAAAGTTTATTGCAATGTGTGTTTGAATATTGTGGACGTTGAACGTAATACAGTACTCCTAAATAGTACTCTGATTTTACTAAAATCACTTAGTATCTTCAAGAGAGAAGAACATAATTTAAGCTCCCATGTTTCTCCTCAGAAAATAAGGATGGAAGCACATGCCAAGTTTGCAGTTCTTTGGCATCTAACGAGAGATCTCCATATAAATAAATCTTCATCTTTTGTACGTTCTTTTGACAGGTCAGTTACATTTTATATTAAGATTTCACAGTAAGATATCTTAATGTTGCCTCTTTCCTTGAGTCTACTGTCTAGCTTGGCAAGTGTAGGAGATAGCAATTTATAAATTTTATAAAGAGAATTTATTATTTTGAAAACCATAAACTGTATTAAAATGCATGGCATTTTTACTCATCCACCAGATATTTACTTTCTGGTTTTGGAGTACCTGGTTTCCCTTCCCTTCCTTGGACAACTATTTATCACATTCCTACGAAGTGTCAGGCAGCATTCTAGGTGCATTACTTAGAATGATAATGCAATGGATACAGCTTTCTTGAGTCTATATTCACATTTAGTGAAACTGCATATAAATAGTAGATTATGTGTTTCTCAAGCAATTATTTTCAATCTTCTGCCTAAACTAGATTTGTTAAAATCTATAGCCGAAAACACTAACAAATTATTTCCATGAATCCAGAGAACTTGTAGCTGCCTGAGAGTGGTTTTGGTTTTTGTCTGGACTACATAGGTGACTTCAGATATCAGATCTGCATTAAATTCCAAGGAGCTGCCATTTTTAGGTGGATTCACATATTGTCATAAGGTAGTCTCACCAGCCGGTCTCATAGTGGTGGCCATGAATCTGTGTTCAAGCTCAGCTCAGGATCAGAATTGTCCTCTACTGAACGTTATTTCAGCTGGTGCTTTTCAACCAGCATTACCATTTTTAAGTGATCTGATACTGAACCATATATTGAACCCCTACAGTGTATTGAATATATTGAACCTTTACTTTATAAATAATCATCTCTTATTTGACAACTATCTTTCCTAATTTTACAAGTGAGGGAATAGAGGTCAGGAAAAGTTGTTACTTGCCAAACACCACACAAAAGATTTGAATCTTGGGTTTTTCTGATTCCAAAGCACACTTTCATACCATTCACAGATTTTGCCTTGAATTAAGCACATAGCTTTGACTCACAGGGATAGTGTGAGCAGAGGAACATGGATCAACATGGAGTAATACTGACTTGCCGAAGGCTCAGTGCTTGATAATATGAACAGGAAAATGTTGCTAAAACAAGACTAATCATATTTTTTTTCAGTTCTTCAGTATTAATCTTAGTAATGTATGCTTGTGAAATTTCAAAGCATAAGTATATTTTTAGAAGGGCAAAAGTTTTTTTCCTTTCTTATGCCTACTGAGACTATTGGGATTAAGATTATTAAAATGCTATGATCAAAATTTATCCTGAAGTATGACTACTTCAAAATAGTTAATTCAAAGTAAGAAACCCAATTTATTGATTTTATAAAAGAGTGTGACAAGGTAGATGTTTGGTTCTTTAATTATTTGTGTTTATTTTAGGTCACTGTTCATCATGTTAGATAGCCTTAACAGTCTCGATGGTTCTACTAGCTCTGTGGGACAAGCCTGGCTGAACCAAGTCCTACAAAGACATGATATTGCACGAGTTTTGGAACCATTGCTATTGCTCCTGCTTCATCCAAAAACTCAGAGGGTTTCAGTACAGCGTGTACAAGCAGAACGTTACTGGAATAAGGCTCCCTGTTATCCAGGAGAGGACAATGACAAGCATTTCATGCAAAATTTTGCCTGCAGCAATGGTGAATATCACATAGAAGTAGACAGCTTTATTTAGAATTATCAAAATAAGTGAATATAACAGTAATTGGTGGAAGAACTGCATGTGAGATTTTCTCCATGGGCTTATTTTCTCCCCTCCTCATGCACTAGCAATGCTGTGTGGACCATGTCAGAATGTACTGTGTCAATGACCATCGTAGAGGATGTGGGTCTCTCAGTTGACTTTTTCAGGGCAGGAATCAGGCACAGCTCTGGTTAGAGACATTCTTCAGTTTTGATGGAAATATCTTTAGAGCTTAGTTAGCAATTCTGGTCCTACAGGCTCTGTAGATACTTCATTGGGAATTTATAGTAAACGTGTAATACACATTTTGTATTTCATGAGTCATTTTCCTCATCTTTTAGGAGAAGAATAATGCCCAACTTTCAAGGTTTTATTATGACCATCAGATGTAGACATGTTTGTGACATGCCTAAATGTTCACTGTTACTATATTACTACAAAGTCCATACGTTATAAACTGTTGAGTGATGCCTTCTATACAGTGATAATGTCCCCTTATTTTATTTAAGGGACAAAAGACTCTCGCATATGTCATTTGTCTCTTGACAAACCCTGTGGGTCTGTAATGAAAAGATCATTTTACTGAGCAGGTTGCTGATGCCTGGAAGACTATGGCTTTCTCAAAGTCTCATGGCTAGTAAGTGATGAAGCTGAAACCAAACTGTCATATTCCTGCTTCATCTCTAGTGCGTTTCTACAGAGTCTTGGTTCCTCTCTCTGGCTTCTTTTCCACTGCTTCTTCTGAATCTTGTAAGAATTTGTATGACCCTGCTTATTGCCAGAGTGTCTTTCTGTTAATGCTTTATCTAACTCTGCTGAATTCTCACCTCCTCTCTGAGATCAGTGCCAGATCTCATCAATGGTATCATGATTCTTTCCCTAAATTTGCTAGCATTTGGTATGTACTATTTTGTATGTCACTAAGCCTTCCACCTTTTCTAAAAGAAGAACATCATTAATGTATGCCACCTAAGAAATACAGAAATTAATTATATATTTGTGGTTTGCTGCTAATTTTAAACTCTTTAGAGAGTTTAGAAACAGCATAACTAAAGTGAGGTATTAGGGAGGAAAAATAAAACAAAATTTTCACCTGCAATAAAATAAAATGTAATTTTAGTAGGAAAATATAAGTAGATGATGACACTAATGATTAAAAATTTTGATCAGTCTACATTTCAATTATTTTAATGCATTTTGCATTTTTCTTCTTTTACTGTTTTTCTCATATATCAGTGAGCCAAGTACAACTCATCACATCGAAAGGAAATGGTGAAAAGCCACTTACCATGGATGAAATAGAGAACTTTAGTCTCACTGTGAATCCATTAAGTGACAGACTTTCCCTCCTAAGTACCAGCAGTGAGACAATTCCAATGGTTGTGTCTGATTTTGATCTTCCAGACCAACAGATAGAAATACTTCAGAGTTCTGACTCGGGATGTTCACAGTCCTCTGCAGGGGACAACTTGAGTTATGAAGTTGATCCTGAAACCGTGAATGCCCAAGAGGATTCTCAAATGCTAAAGGAAAGCTCCCCAGATGATGATGTTCAGCAGGTAGTGTTTGACCTGATATGTAAAGTTGTAAGTGGCCTCGAAGTGGAATCTGCATCAGTTACATCTCAATTAGAAATTGAAGCTATGCCCCCAAAGTGCAGTGATATAGATCCAGATGAAGAGACAATTAAAATTGAAGATGACTCTATTCAACAGAGTCAGAATGTTTTGCTGAGTAATGAAAGTTCTCAGTTTCTGTCTGTGTCTGCAGAGAGAGGCCATGAGTGTGTGGCAAATGGAATATCCAGGAATAGCTCCTCACCTTGTATTTCAGGAACCACACACACTCTTCATGACTCTTCTTTTGCTTCCATAGAAACCAAATCTAGACAAAGGAGTCACAGTAGTATTCAATTCAGCTTCAAAGAAAAATTATCAGAAAAAGTTTCGGAGAAGGAAACAATAGTTAAGGAGTCAGGTAAACAACCAGGAGCAAAACCTAAAGTAAAACTTGCCAGAAAAAAGGATGATGACAAGAAAAAATCTTCCAATGAAAAACTCAAACAAACCAGTGTATTCTTTAGTGATGGTCTGGATTTAGAGAACTGGTATAGCTGTGGAGATGGAGACATTTCTGAAATTGAAAGTGACATGGGTTCTCCAGGATCTCGGAAATCTCCCAGTTTCAACATTCATCCTCTCTATCAACATGTGCTCCTGTATCTCCAGTTGTATGATTCATCCAGGACTTTGTATGCTTTCTCTGCCATCAAAGCCATCTTGAAAACTAACCCTATAGCTTTTGTAAATGCCATTTCAACTACTAGTGTAAATAATGCATATACTCCTCAGTTGTCTCTCCTTCAGAATCTATTGGCCAGACACCGGATTTCTGTTATGGGCAAAGATTTTTATAGTCACATTCCAGTGGACTCAAATCATAACTTCCGGAGTTCTATGTACATAGAAATTCTTATTTCTCTCTGCCTATATTACATGCGTAGCCATTACCCAACCCATGTCAAGGTTACTGCACAAGATTTAATAGGCAATCGAAACATGCAGATGATGAGCATAGAAATTCTGACACTACTTTTCACTGAGCTGGCAAAAGTAATAGAAAGCTCAGCGAAGGGTTTCCCTAGTTTTATTTCTGATATGTTATCTAAGTGCAAAGTTCAGAAAGTGATTCTTCATTGTTTGCTGTCATCTATCTTTAGTGCTCAGAAATGGCATAGTGAAAAAATGGCAGGTAAGAACATGGTTGCTGTGGAAGAAGGTTTCTCAGAGGACAGCCTTATTAATTTTTCAGAGGATGAATTTGACAATGGCAGCACGTTGCAGTCACAACTTCTTAAGGTGCTTCAGAGGCTGATTGTTCTAGAACACAGAGTAATGACTATTCCTGAAGAGAATGAAACAGGTTTTGATTTTGGTATATCTGACTTGGAACACATCAGTCCCCATCAACCCATGACTTCTCTTCAGTATTTGCATGCTCAGCCAATCACGTGTCAAGGCATGTTCCTCTGTGCAGTGATACGAGCTTTGCATCAGCACTGTGCATGTAAGATGCACCCACAATGGATCGGTTTAATCACATCTACTCTGCCTTACATGGGAAAAGTTCTACAGAGAGTAGTTGTTTCTGTGACACTACAACTGTGCAGAAATCTAGATAATCTAATTCAGCAGTACAAATACGAAACAGGATTATCTGACAGTAGGTAAGAGGTGACTTTTAACTTTATTGGTACTGAAATTTTTTAAATAAATGACTGCTTAATGTCTGGAAAGTTTGTCACAACTTGAGTAAATAAATTAGTGGCTTTTGGTAGGTTACAAATAGTATATTATTTTCCCCAAAAAAAATGTGGCTCGAGGAAGAGTATCAATAAAAGAATCTAGAATGGAAAAGGGAAGGAATATTTAAACAGGCTTATTTTCTTCCAAGGACTGAAATTAATTTCACTGTTCTTCTTGCCTGAGCTGGCAAAACTAATAGGAAGCTTAGGAAAGGGTTTCCCGGGTTTTGTCTGCTTTATCTAAGTGCAAATCAGTTTTAGACTGAAAATAATTTAAATTTACAAATCTTTTCCATCCAATTTTGTTTTTTGTTTTGGATATTCATGGTTTAGTGGCAAATTCAATCTGAGTCCCCATGCTCAAAATGAAGTCTGAAAAATTAGTTCCAGTAGACTATCTCATTTTTCAGAATAACCTTAGTTTCCACATGTAAAATAATAAGAAAACTGCCTTTGTTGTTTAATATTAATATGCCTGCCATTCCTCAGTGGCTAGAGATTCACTGGCCATCATGTGTTTATTTTGTATAGAATTCTTTAGCCAAGAGGAACTCTAGTATATTTAGTCCTACTCACTTATTTTGTAGATTAGGAAATAAAAGACCCTGATTTATTCTTTTAGCCATTTATTAATCTAGTATTTATTGCACATTTTCTATGTACCTGACACATTGTGAGTATTTCCTAGTGATAAAATATGAACTATACTATCATAAAACTTGTGTTTAAATGAATGCATTTTATTTCAGGCCTCTGTGGATGGCATCAGTTATTCCACCAGATATGATTCTTACTCTTTTGGAAGGGATTACAGCCATTATCCATTACTGTTTGTTGGATCCAACTACACAGTATCACCAAGTAAGACTGCATAAATATTTGACTTCTTTTGAAAGACTATGAGGTCTAATATATTTCCATTTGTAAATCTCAGTAAGTAATGAGGTTTTTTCCCCCAACTGTTAATAGCTTTTGGTCAGTGTAGACCAGAAACACTTGTTTGAAGCACGCAGTGGAATCCTCTCAATCCTTCATATGATCATGTCCTCTGTGACACTGCTTTGGAGCATACTGCATCAAGCCGATTCTTCAGAAAAGATGATTATTGCTGCATCCGCATCTGTTACCACTATTAATCTTGGAGCTACAAAGGTTAGACAATTCATATTTAATATGTAGAGCTCAGAAGTCTGTTTGAGGACCTTCCCAAAGATTATATTCAGAATATGTCAATAATTTGTGTAGTATTTACAGGACCCTGCATAGATTAATTATCAAATAATTTTTAACAGTTTTCCTGGGCTATGGCTGACATGTCACAGAATTTGCCCATTTTTAAGTATACAATTCAGTAATTTTTTTAGTAAATTTACAAAGTTCACAACTTTGTAAATTTTTGCATATATCCTTTACCAGTCCAATTTTTGAATATGTGCTTTACCACAAAGATTCTTCGTGGCCATTTGCACTCACTCCCTGTTCCCATCCCTAATCCCAATCAACCACTAATCTATTCTCTCCATATATTGATTTGCTTTTTCTGAAAAAGTTCATATAAAGGGAATGATAATATTTGGTCTTTTGTGTCTGGCTTCTTTCACGTGACATATTTTTAAGGTTCATTCATACATGTTAGAACTTTGTTCCTTTTTTTTAGGGCATTTTAAATTGAGATTTTAATATGCAAAGCCCTCCTAGAAAACAATTTAGCAATATGTACAGACAGCTTTAAAGATTTCATAGTCTTTGACCTAGTAATCTACTTTAGGAGTGAATTCTAAGGTAATTGAAATTATACAAAGATGTATATACAAAGTGTTCATTATAGTATTATTTAATGGCAGAAAAAAGAGAGATCCTAAACAATGAATTAGGGAATGTTTAAATTATCCTTTCAGTGTTTCATTACATAGCCACTAATATTCATGGTTTTGAAGAATTCTTATTGGATGGAGAAGGGCTCAAAAGCTCAGTGAAACCGGGGATGTTACATAATTGAACAAATACCGTATTTTCGGTTATATAAAAAATGTTATCTGTAGAAAAAGGAATAAAGTTTGCATTTTATCAGTAATTATCTCAGGATGATGGGATTAATTATTGATTTTTAATTTTTTTCTTCCTTGCTTGATATTTTCCAAATGCTTTGCCATGTCAAGTTGTCAAATTGATATCCTTCAATAACCTAATTTTACTCCTAGACCAGACCACCTGGATCTGGGATCCAAGGGAACACATAGGGAATTGGGAGAAGGATAAGGGTGGGAACCATTAGAACATTTGATCTAAGTTTTGATGCTTGGATTAAGCTATACTTTTTATGTTTTGTTTTACTTAAATAAAACAGAAGTTGTTTTATAATTATAGAATCCCTCACCTTTTTTTAAAGGACTCTATGTCAAACCTGCTAAGTCGAATTTTATATGTGTTGTGTTTTTCTAGTATCTTTTCACAGTGAATAGACTTGTATTTGGCTGATTGGTAGCGGTCATTTTATAGGATTTGTTTTTCTTTCAGAATTATAGTCATGTTGTAGCCCTTAATGTTATTAAAGTTTCCTCTAGTGTTATTTATATAGTAAAACCTGTAAGTACTATATTATTTCAAAGAAACCAAAAATGCAGTCTAGTTGTAAATGTTTTCATTTTTTTTAAATTTCACTTTCATTTGCTTCAAACTGTTTTAGAACTTGAGACAACAGATTCTTGAATTGTTGGGCCCCATTTCAATGAATCATGGTGTTCACTTTATGGCTGCCATTGCATTTGTGTGGAATGAAAGAAGACAGAATAAAACCACCACCAGGACCAAGGTATGTATTTAGA
Organism: Macaca nemestrina; assembly: GCF_043159975.1. Classification (NCBI taxonomy): domain Eukaryota; kingdom Metazoa; phylum Chordata; class Mammalia; order Primates; family Cercopithecidae; genus Macaca; species Macaca nemestrina. The sequence continues at coordinate 103,101,252 of NC_092129.1, read as the reverse complement.
CATTTGGCACTTTTTGTTTTGCATTTGGTGAGTACATGCTAATTTTCACTTCTCCATATATTGCAGTGGTGCTGGGGTAGATTGGAGTGTAAAGCAAAAGTTTGTTGACAGGTTTAGATAAATTGTTGCCTTAATTTCTTTAAGTATTGATTAAAATTTGAGGTCAAGGCTAGGTGCAGTGGCTCACACCTGTAATCCCAGCACTTTGGGAGGCTGAGGCAGGCAGATCATGAGGTCAGGAGATCCAGACCAGCCTGGCCAACACAGTGAAACCCCATCTCTACTAAAAATACAAAAATTAGCTGGGCATGGTGGCACACGCCTGTAGTCCCAGCTACTTGGGAGGCTGAGGCAGGAGAATCGCTTAAACCCAGAAGGCGGAAGTTGTGGTGAGCCGAGATCACGCCACTGCACTCCAGCCTGGGCAACAAAGTGAGACCCTGTCTCAAAAAAATAAGTAAATAAAGATAAAAATAAAATTTGAGGTCAAATATAAAAGATATTATGTGGAAATGAAAGGAAATTAGTATGATATTAAAACTAAATAGAAATGGTAATATGGTACAGTATATTTTTTAAGTGCTAGTCATTTAGGGTCCAAAGCAAGGATATGGAGAAAAATTTTCATCTTGACTGTAGTTTATTATGATATGATAATTCAAAGAGTTCTTGTTTCTAAATATAATTTACAAATTTTTTTTTCTACTTTTTTTCATAGAGATGAGGTCTCACTTTGCCGTTGGTCTTAGCTGAGTTATGTATGTGAATTTTGTTGCTTTCTGAGTTTCAAAGCTCAAGAGAAATGCTCTATATTGAAAACAAATCACGGTACATTAGAATAGTAAGGCTATTGTATAACTTACATTTATATAAAAAATATGATTTTTTTCCACCTAACAATTCCTGATTTATTTTTGTGCTTTTACATTTTTAAAGTAATCAAAATAAACATTCACACCATATTACATTATTTGCATGTGAAGATTCAGTAGTAGATAGCACTCACATTGAAAATTTAAATCCTGTACTACTTAGAAGCAGTAAAGAACACTTGATTTAACATGGCATGTTGAAGCCAGGCACAGTGGCTCATAGCTACAGTCCTAGCACTTTGGGAGACCAAGGTGGGAGGATTGCTTGAGGCCAAGAATTCAAGACCTCATGAGACCCTGTCTCTACAAAATATAAAAATAGTGAAGTGTGGTGGCATGTGCCTGTAGACCTAGGTACTCATGAGGCTGAGGCAGGAGGATTATCAGGTATATTATAGCTGATATTATGTAATTCACATAGAGCAACACCTAGCACTTAATAATCACTGTGTAAATATTAGCTATATTATTATTCCTCATATTTAAATAGAGAGCCAAGGATTATCAGTCACATAAAGTCTCTAATGTGATAGACAGACTGAAACAGCTAGATTTTTAAAAGTCAAACAATGCAGATAACAGAAGAAAATGTAAATAATAATAATGTCCTTCAGTGGGTGAGACCAAGAGGTAGAAAGGGAGAGTATAGGAAAGACCATTCCAAAAATTAAAATTTTTCATGGATATTAAAAATTCTACAGCAGAAACAAAGCAATATTTTTAGGAGGGTTGGAACAGAAAGTGGATAAATACCAGAAATGGAATACAAATTTAAAGATATGGAAAACAGGAGAAAAGAGATAAGAATATTAGAGAAGTGATACTAGAGACCCAGTATCTTTCTGCAGAATTTAAAAACAAGAGGAGAAAAATACAAAGAAATAATACAATAAAATTCCTCAGGAATGAAATAAATACGTTTCCAGATTGTGCGTAGCACTGTGAAAAGAGATCTGCACAAAGATTAGCATGTAATTTCAGAACACTGGAGATAAAGAAGAGATCCTAAAATCTTCTGAAGAAAGAATACTGGTCACATTCAAAAGAATAAAGATGAGATTTGTTAACAGCAACACTGGGAATTTTGATGGGAAGGTAGTTTCAATCCATAATTCTATCTCCAGCCAAACTGTCACTCAGAACATTTTCAGCTATGCAATGTCTCAACAACAACAACAACAGCAGCAAGGAAAATTGCTATCAGTTCACTTTTTCGCGGCTACTGGAAGATGTAAGTCCACCAGAGGAGGAATAAACCAAGAATGAAGAAGACGGGAGATCCAAGAAACAGGGGTTCCAACACAAAAGAGACAGCAAGGGGAATCTCTGAGATAATGGTAACAGGAGACATATCAAGATGACACTGTGTAGCAAACCTAGAGAGTATCAACCCAGGGTAGAATAAAAAGACATCTAACAGAAATGTCTCAAGGAAAAAAGAGAGGGAGGAAAAGATACAAATTAATTACCTGAAGTATTTGAATATGTAATTAGAGATTTACAGTTGAAGTATTTAGGGATGAATTTTTAATAGGTGCAGAGAAAATGAAGCAAACAAAGCAATTAGCTCCAGGAAAAACAAAAAGTTGTACCATAAAACAAATACAATGCTAGTACAATACACAGTGCAACCACAAATAATCATGTGAACATTAGATATGGATTTAAATAAAAATACGGTACAACAGTGTTGGCAGGATAGGTAGAAAAGTGTAAGAGAGAGCTACATCTTTGTCTTCCAAAATAATGAATAGATAATGTGTAAAAGAAAATCAGGAAATAGGAAAAATAGTACTGTATGTTATTTAGACAAAATGGAAAAGAACTTAAGGAGTTCAGCATGGTTGCTTTGGGGCATGGGAAGAGATATAGGACAATACCATTTTTTTTTTAATAAAGCTTATTGTTCTGTTTTATTTTTTGAGGTGATGAACATGTATTGATTAGAAAAAAATAAATTTTGACCCTGAGCAACATAGGGAGACCCTGTCTCCACAAAAAATTAAAAAATTATCTGGGCATAGTGGCATGCCTGTGGTCTCAGCTACTCAGGAGGCTGAAGCAAGAGGATCGCTTAAACCTCTGAGGTTGAGGCTGCAGTAAACTGTAATTGAGCCACTGCACGCCAGCCTTGGAGACAGAGCAAAACCCCATCTCAAAAAACAAAAAAAATATATATATATATGTAAAATAAAAGTAAAATTTGCCTAAAGTAGTCAAGGGACTTGAAGAGGTCTTTAATAAAGGGACTTAAATAGAGGCCAGGGCTGTGTGCGGTGGCTCATGCCTGTAATCCTAGCACTTTGGGGGGCCAAGGCACCAGGATCACTTTGAGCACAGGAGTTTGAGACAAGGCTGAGCAAAATAGCAAGACCTCATCTCTATAAAATCTAAAAAAAGAAGAAGTCATAAAATACTCTCTTAATTCTGTAACTTCCCCTAAAAGACTTATATACACACATACATACATAAATACAATGATTTATTACCTAGGTCATTCCTGCAGCCAGTGAAGAACAGCTTTTATTAGTGGAATTGGTTCGTTCAATCAGTGTCATGAGAGCAGAAACTGTTATCCAGACTGTAAAAGAAGTTTTAAAGCAGCCACCAGCCATAGCCAAGGACAAGGTAAGAAAAAACTCTTCTTCACATGTGTTTACAATTCTGTTTCAGAAATTATGCTGGTAAGATTTTTTTTTGTACAATAATGTCCTTTCAATATAGTACAGATTGCAGAGATGGCTGCATGTGGCCCTCACACTGCTTCAATCAAAACAATTATCAATATTTGTAGTGACTTGCTATTCTGATTATTCAGTAGTCAGTGAAGAGCAGTTAACTGCTCATCTCTTCATATGTTCCTCAAAGGCAGTCAGGGACCATGTGACTAAATTCTCAGGGGAGATTTTTCTGGTCACTTAAAGAACATAAGCCAGAGCTCAAGATTTGCTTCTCTCAGTTGTTGCCATTTTTCACAGCTTCCTTATTGCTTTCTTTTCTGAATGAATCTCTTAACTCTGTGAACTCCCCAAATTTTGCTGTAACCTTAGTTCTAGTCAATGTCATTTCTTGACCATGTGTAATACTGTGCTATGCAAGGGCCACACTATGAATGACATAGTCTCTGCACACACATTGCTTTGTCTCCAGGCAAAAATAAAAGTCTACAAATTAGGAATATTACGGACTTTTCTACTTTTTCTGCTCTTTGTTCAAGCAATACCAAGAGGTCGTATTTTCTCAGAAAGTATTTACCAGCTACAAACATTAGACTTTGAGCCAAGCCAAAATAGACCTAATCATATCCTTTAAAGAATTATGACATATATCTGAAAATGTTGAATTATGTTTTCCTTTTATCTTGAGTTTCCAAAGGGAGTAAGATGTGTGTGAATAGTCAGTGTCCTTATTAAGCTTTTAATAAAAACTGGGGCATTTGTCATAGGATTTTTAGTTTGTTTTTAGAGTACCTATTTGTGCCAGACATTGAGCTACACATGAGGGATATGAAAACAAATTAGAGCCAATCCACCATCCTGTGCCACCAATCTGTGTCCCCTTATTAAGTTCTGAATCTATTAGACACTTGATTTTTCTTTGTGTGGTAAAACGGGAAACCTTCAAGGAAATAGTTGGGACTAAAAAAGCACAAATTGATAAACGTCAGTGGTCATCAATATCATTCTCCGGCCTCTCATTAATTTCCAAGGGCAGGTGTTTTATTTTTATTATATATTACACTCAACACTATCTTTAATTTAGTGGCTATATTTAAAGCTCTTAGGAATTGATCACAAATTTGAACTACACTAACTGAACAGATATGTGTAATAAGACTTAAATACGCATTTCATTAAAAATCTCAATTCTAATAGCACCAAGCATAAGCTACCTAAAATAGTGTTGATACTTACAGAGTACATGAATCATTTAAAAGTGAGTGGTGGACTGTCAACTTCTGATATATGGAAGGAAAAATTGACAATCTTTCCATTCCTTCCATCTATTTTCAACTTTTAAAATAGCTCTTGTGTTATGAATTTTTCCTACTAAGTGGAAGAGAGCTGCATGGCTCATTAATGAAAAATTTATTATTTTGTTCTTTTAATTTTTTTAATTAAAAATTGGCAGTAAGATACAAAGTTGCAACAATGAAAAAGAAAAGGCAGCATTCTTCACTATAAAATTGATTTCTTTTATTTATAGAAACATCTTTCTTTGGAAGTCTGCATGCTTCAGTTTTTCTATGCTTATATTCAAAGGTAAGATTACTAATATTGATCTCTCCTTACTATGTTGCTAGAAACAGAGAAACATTACTTATGGATATATTAACACAAGTAATGAGTATCTTAATGACTCAGCCATGTATATCCTACAAACCTAAAGACCTAAGGATATTGACGATTCCTAGATAGTAAAACACTGAATTGTGATAAAATCATTTAAACATAAATGAAAAGCTGAACCTATTCGAAACTATGCATATTGCAACTGAATCCATTATTTTGGTATAGGTGAACATACAGTAATTCATTCTGCTTTTTTAATGTTAGGAATGATTACATGAAATATCTTATTTTGCATTTTGCATTTAACTGACCTGTGAACAGAAGTTATGATTTGAGTTTTATAACTTCTTACTCAAGAACCTGACTCTTCATCCTCCTTTATAATTCCATTTTATTCACCAAACTCAGCCTCCATTTGTATTCTATGACTAGCATTATAAGGTCAGGCTACTGAGTGTATTTAAACTGGTTGTGACCTAGAGCAAGGACTACCTAAAATCTGAACTTACATACAGAGAAGTGTTAGGGTTAAGGTCAGACTGAAACAAAGATAGTCTTCATTAGTTTTACAGGTCAAAGACTAATGTTCATTTGACAGCCTTCCATAACATGAGGTAGAGACTTAAAAGGTGAAGGAAAAAGAACTAAGAGGGAAATGGAGAGACGAGGCTAGGGAGTGGGTGACTGTGATATCAGTAGTTAAACTGAGAATTACTGCAGTCGTATTTTACTTTTGAGATCCCATGTGACAAATGGGATTTCAACAGAAAAATGTCTAGATTAAGAAACTGCAGGCTAGGCGTGTTGGCTCTCGCCTGTAATCCCAGCACTTTGGGAGGCCGAGTCGGATGGATCACAGAGTCAGGAGATCAAGACCATACTGGCCAACATGGTGAAACCCCGTCTCTACTAAAAATACAAAAATTAGCTGGGCGTGGCGGTGCACGCCTGTGGTCCCAGCTACTCAGGAGGCTGAGGCAGGAGCGAATTGCTTGAACTGGGGAGGTGGAGGCTGCCACTGCACTCCAGCCTGGGCAACAGAGCAAGACTCCATCTCAAAAAAAAAAAGAAAAATTGCACTGGGGCCAGATGCAGTGGTTCACGCCCGTAATCCCAACACTAAAGCTTGATCCCAGGAGTTTGAGACCAGCCTGGGCAACATGGTGAAATTCCATCTCTATTTAAAAAAAAAAGAAATTGCATTGATATTTTAACTGTGTTGGTTTACTAATTAATGTTAGTAAAAATGAAGTTTTTAGGAATTTTGTTCTATCATTGTCTATAAAAATTTAGAGAATGTTCCACAAACTATTAGAAAACCATAGTTTATTGTGGCTTTTGTGTAAACTGTATTATCTTGCAGAATTCCAGTGCCCAATTTAGTGGATAGCTGGGCGTCACTGTTGATACTTCTGAAAGACTCTATACAACTGAGTCTTCCAGCTCCAGGGCAGTTTCTTATACTTGGGTAAGCAATTTCACTTAAATATATTATTTCAAATAAAAGGATAATGTTAATTGTCCTAGTTGCCAAGAATTCATAACAGATGTTTTAGGTGACAGTGATCTCTCTACCTTCTCATAGTATTCTTGAGATGCAAAACTAGATATATAAGGCCTGTTTAAGAAAAAGAAAGTGGGAGGCAGGGTGAGAGGACGAAACAGTCTATGTTTATACATATACAAAATGTAAGTACACTAACATAAAACTGTTACAACAGTAGCTGTTCTGTGGTGGTGGAGAGTGTGGGATGGAAAGGGGAGGGGGTGATGTAGCATGGCTGAAGGGGAACTTCATAGAGGAGGGACACCTGAGCTGGGCCCCAAACCTAAACAGGCTGGGAAAATTTTTCTCTCTGTGTCTTGGAGTTTCCTGCTTTATCTTAATGATTTATATGATTATTTGATAAATGTTAGTCACCCATGACTGCAAGTACTGGGATGTCATAGACAGTCTCAGTTTTTTGCTTGCCATTATTCTTGATTCCTAATAGGTCCCCAGTAAATACCTGATAAGTGGATAGAGGTGGTGGGCACAGAAAGCCTTCTTTGTGAAACAGGAAGGGGAAGGGTATTCTGGGGCAAAGTACATTGTCTGGTTTGGTAATAGAGCAGGGCACAAGCAGTGGTATAGTGGAAAATAAGGCTGGGTGAAAAAGGGAGATGGGAGCTAGATGGGGCAGGTTCTTGAATTTTATTTTAAAGAATATGGTCTTGAAAGGGAGTGGGAGAGGTTGCAGGTTTTTGAGGAGAGACACGATTGGCATGTTAGTAGTAGGCTAGATCAGAGGGGAAAGAGGCTAGACTAGGAATTCTGTTTCAAGTGGGAAGTGTGGGGATGGTTTCAACTATTGATGGGATTGAAAGAACAGGATGAAGAAGGAGAAGAGGGCAGCAAAGGAGATAGAAAGGGAAGTATCAAAAAGTTAGAAGAAAACCAGGCATTTAATTGTTCCAGAACCAAAGGGAGGTTAAGAGGGCATGGTTAACACCTTCAGAGAGGTTAAGGAAGGTGAGGAATAATAAAAGGCTATGTTTGTTGACAATCTGGACAGGCATCCTGATTATCTAATCACCAATGATCTGATGATTTAGGAGAGAGGGTTTGTAGAGGTAGAAGCACAGATGTGTTAACAGCAAATGCTTAGTGTGGGAAAGTAAGTGTTGATTCCTCTTTGAGGATATTTGATCATGAAAAGAAAGAAAGAAGCCACGTGCGGTGGCTCATACCTGCTATTCCAGCACTTTGGGATGCTGAAGCAAGAGGATTGCTTGAGCCTGGGAGTTCGAGACCAGCCTAGGCAACATAGGGAGACCCTGTCTCTACAAAACATTTAAAAATTAGCCAGGCGTGGTCACACGTGCCTGTAGTCCCAGCTACACAGGAGTTGTCATAAGGTTCAGAGAGGGAATGTATGTACAGTTGTTGGAATCATCACCAAATAACCCTGCTGGCTAATTTCATCAAAAAATTAAGTTCGTTTGTTATGATCTGTAGCTGTTCCCCTCCAATATTTTACTGTTTCCTCACATGCCTTTTCTTCCTTTCAGAATAAAGGATCCTCTTCTTTTTCAACATGTGCATATTCTGAATGTTAAAACTAAAAGTTGGAAGTTGAACATTTTCAGTTATACTAGAAACTCAATTTCCTTTTAAAATTTGTCAGTTTACCTTTTTGCCAACCATTGTACTGATCCTCTAAAATTACCTAATTAAAAAATAGAAGTTGATGAAGGTTGCTCTTTAGTTTCATTTTACATATTAGTTTGGAAGTAATTGTGCATATATTTTATCTTTTAAAAAATCATGTCAGAGTGAATATTGAGTAGACTCTTAGCAAATAATGAAAATGGAAATTTTTTTCTTCATGGACTATTTTTAATGTGTTATGGTAAGAAATCGTTTCTAGGTTACAATTTAGGATTTTTTTAACTTTTCTGTTTATATATAAAACACATATCGAAAAATATACAAATAGTATACAACTCTACAAATGCAAAGTTTGTAAAAAGCAGGCATACCACTATATCATTACAAACTTAAATTAAGAAACAAAACACCGTATGTCCCTCTGCACCTCTCCCAGTTACTATTCTTTTCTTTCCCCAAATGTAACCACTAGTCTAACACCAAAGATGGATTTCGCCTTGTTTTTGAACTATAAGTATATATAAATATTTTGTGTCTGGCTTCTTTTGTTCAACATAATGTTTATGAGATTCATTCATGTAATTATAATATCTGTAATTTATTTTCATTGTTGTTTAGTGTTTGAGCATTCTGCAATTTGTTTTTTCTTTGATATGGGATCTTGCCATTTTGCCAGGTTTCCCAGGCCAGAGTGCAGTGGTTATTCACAGCATGATCATAGCACACTGCAGCCTTGGCCTCAAGCAATTATCCTGCCTTAGCCTACCAAGTAGCTGGAACTACAGGCATGCACCACCATGCCTGGCCACATTCCACAATTTATCTTTTCTGCCCTTGCTGGACATTTGGGTTCCTTCCACTTTGGGGCTCTTACAAATAATACTGCTTTGAGCATCCTTATACAGTGTCTTTTAATGAATATGTTTATGAATTTCAGTTGAGTCATAGGATATATACATATATTAAATATTTAAAATGGAAATCAAGAGCATTAAGCCACTTAACTCATGGTGAGAAATTAGATCACATTAGTTTCTTTTAGACTGATATTTCCCGTTTCTGTTTTCTCTTTGTCCCTTTTAGGGTTCTGAATGAGTTTATTATGAAAAACCCTAGTTTGGAAAATAAGAAAGACCAAAGAGACCTTCAGGTAAGGCAGTCTGAGTTAAGAGCTGTTGTCAAAAGTGTTTCTCAGTGCACTCAATTTGAAAATGAGAGAGTCAAATAAGATAAACTGAAGTTTCTTTCAACTCTGAACATTCTATGGGAATCAGTAATGTCTATTGTAAAATATCTATGATCAGAAATATAAACTACAGAAGTTCATAACTAGTGTGCACGTGTGTACATATGTAGTTCTTTTTTTTTTTAGGATGTAACTCACAAAATAGTGGATGCAATTGGTGTAATTGCTGGTTCTTCTCTGGAACAAACAACGTGGCTGCGACGAAATCTTGAAGTTAAGCCTTCTCCCAAAATAATGGTAGATGGAACCAATTTGGAATCTGATGTTGAAGGTATTCATTTAGGTTTATTATCTGTAAGCAGGCATATATTTACTAAGAAATCATTTCGCCTAGCACTATAAGTACCACAAATTTATCCCTTTTCTCGTGTATAACAAATAACTTTTTTCAGTGGGAATTATATATACACGTACATATATACATGTATATACACACACATACACACACATATACACATATAAACTTTGTTTTCAGTGGGAACTAGCCATATCTTTAATTTTCTCTTATTTATAGATATGTTATCACCTGCAATGGAAACCGCAAACATAACTCCTTCTGTATATAGTGTCCATGCATTGACATTACTCTCTGAGGTAAATATTAAGCTTTTTCACATGAACTCTCAAGTAGACTGTTTCATTATTAAAAATTAGCAAGTAATTTTTATAGAGAAATTTATAATTTGAGAAACTATTTGGTGCTTCTAGAAATCACTATATAGAATTAACAAATACAAAGTTTTGGCCTTTTATGTATTTGGATTAGTTTGCCAAACGTTAGTGATAAATTTAGATATTGCTCCCCTTCTCCATGTCCTTTTTTTTTTTTTTTTTTTTTTTTTTTTTTGAGACGGAGTCTCACGCTGTTGCCCAGGCTGGAGTGCAGTGGCGCGATCTCGGCTCACTGCAAGCTCCGCCTCCCGGGTTCCCGCCATTCTCCTGCCTCAGCCTCCTGAGTAGCTGGGACTACAGGCGCCCGCCACCGCACCCGGCTAATTTTTTTTGTATTTTTAGTAGAGACGGGGTTTCACTGTGGTCTCGATCTCCTGACCTTGTGATCCGCCCGCCTCGGCCTCCCAAAGTGCTGGGATTACAGGCTTGAGCCACCGCGCCCGGCTTTTTTTTGTTGTTGTTGAGATGAAGTTTCACTCTTGTTGCCCAGGCTGGAGTCAAGTGGTGTGATCTCGGCTCACTGCAACCTCTGCCTCCCAGGCTCAAGCTATTCTCCTCCCTCAGCCTCCTAAGTAGTTGAGACTACGGGTGTGCACCACCACACCCAGCTAATTTTTGTATTTTTAGGAGAGACAGGGTTTCACCAAGTTGGCCAGGCTGGTCTAGAACTCCTGACCTCAGGTAATCTGCCCACCTCAGCTTCCCAAAGTGCTGAGGTTACAGGCATGAGCCACCGCGCCCAGCATGGGGAGAAGTGAAGGTGATCTAAAGCCTGCCACTATAATGTATTTTACAATTTACCAAACATTTCTATGTACATTGTCTGACAGGCTCTTTTTTATATCCTATTATACACGTGCCATTTTGTTTCCTCTTTGCAGATGTGGATAGTGACCTTTACAAGATCCGAACAATAGGACTATGGCCAAATATCTGTTAATTGACAGTTTTGGAATTTGAACAGTCCAGTTAAATTGTTTGGTTTTTTTTTCTAAACTACATTTTAGCTGTTAGGGATAAAAGAATACTGTAGTTTCTAGTACTAAATTCACTGTTTACTCACTGTCACAGAAGGTTCTTGAACTCTTTTCTTTTTTGTACTTCCCTATCTCAGTTGGAAATGGCAAGATTTGCCCATATTTATATCCTATAGTAACAATGTACAAAAAACCAGATGGTGGAAAACCTTATTAACATAAAAATGATTCAGGAAGATTTAATTTTAGATTTTTCTAATTTTAAGTAGTCTAGGTTTTCTAACAAACTGAAAATCAGTACCTTGGGATGACATCAGTTTCACCTCATATGTTACTCTTCATTTTTTGTTTTTATAGGTTTTGGCTCATCTTTTGGATATGGTTTTCTATAGTGATGAAAAGGAGCGGGTTATTCCTTTACTTGTAAATATTATGCATTATGTTGTGCCCTACCTCAGAAATCACAGGTACTATTATTATTTAAATAGTTTTTTAAATTAATTTCATCGCCTGCTAGAAACAAGTTCTGTTCCCTTATTGCCATTTCTAGAATTATTACAAAATGACATTTTTACCTTGAATTATAATTATTTTTTAAAAATGCATATAATATTTTTCTTATGGTGCTTTTTATTTCATATCTTCATGTCACTGTCTTAGGCAAATGTGAACATTTATGTATAACTTGATAGGATGTTTAAAGTTAGGACATATAGGTTAAGATGGTTTTTCTTCCTTGTAGTGCACATAATGCCCCTAGTTATCGAGCTTGTGTCCAGCTGCTCAGCAGTCTTAGTGGGTATCAGTACACACGGAGAGCTTGGAAAAAAGAAGCTTTTGACCTCTTTATGGATCCCAGTTTCTTTCAGATGGATGCCTCTTGTGTTAATCAGTAAGTTGTCCTCTCGTTTGTATTCAGTATGATAATGCACCTCACAGTCTGTTGACATCAGCTACTCCCCTGGAAAGTTAGAATACTGTTCTTTAACAGTAACAACATAATCTTAATTACATGTAATCCTTATCTCTTTCAGTTGGAGAGCAATTATGGACAATCTGATGACACATGATAAAACAACATTTAGAGATTTGATGAGTGAGTATTATGGGACGACAATCCAAGTTCTTTCCTGTACATGATTCCTTCTTTCTGTTTACTTTTACTCTTTTCTGGAGACTAGGAGACTACTGAATGAGCTCTTTGTCAAGGGTCGGTGGGGATATATGCTCTAGAGAAAGCACACTACTTTCTATATGCTATGGGAATATAATCTTAAAATTTACAACTTAAGTGATAAATAATAAGTAAAACTATTTGTCCTTTTGCAGCTACTAGTGGAAGGAAGGGGCCATGTCTAATTATTTCCTCATCACACAGCATCATACCCAGCACATAACAGCACTCAGTAAATAATTATTCAGTGAATGAGAAACTGACAGATGGTGAAGTGAAAAAGGCAGGCAGTTGAATCCACCTTATCAGACAAGTCACTTTAAATATCTGGGGCTCTGTTTATTTCATCTGAAGGAAGAAAGGTGCCAAGAAGGGCAGAATCACCCGACATCCCCTCTTTCTACTCTTATCTTGATTGGTTTTATAGTTTAGGATTCCATTTAGAATTTCATCTGAAGAAAAGAGTTTTAAAAAACGTTTGAAAGTTATCAAACTTAAATAGCAGTGACATTGTATGATTCTGTAGTATTTTTTAACAAATTCTTTAGCCAAAGCTACAGTTTTCTCATTTGGAAAAAGGGCAGAATATCTGTTTTATCTTCATAGGATTGTTTTAAGGTTCAGATTAATCCATTCAACAAATGTTTATTAAAAGACAACAGTGGGCCCCTCATTGCACTAACCTTAATCAAATTTTAAAAGTTGTGAAGGAAATAAAATAGGGCAATGTGTGATGGATTTTAAATAACAGCTAAACAGCTCATATACAAGGTGAAACTAAAGAAGCCAACCATGAGAAGGCCTAGGGTCAAAATATTCCAGGAATAGGGAACAAAAATCACAAAGGTTGGCTGGGCGCAGTGGCTCACACCTGTAATCCTAGCACTTTGACAGGCCAAGGCAGTAGAATTGTTTGAGGCCAGGAGTTTGAGACCAACCTGGACAAAATAGCAAGACCCCAGCTCTACAAAACAAAAATTTTAATTGGCCAAATGTGGTATGTACCTGTAGTCTCAGCTACGCAGGAGGCAGGAGGATTGCTTGAGCCCAGATGGTTGAGGCTGCAGTGAGCCATGATTGTGCCCACTGCACTTCAGCCTGGGTGACAGAGCAAGATACCATCTCGAAGAAAAATACAAATAAATTGCAAAAGTCTTGGGATGCAAGCACACTTGGTGCATTGAGGGAATGACAAACAAGACAATGTGGCTACAGCAGAATGAGTCGAGGGTGAGTAATGACTTGAGGAAGGAGAGGTACGTAGGCAAGGCTATACCAGAAAGTATTTTTAAAGTAACAAGAAGGATTTAAGCAGATGGCCTCAAATATTAAAGGGTTTCCTCAGGGTTTTATATAAATGGTATTATTAGTGGTTTTACCTTCTAAAACCTACAGTTCTAAATTTTCCCCTCTCCATCAAAACTCCTACCATTTTGGTCCTCTGGCTTACGTATGCTGGATCTGTTTGCCAGCCTGTCTGCCCCAGAGAGGGGCATCAAGTTTTGTACCCCAAGCTCCTCTCAGTTTTGGATGTCATAGAGCATATAGCTATTTTTTAAAACAACAGAATAATCTTTCTTCAAATGACAGTGTCACAGTCTCTTTCACTTGCTTTTTCAGCACGCGTAGCAGTGGCTCAAAGCAGTTCACTTAATCTCTTTGCAAACCGTGATGTGGAGCTAGAACAGAGAGCCATGCTTCTTAAAAGATTAGCATTTGCTATTTTTAGCAGTGAAATTGACCAGTACCAGAAATATCTTCCAGATATACAAGGTAAAAAATGAAAAACCCTTTATCTTCTCTAACTATAGGATTTTGGTTCCTTAGAAAATACTTCTCTAAATTCTAAGTTGGGGTAAAATATATCAAGTGTAGATCAATTGGGAATTAGAAATTTTTCTACTGAAACAACGAAAATTATCAATGCCAGCATCTAAAAGAAATCATCACTGAGTTGTAGGACTTGCCTAAATGTGGTCTCTATTTTATTGTTTAGTTCAAATTTCTTAGGAATTCATGTTTGAAGATGAGGTATAAGATGATTTTGCTGCAGGCAGGCATGTTAGCATGTTCTCCTTGTCGAGAAGAATTTGTGTACTCTGAGAAGACCAAAATACAAGGTAAAGCCAGGAAATTGTGGCTAGAAGTAACACCTGGAGATCTGTAATTTGGGAACTGCAAGGGGGATTATGTAATATTTTTGGTAACTTCATTAAGCGGGTTTGGTGACCTTCTGTGTCCAGAAGTTTATCAGTACACACATCATCACCCTGTACCACCAAATAGCTCCACAATGGGGATTTATCCAGAACAGAATTATTTGCTGCTCGAGTCAGCATACTCTAAAGCCTCTAGCCTCGGGAGCCAACATGGGAACATGATAGTTGTCACTCTCTAGGGAGAATTTTCTTTTCTCCCAGAAGACAAATGATTCCTAATTTCAGATATACAAAATGTACACTATTTGTCCCTATAATTTTTTTTTTTTGTTTAAGTTGACTAGATCAGTGCTACTGAAAGTATGGTCCATGGACCAGTAACCAGTCTGTTATCCCATCCATAAGTACAAAAATTTAGAGTAAACATTTTAAACCTTGATTTGCTATTTGACAGAATCTGCTTAATAAGAAAATGACATTTGTATTCTATGTATCTTTGTTTAATTGGAGTTTTCTTATTCATTATTTTATGAAAATATCTCCAACAGTTTGGAATTTTGTTTAAGTTTATCCTTTACTACAGATAGTTTGAGAGTACTGGACCAGATGATATAGAAAGTTTTATGTGATAAAGATTATTTAGTTACTGAAAATGCTCTGCATTTCTTTCAGAGAGATTGGTCGAGAGTCTCCGTTTGCCACAGGTGCCAACTCTCCATTCTCAAGTGTTCCTGTTTTTCAGAGTATTACTTTTAAGAATGTCTCCCCAACATCTTACCTCACTCTGGCCTACCATGATTACAGAACTTGTGAGTTAATTTTAATTCAGTCAGGTTATAAATCTAAATGATAAAACAGTGATTAGTTTCCATGTGCTTACTAGACACAACAAATATTGGGAGAGAATTGAGCTGTAGTTAAACCAGTTACTGATACTTTTTACAGTTGAAAATAGTAAAACAAGTCAGATTCCATTTCCGTACAGCTTAAATTTACAAATAGGCAACACAGATGGATGGCCAGCTCCTTGTGAATGATTACTTTCTTGGATCTGGTTTAGTGTTTAGTCTGTACTACACTACATTTTTAACCCTGTCAAGGCCTACCATCCTGACAATAGCAGCTGGACCTATTTACAATAGCTGTAGCAATACCTCTAGTGATCGAGATGGCCGAGCTGGATTTAACTGCTCTGACATATTACATATACTCACTCTTGAAGTGCAGCACCTACCCCAGTTAAACTTGCTTCAGAGAGACTTTCACAGAGATTTTGTAACCTATCAAACAGTAAAACCTTCTCAGGTCCCACCTATACCCTTCTGTTCCCCTCCTCAAACCATACCCAGTCATCCTCATCCTCATCCTCATCAGAATGATTTGGGGAGTTAGGAAAGAGGAATGGGTAAAGAAAGGAAAAGGAATCTATCTCTCTGAGAATCTAGCTTTATAGTTTCCCTGCAAATATAATTGCTTTAATATTTCTTTTATTTTTCCTTTTTTTTTTTTTTTTTGAGATGGAGTCTCGCTGTGTCACCCAGGCTGGAGTGCAGTGGCACGATCTCAGGTCACTGCAAGCTCCGCCTCCTGGGTTCAGGCCATTCTCCTGCCTCAGCCTCCCAAGTAGGTGGGACTACAGGTGCCTGCCACCATGTCCAGCTAATTTTGTTTTGTATTTTTAGTAGAGATGGGGTTTCAGAGTGTTAGCCAGGATGGTCTCGATCTCCTGACCTTGTGATCTGCCCACCACAGCCTCCCAAAGTGCTGGGGTTACAGGCATGAGCCACCACACCTGGCCTATTTTTCCTTTTTTAATAACTGTAACTCTGTTCCATAATCACTAAAAACAAAAGCTCGCCTTCATCTCACTGGATTTCACCAAATGATTAGCAAGCAATTTCACCAAGATTTAGCTCTATGTGGCTAAATTTGCAGTTTTACCTTCAGAAACTAACTATAACTTAAAAGATTCTGAAAACGTATTCTAAAATTTTTGTGTTAATGAAAATACAACTTAAAGATAACTTGAAAGGATTAAATATCCAGTTTAAACATTTAACATTTATTTCACTTATTTCACCATTTTCAGGTACAAGTATTTTTACTGATGGAGCAGGAACTCACTGCTGATGAAGATATTTCACGGTAATATGTAATTTAAATATATTCTTGTCCATTTTTTAATATCCTAAAATTATTCAGAATATTACTCAGCATCTAGGATAATATAGATAGTATTTTTTTGAATACTTATTTATTATTATGTAATTGATTACATTTGGATATAATGTAATTTCACTTATTCCTTAAGCACTTTAGATTGGATTAAGCCATCAGCATTCATTGCCTTGGGCCTCTAGACACAAATTTAATTTAAAGCAGTACAGTATTGTTTCAGCTGCATGAGCCAGGCTGGTTTTGGTAAGTCAGATCTGGTCTCTGAAATATTGCAATATATAGCCAACTCTGTTATGGTAGGTAACCTGGAACCAGGTTATCCATATGTGCAGATCTTCCAGATGGTCCCAATTTAATGTACTTTTACTCTTTTTAATAGAGGCAGTTTATTAATGTATGACTAAATATAATTTTTTATTTACACAAATTTGTAGATTGAAAAGTTCCTTTAAGACCAAGTTTCTTGAATATATTTTCTTCTTCAGTAGTAGATTTATAAAAAGGATCTCCTGTACTAATAACTGTTTATTATTATAGAGAACTTTCTCATCTTTGCAGAAACTGAGTAAAGAAGTTTCTTGCTTTTACAGTTTTTATATTTCTTGAATGTAATACAAGGTATGTACTACTTTTTTTTTTAGACAGGGCCTCACTCTTTTCACCCAGGCTGGAATGCAGTGGTGTGATCCTGGCTCACTGCAGCCTTGACCTCCCAGGCTGAGGTGATTCTCCCACCTCAGCCTCCCGAGCAGCTGAGACCACAGGTGTGTGCCACCATGCCTGGCTAGGGTTTTTTTTTTTTTTTTTGGTTTTTGTTCTGTTTGTTTGTTTTTTGTATTTTTTGTAGAGACAGGGTTTCATCATGTTGCCCAGGCTGGTCTCAAACTCCTCGGCTCAAAACGTTCCACCCGCCTTGGCGTCCCAAAATGCTGGGATTACAGGCATAAGCCACTGCACCCAGTCTATGTACTGTTTTTACATTCTTAAAGAAGAAAAGTAAATTTTTGATTTGAAAATGGTGACATTTCATCATGACCTTGCTTAGCAATTACTGGCACATTTATCTCAGGATGATTATGAAAAATATTAGCTGGCACTTTTAGATCTTTCTAGGAATTCCTGTGAGTAAATGGGTCCAGCTGCTGACAGTCTGTCTCCTGCTTACAGGACTTCAGGGCCCTCTGTGGCTGGTCTGGAGACAACGTACACAGGAGGTAATGGCTTCTCTACTTCATATAACAGCCAGCGGTGGTTAAACCTCTATCTCTCTGCTTGCAAATTTTTGGATTTGGCTCTCGCATTGCCCTCTGAAAACCTTCCTCAGTTTCAGATGTAAGTAAAAGCAAGGATATTAAATGGATATTTTTGAAAGTGCATTTGCTTTGGTCACTGACATCTATGACTAATTAAAAAGATTTTCGTGTAAGTTGAAGTATTCATAATTTTTACTAAAATGTAATTATTTTGGCACAGCACAGTTATTGGAAGTAAATGGTCAATGTGGATATATTAACAGACTATTCAGTCAACAGATTGAGTACCTCCAGATGTGAGACAATGGGGTACATAACTCACATGCTTCAAGTCCAGGGAAGGAGACATACTGATACTATGGTAGCTCATGTACAAGACACACTGAGGCCACATAGCAGAGATCCCTACTAGCTCTGAAGGTCAGAGAAGGCCCTCAGGGGAGTCTTAACCTGAGGTGGTGAAGAATGACAGCTGGGAGAGTGAAGGAAGATAGAGGCAGCTGCAGACGTGATACGTCTGAAGTGTGGAGAGATCAGTATTGCTGGAGCAGAATATTGAGAAGAAGCTGGAAAGGGACTAAACCATGTAAGACCTTGTAAGCTGTGTTAGAGAACTTGGACAGCTAAGGAAAGAAGTGATGTTATTAGGCTTGAATTTTAGAACGCTTATTTTGGCTATGCAGTGTGGAGAATGGACTGGAGATGGGCAAGACTAGAATGAAGGAGGCAGTTTTATCTTAGATGATAATGAATTGAACTGAAAGAAATAGGGGAAAAGTTGATAAAAGTTAATGCTCACAATGCCTTAAGTGGCAAAAATATTTATTATGGTTTTCCATATATAAATTTTAAAAATAATGGGCAATCTATGTAACATTATCAAAATGTAGTTAAGGTAGTATGAGAATTTATCCACGAGATCAAATACGTATTAATTTATAATACTGTGTCTTATTTTTCTTCTGGAATGGAAATAATAGGATAAAGAGTATGCTACTGAGCTTTTTCTGTTTTTTATTTGGACATGCTCCAAAATTTGCTATTTTACAAGCTTACTTTTCATTAAATTTAATGGTAAGAACTAGAGATTACTTTTTTAGAGTCATTCTAGTTCCTTTAATTTTCTCTTCTACTCGAAAACCATATATATCTACTTTTTGATGAATTTCAGTTGTTGGGTATCTGTTACACAGATGTTACTCCTAAGGAATTCCAGAAAAGAATACTAAACAGAATTGTAGGAAAGTGGCCAATATTAACCAAGACACTTACCTTCACAAAAGTGATAACTATTCTCAGGTGCTTTTGGAGGGACATTAAATAGTATGCTCATGATACTGACTCTTTATCTTCCATGACAAGAACCAAAATAAGTTTATCCTCTTTACTTGTCAAGATGTTACTACAAAAGGGAAGGAAACATGCCATTATATTAATTAGTTTTTTTAAAACCTTGTATCTTTCTAAAAATAAAAATCTTTAAAGTAGAAAATGTGAAGATTTTCATAATTATCTTGAAAGAGTAATATCTTACCATGATCCATATTTGGAAAGTTCAAAGTATTTCATAAGTTTCCTATATATAAATTTAAAAGTATCCATGTAACTATAAAGTTTGAGAGATAGCAATGAATTGGCAAAAGATATTTTCAGTGTATATGACAAAAGTCTAAAATGCGTAATATATAAAAATAATCTGGTAGAAAAATGGGCCAATCAGCAACACAGTTAATAATTTATAGGATGGTTTCTAAACATAGGAAAAGCTGCTCAGTTGTTCTCCTGAGTTTCCAATTAAAATTATGGATAACTATCAGAATGGTAAAGATCTGAAAGTTGCTTTCCTTTTACTTTTAGTAACAGAAGCATTCTTATTCTTGTTGGAAGTATACGCTGATATTGTCCAATTGTTCAGAGGTTATATTTACCAAAATTTAAAAAATATATTCTCTTTAAACCTATAATTCTGCTACATCCGAGGATTTATCCTGCCTCTATATTCTCAGATGTGCACAAAAATAAATAAGCATTACATAAGGGTATCCATCGTGGTACTTTGTAAGTGCAAGAAATTGGACAATCTAGGACATTGGCTTTGGTGTACCACTATGTTGCTGTTAAAAAGAATGAAGTTTTATATGATGCAGAATTACCTCCAAGATATGAAATTAATATCAAATATATATATCCTACATGTATAATTAAATCAAAACAGGCAGCGATCATGTTTTTTTAAAGGAGAGGGTTGTGTGAATATGTACTCTTTTGGGCATAAACTCTCGGGAAGGACTTACGAAGCTGACAACATTGATGGATCCTATGCAGGGAGGGGAGACTACCTTTCTTTGGTATGCCCATTTATACGGTTTGAATTTTTCCCATGGTCGGATATTACTTATGAAAGACAAAATTATAAAAATTCAAGAAAAGTGCAAAGAAAGCCCTACTTTTCTTAAATTCGTTCAGTTTTTTATTCCTTTACTGTGCAACTAGGGAACATTTGACCTAGTTGAAAAATATGTTGAAAAATCAAGTCTTTGCCACACTGTTATGTTACAGTACAGAGATAAGCTAAATGAAAACATGTTCCTTTTAAGAACCTTTTGCCTATTCGCTAATAAGGAAACAAACATTTGTTGAGTACTTGCTTTGTGCTCATGAAAAAAGTAATGATGACTACAAGTTTCGTATTTATTCCTTACAACCTTATGAGGTAGTAGTATCTTTATTTACTGATGAAGGCTCAGAGAGGTTAAGAAACATACCCAAAGTGACAAGGCTACAAGTGGCACATCTGGCATTTGAATTTTTATAAGCGGTGGGGTCATGATCTTTCTACTGCATTATGCCACCTAATCTTAGATGGCACAAAGTCTGTCTTACTGATGCTGATGTCATTATTCTATACATAGGTACCGATGGGCCTTTATTCCAGAAGCCTCAGATGATTCAGGTTTGGAAGTCAGAAGGCAGGGTATACATCAACGAGAATTTAAACCTTACGTGGTACGACTAGCAAAACTTCTTCGGAAAAGAGCAAAGGTATCGCATTCTTTTGTGATTGTTTTGTTTTACATCACTACATGTTGCATTAGTGAGGTATTTATTAAATACTTCCTGGGAAACTGAGAACGTTATCAAGTTGAGCTATTTTGAAAACAAGTCCCTGGTTTTAAGAATTAATGTCTGTAAGCCTCATATTTCCAGACATTAGAAAACATACTGCAGTATTTTAAAGGAATACGCGGTTATTCTTATTTTTGAAGAGAAGAAAAAGGCTTTTGTACATTAATAGCATCTACCTTAAAATATTTTCCCCTCAAAAAAGAGAAACCTTGGAGCCATACGTGTGAGTACTTAAGACTGTAGTCCTGAACAGTCTTCATGTCAAAAACTTGAGAATGTAATATAATGTTCATCTTAACGCCATGATGAGAAACAAAAGTATGAGTTGATTGAGAAAAATGCAATACAAAAGGGATTTTTAGAACGTGTCAGAGTTGTTTCAACAGAAATAATCAATGGGTAAGAAGATTATACATTTTAAATTTGTAAAATATGAGTCAGATTTCATTGAAATCGAGCTAGAACCTCGGTCAGAATAAAGGAAATAATCATTAGCATTCATTCTGTTTATCTATATGAAATAAAATATATATGCTAAAATTCATTTTCTAAGTATTTTTCACTTTCTGATTATAACCTACATTCAGAAATGCATTCCTTATCCTGATCGAATACAGATATATAACCGAATCTAAAGTTTCACAAAACAGTTCTTGCCCTTAACATGTGAGATATTTTCCTTTTTGTAGTTCACGGTGATGATGCTAAGTACAGATTGCCAGACCCCCCCAACCTGCAGTTTTTAAAACAGTGCTCAAAATTAAACTGGCTCTGACTCATTAATATAAAGCATCTTCTTAGAGAAATTATTTAAGGGGAAAAGTGGGAATTTACTTAAAACATATTATACCATTAAAAAGTGTAGGAAAATAAAATGTGTAAAATATTGTGTCTTATATACTTTTTATCTTTCAGTATGCATCATGCTAATTTATTACAGATCTTTGCCCAAGAACCTACCAGCAGTGAAACTGGTGTGCTCGCCATTGGGCCTTTGTTATTAACCTTTTGTCAAATTTTCTTTTACATTCAACAAATTTCAAAATCAAATTGTACAATTTGGGAGTCAGCTAGGTTATTTGGTGAGATCTAGTATGCAGTGTGTGCTTTGAGTGCTCAGAAATTTTCCAGTCTTCTGGAGTCCTCCTAATCAGGCAGCAGCTCTTAAACTGAATTCCGTTAACTACAGAAATGGAATGAAGAAAGTGATTAAAGAGATTTTGCTGGAAGGAATTTACATGAGAAACTTGACTTAAATTCCTAGTTGCTTCTGTAGGAGCTTAATAAAAGGACAGAGATGAGGATGTAAGCTGGGTCCTGAGTTCAGGATAGGACTTCGGTACTTTTCACTTTGATATCTCAGAGTTTGGGCAAGTAATCATGACAAATCCAGAAGCAAATATGACCCCAGGCACATGTCCTTTTCTGTTATGCCTGCATTTCATTAGTAATGAGAATTTTTATAAGACCTCCCTCCTTTAAATAATAAATATGACAGTCTTTTGCCCAAAATTTGTCCCACAGAATAAAAAAACTATTTTGATTGAAAGGCATCTTCCCATCCAAACCACCTTAAACAAGGTCTTCATGGCCAAGCATACTTTTCACTGGAACAAAGGCTGTGAGTTCTCCTCTTTCCTTCCACAGGACAAGGAGGAGGACTTTAAGACAGTGATTTTGGAGGGATTGGAGATGGCCAAGAATCAGGTGAGGGTGGCTGTTTCATGCTTATGATATGGCAGTAAAAGTTGCCAAATATTAAGACACAAACCCAGGTCTGAATGTCAACAAGTACAAGAGAGGTAAACAGGAAGGAAGTCTTTTTCAAGTGTAGACTGGTGAAGTCAAAGGAGAAATCATTTGTATGGAAATGTTTGACTTTATTTAATATTGAGACAATACAGATAGTTCTCATTAAAAGCATCAGAAACTCTGAATCAAGTGTATTCTTCTTGGTCAAGAGCGTAATTAGTCCTTCTCTTAAAGGCTCATCTTGGTAGGAATATAAACAAAAGGTTACCCCATAGTTCTCTTACATTTGGAAGTTTGCTATATAGAGGGTGCAAGGGTATTCATTTCCCTTCATGACAAAGTCATCTCTGTATGCCCTTTATTGCTGAATTGCAGTTTGATTTAGGGGATTAGAGGTGGTATGGTACCAGTAATTGAGTAATGGTGGAAATGTGAAAGTCAGTCACAGGACTCTCATTGGTGCCAGTGTCATAGTTAAGAAAGAAAGAAAGATAGTTTTATATATCCTATAATCTAGACTGGAACCTAAATAATTGCTAGGAAGCAAACTTAAGTGATAGCTGTTAAGTTTTTTGGCTTTTGACCAGAGATGATGAAGAAGTAGGTGATCTTTTCTTGGTTTGCTCCTGGACTCTTCCATTTTAACATATATTTTTAGTTTGGTGCAAAAGTAACTGCGGTTTGGGACCATGAATTTTAAATCATCATAACTAGGTTCAAACAAATCTTTATTAAAACAATATAGGAACCATTACAATCAACACATTTTTGCCAATGAGAAATGTTTGTTTATTCCTGTAGCATAACAACCCATGCTTCCAAATTTGATGAACTCTTGGAAAGCATTTTCTGCATCCTGCTAGTTGTGGAAGCAGTTTCCCTGCAAAACGTTGCTGAGATGCCTAAAGAAGTGGTAGTTGGTTGGCAAGAGGTCAGGTGAATATGGCAGATGAGGCAAAACTTCATAGCCCAATTAGTTCAACTTTTGAAGCGTTGGTTGTGCGACGTGCGGTCCACTGTTGTGATGGAAAAGAATTGGACCCTTTCTGGTGGCCAATGCCGGCTGCAGGCATTGCAGTTTTGGGGGCATCTCATTGATTTGCTGAGCATACTTATCAGATGTAATGGTTTCACCTGGATTCAGAAAGCTGTAGTGGATCAGACTGGCAGCAGACCACCAAACAATGACGATGACCATTTTTTGGTGCAAGTTTGGCTTTGGGAAGTGCTTTGGAGCTGCTTCTCAGTCCAGCCACTGTGCTGGTCATCGCCTGTTTTCGTATAAAATCCACCTTTTGGCACACGTCACAATCCGATCGAGAAATGGTTCATTATTGTTGCATAGAATAGAGAAGATGACACTTCAAAACGACGATTTTTAGTATTTTTTTCACTCAGCTCATGAGGCACCCATTTCTTGAGCTTTTTCACTTTTCCAATTTGCTTCAAATGCCGAACAATCATAAAATGGTCAACGTTGAGTTCTTGGGCAACTCTTACAGTTGTAAGAGGATTAGCTTCAATGATGCTGTCAATTGATCATTATCAATTTCCAATGGCTGGCCACTGCACTCCTCATCTTCAAGGCTCTAGTCTCCTTTGCAAAACTTCTTGAACCATCACAGCACTGTTTCGGCACTGTATGTTCGTCAGCAGTTCCTGGGCCAAATGCATTGTTGATGTTGTGTGTTGTCTCTGCTGCTTTATAACCTATTTTGAACTCAGAAAATCACTCAAATTTGATTTTTTGTCTAACATCATTTCCACAGTCTAAAATAAACAGCAAGTAAGTCATTAGCAAAAAAAAGTGAGAAATGTGCTTAAAATGATGTATAACATAACCACATTTATTTAAGAATGTATTCCAATATAAAACTGCAAATTTCAACAATGCAAAAACCGCAATTACGTTTGCACCAACCTAATTTCCTTTTTCAGGATTTTACTTTAAAATAAGCAACAAGCTTGAGAGCACATAGAAGAAAATAAGCTGGATTTTGTATCTGCTTGACCCACTAAGAAACTAGTAATACTAAATTAGGTAAACAATGAAAGTTTCTGAGCAACATCTGATCTTAGAAGGCAAACTCCATTTGTTAATATGACAGATTGTAATTCTTCTTCCTAAGTCTTCATGATTTCTTTCTTCTGTCTAGTTCATTGCTTATTTTCATTATCTTTATTTAGTGTGGTATTGTATCTGTGATTCTGCCCAAGTTCAACCAACCTCAGTTCTCTCATATCTTTCTCTAGACAGAATGATGTCTGTAGCTATGTTTGTGTAATTCAGGTGGCTTCTCAAACTACCCTCTTTTTTTTTTTTTTTTTTTTTTTTTTTGAGACGGAGTCTTGCTCTGTCGCCCAGACTGGAGTGCAGTGGTGCGATCTCGGCTCACTGCAAGCTCCGCCTCCCGGGTTCACGCCATTCTCCTGCCTCAGCCTCCGGAGTAGCTGGGACTACAGGCGCCCGCCACCACGCCCGGCTAATTTCTTTTTGTATTTTTAGTAGAGACGGGGTTTCACCGTGTTAGCCAGGATGGTCTCGATCTCCTGACCTCGTGATCCGCCCGCCTCGGCCTCCCAAAGTGCTGGGATTACAGGCTTGAGCCACCGCGCCCGGCTCAAACTACCCTCTTAATACACAAATTATTTGTGTTTATATTTAGTTGGCAGAGTTTTCACATACCTTCTCATTTGACTTCTCTACTAAAAGTTAGTTTAGATTGTCCCATTTTATAAGTGAGGAACCTTTGTGTATCTTGCCCAAGGATGTCGTTAAGTATGGCAGAGCCAGCACACTAAACCAATTCCTTTGATTCCAGGTCCAGCTTTCCTCCCTATGTTGTTTAGCACAACCCAGAAGGAGAGAGCAGTGTCTCTCCTGAGGGATACCTTCCTTTCTCTGTGATGCAGTATTGACAGTAATTATTCACTTTGGATACTGCTACCATCATGGCAAATTTAGGCTATCTAGATAAAAGGGAATTAACTATTTATAATAAAAGGGGATATAAAATGTATAGAGCACTTTGTTCCTTTTTTCTGTAGTCATTTTGTGACCTAGTCCTTGGTTACAGTAGTGAGGGTTCAGAAACCTGGGAGCTTTTTGAGTAAATACAAAGCACAACATAAAACTTTTATGTTTGACTCTATTCCTGTTCAAAGCGATTTCTGTTAACTAAGCTTATCTGTGCATTCTAGTTGGGAACTATTACTACAGTGTTAAGACTGCTCCATATAAAACTAAGAAATGGCAGTAAAAGGTCTCAGAAGCACCAAGGGTTTTGATCAGGTCAGGAGTAGAAACGTAATGTCATTTGTATTCATTTCTTGACCAACTGCCAATGTTTATATCTTTTTAATTTTTCTAACCACACTGTCTGTTAATACCAGTTCACTTTTTGTTTTCTGCAGAAAAATCCAGAGGAAGACAACTCAGGGAGAACGTTGGGTTGGGAGCCAGGGCAATTGCTGCTCACCATCTGCACCGTGCGCAGCATGGAGCAGCTCCTGCCGTTCTTCAATGTGCTCAGTCAAGTCTTCAACAGCAAAGTCACAAGCCGATGTGGAGGACACTCAGGGAGTCCTATCCTCTACTCAAACGCCTTCCCTAATAAGGACATGAAACTGGAGAACCACAAACCATGTTCCAGCAAAGCCAGGCAAAAAATAGAAGAGATGGTAGAAAAAGATTTTCTGGAAGGGATGATAAAAACTTGAGCACCACCGGTGGTTCCATTTAACTTATATGTAAATGTAATTATTTAAAACACATACACTGCTCTGCATTGTATAGTTTTTCCTTTTTTGTATGTAACAGAACACATTTCAGCTTGTATTTAATTTAAATATTTGTATATAAGAGCAAATGTCTGAATGTGGCCTGAATCAAGTTTAAATATTGTTGGCTCATACTGATTATGGTGCCTAAGAGAGCTATATATATATACACATGTAAAGTCCATTGTTTTTATTGTCCTGAGTTGTCTTAAACCTGCAAAATATATACTACCCATTTTTTTTTTCCATTGGTTTCAGGCTTGGTTTAATTAAGATTGGTTGGGGATTTTTCTTTTCCTTAGTAACCATGTTCTGGTATCAGTGTGGTGTTCCTTCTCCATCGGAGGCTGGAAAACATATTATAATTAGTTTTTTTCCCACATACCTTCACCAAGAGCAGTGAAGAATAACTGAAGGCTGGACCATGCATCCTTATAAGTCTCAGTATGGAAGAGGGATGGACAACCCCCTCTTCACACCTCTGAGTTCCTGATGGCATTAGTCATATAGATTAGTCATATAGGTAAGTCATCTAATAATCTTTCTTAAAACTCTGCAATGGAAAAACTGGTTGTATAAAGTCTTCTCTGCCCTCTCCATTTGTATCAGCAATGGGGGATGCTGCAAAACATCATCTTGCTCATGTGATGGTGATGGCAAAGATATCACAAGGAGTTGGTAATAAGATTTAATTTTCCAGTAGTCTGCATGAATTGTTCCCCACATAAAACTGTACAGTTAGTGACTGAATTGTATACTTAAGCCCCAGTATTTTATATTAGTGAGCCTGAAATTAGAGGTAAATTTCTTTAACAAGTGTAAGGCTTACCTATTCACAAAGAATTATTCTGGTAGTGTTTAAGAAAAACAATCAGATCTAGAGACAATCCAGTACGCTGCATTGTAAACATTATGATTATAAATCTCTTAGTAGGGCCATTATTATTGACAGTTTTGTAAAGACTTGTAAAAAGTCCAGTTTCTCAAGAATATGAAAATTATCTTCAGAAACCTGGTTGGGGTCTTTCTCCAATTCCTCCAGCCAGCTGAAATACTGCCAAGCTCACTTCATGTGCAAGGTGATCTGCACTTTCCTGCAAATGACATTAGAAGAGATTAGATGAGAAAGACATAGCATGTGTCTAACATGGGCAAGACCATGTTACTTGGAATTCTGGGGAAGAGAGGGGTGATTCTTGATTTTGTTTCACTAACAAATTCCAATGAAAACCTTTTTTCATCTTTCAGTAACAAATTCCAAGGCCCTTAAATAAATGGAAAACAGATGAAATTCTTCTAAAGGTAAGTTTTTAATCAATTGAGATTATAAAAATAGCTATCATTCCAAAACTGAAAAAATTCAATAAAACCTTAGTCCACAATTGGCCTAATAGTAAGTAAGTATTACTGCCTCTGTTGCCATCTCCTCATCCATCATGGATATTCATTAGACTCTAAGATGGCTTAAGCTTCTGGAAGAAAGCTGCCAAATGTCTCCTCCTGATTCCCTATTCAGCACGCTTAGTCTGCCGTGGCTTTGCAGATACTTTAAGGAGTATGTGAAGAGGCCAAATAATAAAAATCCAGACCACAGGTCTTGACCCCTATCAGGGAAACAGGCACCAGAGTAAAGCTGTCATTTAAAGGAAATATTTTGAAAAACAAATCAAGAGTTCAGAATGCTATCAGTTGACTTAGAAATGAACTATAAAGCTGGTTGTTTTCATAATGTCACAAAATTATATTTTTAAAAGAAAAGGATCATCTACCTTATAGTGCATAAACTAAGTATTTATTAGTTATTCCTGCCATGGTTAAAAATATGACACTTTCAGAAGTCCAGAATAAGTCAAAAATATTTGGGGAAATAAACTGAGTGGATCTAATTTTGTTCAATTTTATAATTACTGCTGGTGAAAATAATTTTGTAGCTTAATGTGAACCTAAAAGGCTCAACAAAATAAAGCCTAATCATCATAGATTCTAAAAACTATTAAAATAGTTTGCCTCTGTATCACCTAATATTAGGCTCTTTTTCAATAGAACTATCCCAGCTTACTTGTGAGTCTGCTTCTGCATATACTCGGACGACATCTTCTGTACCAGAGGGCCGGACAAAAGCTCGGGAAAGCTTGTACTTCTTCACCAGGTCATTGATTGCCTCCTGTAATCCTGGGGGTGTAACTGCTTGTCTTTCGGCATTGGTAGTGCTAATAACTCTCCTGTCTGCAACCTAAGTGCAAGCATTTCATATTTGTTACATACTACACTTCCTTTCAGAAGCTTAACCTGTTAAACATAAATTCTACAAAAAGTGCCAGACTAAATATAAAATTACATTAAAATTTATTTCTCCAAGATCAGGGTAATTAATTTCAACATTTGTACAACTCTTCTTTTTCTTCAATCTATAAAGAATTACCTTTGACAAAAAATATTTCCACAAATGCTTAGAGTTACCACTAAGATAATGGCCAGTAAATACGACATGACTTTAAGTCCCATATCACACATAAAAACAGGATAAGTGGTAGCCCATTATATAAGAAAGCCGATAAGAATCTCTTAAAATATGCCAAAAATAATCAGAACAATCAACAGCCATTTCTGTGAACTGTGGCTTTAGTACCTCCAATTGTCTTTCACAAATTCTGTTGGTGAATGTGTAAACTGGCATAAACATGTACAGAAATCAGTGAGCAATTTATCTGAATTCTCTCCCTCAGGAAGTATTCTGTGAACTAAACATAATGCAGAGTAAGTATTTTCACTTGAAATGACAGGGGATCTGAGTTTTGCTTCAAAATAATGTTGGGGCCAGGCGCAGTGGCTCACACCTGTAATCCTAGCACTTTGGGAGGCCAAGGGAAAAGGATCACTCAAGCTCAGGAGTTCGAGACCAGCCTGGGCAACACAGTGAGACCTCGTCTCTAAATAAAATACCCAAAAGAGTATTGGGAGGGGGTATGGAGAATGTATAGGGCAATAACTGAAATCTGCTGAAGATGGGTACACAAAGTTCATTATGTAGTTTCTCTACATTTATATCTGTTTTTAATTCTCCATAATAAAATCTCTTTAAAAATGTGATGCATTCATATTATTTATTATATAATAAAGTTGGAAACCAAATACTTCTCAAACAATAGAATGCTAAGTAAATGAACTTACTCTATAATTTTTTTCAGCTGTAAGATAATACCGTTAGATATCATAAGACCTTCTTTTTTTTGAGATAGCATCTCACTCTGTCGCCAGGCCGGAGTACAATGGCATGATCTCGGCTCACTGCAACCTCCACCTCCCGGGTTCAAGTGATTCTCCTGCCTCAGCCTCCTGAATAGCTGGAACTACAGGTGTGCACCATCACGCCCAGCTAATTTTTGTATTTTTAGTAGAGACAGGGTTTCACCATGTTGTCCAGGCTGGTCTCAATCCCTTGACCTCATGATCCGCCCACCTTGGCATCCCAAGGTGCTGGGATTACAGGCATGAGCCACTGCACCCGGCCCACAAGGCCTTATTTTCTGTGTATCATGTGTGTATGTACAGAATGAAATAGGAAACATTTGTCAGTGAGACATAGAATTGGGATAATAGGTTTTACTTAGCTAATATGCAAAAAAGTTAAAGTTTCTCTCACACCTGAACTTTAAGTTGTCTGTTTGGAAGATCTGTATAGAGAGCATCCCACTGTTGCACAGTCAAGCCCTTCAGAGCCAAGATTGCCTCAATCACCAGCATGTCAGAAATAGCATCACCAGCTGCCTGCAAAATGGGGAAACAAATGGAAGAAACCACTTAACACAAGCAAATCTTGGAAACGGATGTTTTTCTTAAAAAACCAATCACAGTACAGGTTGAACATCCTTAATCTGAAACATGTTGAGGGCCAAAATAACGTCACAAGTGAAAAATTCCACACCTGGCCTTCTGTGATAGGTCATGTGGGTATACAACTGCTAGGTGTGGTGGCACACACCTACAGTCCCAGCTACTCAGGAGGCTGAGATGGGATGATTACTTGAAGCTAGGTGTTTGAGGCTGCAGCGTGCTGTGATAATGCCTGTGAACATCCAGTGCACTCCAGCCTGGGCAACACAGCAAGACCTTGTCTCTTAATAAAAAAACAAATGCACTCCTGACCTCACTGTCAGGAATTCAAAACCAGCCTGGCCAACACGGTAAAACTCCATCTCTACTAAAAATATAAAAATTAGCAAGCACCTGTAATCCCAGCTACTCGGGAGGCTGAGGAAGAACTGCTTGAGCCCGGGAGGCAGAGGTTGCAGTAAGCCAAGACTGCGCCACTACACTCCAGCCTGGGGAATAAAGCAAGACTCCATCTCAAAATAAAACAAAAAACCCCACTAAAGGCAGGCCCACAGTTCATTCAGCATCCCCAAGGGAAAAAGACTCTGTCAGCCTCCTTCAGCTATGATACATCGTTTCCATGCATGCCAGATATGTATCATATTTTTTACTATTAAATACTTGTGTGTGAATAAGTATAAAAAATGTTGCTTATTGACAGCATATAAATTCAGAGTCAGGAATGATGGTGATGCCAAACAACCACAGATTGTCCAATGGATGGCTGAGAGTGACACCTTTGCTTTCTGATGGTTCAGTAGACACAAACTTTGTTTCATGCACTAAATTTGCAGTATTCTATAAAACCTTTAATCTTATGTAACATATATGAAACAAAAGAATTTAGTGTTTTCGACTTGAGTGCCACACCCAAGATGTCACATTATATATATGCAAATATCCCAAAATCCAGTGAATCTGGAACCCAAAACACTTCTAGTCCCAAGCATTTTGGGTAAGAGATACTCAGCCT
Organism: Macaca nemestrina; assembly: GCF_043159975.1. NCBI lineage: Eukaryota > Metazoa > Chordata > Mammalia > Primates > Cercopithecidae > Macaca > Macaca nemestrina. Next base: position 103,069,774 of record NC_092129.1, on the reverse strand, counting down.
ATATCCTATGCTTTCTCACATGCAGCATGATTAACTGAAGGGTTTTTGTGGATGGATAAATATGAACAATGAGATGGAGATCTCCATGGAAGACAATGAAAGGTGTAACAAAGAATACTGAAACTAGCTCTTGAGAAACTTGCCTTTAGTACTCCTTATCTATAAAATGAAATTAGACTGGATAACTCTAAGGCTCAGCCTAACATTCCATCACTCATTTTTCTTTATAATTAGATCCCTTTTGAGATATTACCCCACAATGATAGAAAGCATCAAGATAAAATGGAGAAATAGGAGCTTTGGTATAAGATATAACTGAAGATAGATCTCTGTTTCTTCACTTATAAAAGGGAATTACAGTAACACCTCTCCCTGTGTTACTGCAAGGATTACACAGTAAGGTATATAGTGTCCAATGTGTGCAAGACAGTCAAATAACTGAATCGCTTTCCTCTACCCTGAGTACTGCTTTTCCACTGCCAAATGACACTCCAACCCCAATCCCAACTAACCCACATGTATGTCCTTTGTCAGTGAGACAACTAGTTATTTTTTTTTTCTTTTTGAGACGGAGTCTCACTCTGTCGCCCAGGCTGGAATGCAGTGGCACGATCTCGGCTCACTGCAAGCTCTGTCTCCCGGGGTCACGCCATTCTCCTGCCTCAGCCTCCAGAGTAGTTGGGACTACAGGTGCCCGCCACTATGCCCAGCTAATTGTATTTTTAGTAGAGACGAAACAGTCACCCTGTTAGCCAGGATGGTCTCGATCTCCTGACTTCGTAATCTGCCGCCTCGGTCTCCCAAAGTGCCGGGATTACAGGCATGAGCCACCGCGCCTGGCCTGACAACCAGTTATTTTTATTTAATTTCCTCGAGGTTTGGTTAAAAAAAATAATAATAATATGTATGTATACACTGAGTAGCTGAATCTGTGATCCTAGGTAGAAGCTACTCAATATACTTGAAATTTCCCATCATAAGATGTAGGGGAAGGGAAGCATATTAAAAAATGTTCTGTCATTCCATTTCATTATAAATCTCAACTGAATACACCACTATTGCAAGGAAGCCACCAGGCCAGGACGTCTCTACTTTAATTTTGTATGCACCCACACTCTGTTCTATCCATCTTCTGAATAAAGTAAAGGTAACCAAGAGTCCACTGCCCCATCAGTTCTGACCTGGTTAAACAAGTCAATAATGTTTTCAAGCATCTTAGCAGCTTTTCTTTTCTTATCTTCCAGTTGTTCGGCTGATTGTTTTATCTTCATTTCAACAGCTGTACTAAACAGTGCCTGCAGCAAAAGCATATAAAATCAGTCTCAAAACACTATCCAAAACCTAGTCATAAATACTATTATTCTAGCTAACCCACTTTTCCCTCCTAGTCAATCTGGAGAAACAGGGGAAAAATAGTGGCAGCCTTAAAATGTATGAAATTAATGTAAGATCACATTAAAACCCAGAGGATAGTACTAGGGGAAAAATTTTATTTGTGGATTATATAACTGGCTATAAAAATTTAAACATCTGATTACAAAGAAAACACCACCTTGACAAAAGGCGAACACACACAATAAGTTCATGTTTTCCCTTCAACCAGCTAAGTCATTTCTGTGCAACCAGGTTACTTAGAGCCTGTCTGTATCCTTTATACTTTGAAGGAAATAATTCATTGCGACTAGTACAGTTTTATTCTAAAACTTAAGGGTATGAGCTAGGCAAAATTGAGAGTTCCTAGTATTTATCAAAATATGGCAAATAATATCATGGATAGTCATTACAATATATAATTAATCATGCTCCTCAAGAGTCTTACCTCATTTGGAAATACCTTACCCATCTTTTTTATTGCCTTCTAGAGGCCTAATACTGAGCAAGATTAGCATACTATGCTCAACTACTTGATGAAATACATTTTTCTTGATAAAATAAGGCACAGGCTAGTCACCTGTTTTTGTGAAGTTTTACTGGAACACAACCACACCCATTCATTTAAGCTAGATCAGCAGAGTTGAGCAGCTGTAACAGAGACCTTATGGCCTGAAAATCCAAAAATATTTACTGTCTACCCTTTAGAAAATAATTTACCAACTTCTCCATTAGATCACTAAAGTTATATCTTAATTGCATTTTGCAGGAACTTATTTTTCCCCTTTTTATATTTATGCCCTCCAAAAGCCAATTTAAATTAATGAGGAAAATTATTCGGCTTAGATTCAAATGTTCTGATAGCCACCTCAAGTGCATTCATTAAATGAGGTGAGTATAAAAACATTTTTAAAATATTCTGAAATTATGAATCTACAAAAAACTACTTTACACTTTAAAATGTAATTTTATGTAAAATATAAATTGAAACATTTTATATGCCTATCACTAGTTACCTTAAATTCATTTTCATTTCTTATTATCAACTTTACAACACTTTGCAATTCACCATAGCGACTGAATTTTTCTTTTCCTCTCCTATGGCCAGCCGAAAAGTGCATAGACAACATGCTTATAACAAAATTAAGAACTGTAAAATTAAAAAAAAAAAAACTATTCAAAACACCTTAGTGTATCTCTTCACATTGAAAGAAGAATCATTACCAAGTAAAAGAGTATCACAGTTTCATAATACATCAATATATAAGATAACCAAAGGATCTTTTTGTCACATCCAATTATTTCAACAAAGTACAATATTACCTATTATTACCCCCCAGATACAGAAATCTCATTATAAAGAAAAGTGCCACCTAAGGCCAACTGTAATTAAGAGAACTTACAGTGCCATGCCCATTTGCTTCAAAATAAACTCCAATGTCAAACTCTTGAGCCTTGTGGTGCAAATGTTTTACACCAGTCTTAGTGCAATAGACAGGTACCTGTAACACATGCATTTAAAGAAATACAGCAATTACTCAGATGTCAAATGTTCCCTGCATACCGAGTATCCCAGAGACACAAAGGGGATCAAAACATACTGGGGCCGAGTCCAGTGAGGAAGACGATTAAGCATTAAAATACAAAATGGTATGTATACAATGGGAGTGTGAACACACTCTGGAAGCACGTGTCCAGGGGTAAAGCACGGTGAGAGAGATGAGGGTCTCCTTATAAGACACGAAAGATTACAAGTGGGGGCGTGACATGACCTAACAGTTTTAGAAAGCTGTTTAGCTACAGTGTGGAGAATAGCTTAGAGCAGAATTGCAAGTTTTTTCTGTAACAGGCCAGACAGTAAATATTTTAGGCTTTGCAGGCCATATGGTCTCTGTCACAATTATTCTGCCATTACAGTGCAAAAGCAGCCACAGACCATACATAAACAAATCAACATAGCTCTATTCCAATAAAACTTCGTTTACAAATAGCGGCAAGTTCAATGAGAAGGTTAAGAAATGGAATCAGGAGGCTTCTAGGACTAATCCCAGTAAGAAATAGTGGCTGGATCAGCAACAGTGAATAGGGAAAGTCAAGAATGGATGGATCTGAGAGAGCTTTAAGAATGGTTAAGGAAAGACTGATAGTAGAAAAACTGCAAAAGAAAGATCAGCATTCGATTGGATGTAGGAGACCTCAGGAATGGCAAGAGCTAAAAATATTTCATCTGGAAGACAGTGAGTTGAGAAGTAACAGTTTCTTAAACTAGGTTATTTTATCTGTAATAAATGTTTAAGACAGAAAATGAAAATACTAAAGCAATAACCCAAGTACTGTGAAATAACCCAATCCCTGTGAAAGGCAGGCAAATGGGTCCCAGATGGAATCCCTTGAATGAGCTTATTATAACCATACATTAAAATCAGGTCATAAACTAGCAGCCTCAAGATATATTTCATTTTGCTCAGCCACTGTTTCCTTTTTAGGCTTTTTTCCTGGTATACATGTAAATTTTCAGTCAGACACTGTTTCTTTTTTTAAAAGTTGGAAATTCACATGAAAATTCAGATTTCCTGCTTCTCTTGAAGAGTGTGACTACAGTTGACATCATCTGGCACACTTCCCTGTTTTTAGCCACCTGCTGCCCTCATTCACTTTACCTGTCCAAATTCTGCAGGAATCTGACTTTATAATTCCTGCTTTCTAGAGAATGGAAAGGTAACTAAAACTAGTATAAATGCCAGAACTTGAAACAAGGTACAAAAAAGTTGGAGAACTGCTCGTTAATGAGAAAACATAGGCAAACAGGCTTCCAGTTTTGTCCATGAACCCTGGTAACTCTCCGATCAAGCAGTGTGGTGCCAAGGGTGGTCATCTGGTGGACACCGGAGAAATAATTAGAAACAGAAATCTCCCACCACTCTAGAAAACCTCTCCAAAAAAAAAAGGGCAAGAAACAGTTTTATTACTGAATAAGTATTAAGCCAAACTGATGTTCAATCACAAGCTAATTTGCTAAGAGACAGCAAAGATAAATGCTCACTCTTTAATATAACCAGCAGACACATTCCAATCCAATTTCCGAAGATAAAAGATGGCTAATGACAAAAATTCTCTCCTTGACCAAACTTTAGTCAGGCTCACCTAAGCCTGACTAGGCGTTGTCCTTAGGCTTGTCTTCCAATAGCCCGATTTTAATAAGAGTCATGCTAAGTGAGCTTAGCGAGAATCCCTCATCCTGATATATGACCACTCGTGACATCTGATCTGAGTTCTTATTCTCCACCATCCCCCAGGTAGTATGTGACCGCGCTGGCCTACCTTCAGCAAAAGTCCTGTTAGATCAGTTTAGCCAAAATACCACCCACTTACCCTCATGTTTCCTCTCAGTAATTTTTCATCCACTGACCACCACCTGCCCCCACACACCCTGCTCCTTGGCTATAAAACCCCACTTTTCCTTACTATATTTGGAGTTGAGCCCAATCTTTCTCCTATCACTGCAAAACTCCATCACATTAGTCCCTGTACCTATCACAACAGTCCTGAATCAAGTCTGCTTTACCATTTTAACAAGTGTTATGAATTATTTTTTCTTTAACACTAGTCCTCAAACAGGAAAACTTGACAACACCATTTGTCACACATGTCTATCCTAAACTTACCTGGTAATAGGGATGGCCACCTGTGTTAACCGCCCTTCTCTAAGGGAGTAATAAAACTTTTCGTACCTCTGTGACAGGTAGATAGTTACAAATTGGACCCAAACACCTAAGTTAAACTCTCCTGCGACTGGGAGATAGGTGAGCTATCTTCCTTGATGTTTATATTTGAAGTTGGTGACTCTAGGACCTTAAACAAAAATATTCCTGAGCTGTAAAACTGGATTATTAGGCCTTTAGAAAGATTTACATTCATTACAAAGGTGCAGAGAAAGAATTCACAAGTTTTCTAAAGGAAAACTCCAAGAAAAGGAAAGAAGTTTTCCTTTTTTCATCAAGGAAACTAAATTTTTTCTTATTTATTTCTTTACCTTTACATGAACAGCAGCTCAGCTTCATGCACTACAACATAATCACTTTTATGAAGGCAGTATCTTCCTCACAGAAACATGATACTAATTAAGAAACTATCAGAAAACAAAAATAGTTCAATACCTTCATAACTTCAAGACACATGATATTAATTCAGAAACTACCAGAAAACAAAAATGGTTCAATACCTTCATAACTTCTTCAAGATACCGTGTTGAACTTCCATTTGCATATGCAGTTTGTACAACACCAATATTCAAACTTTCTCCAATCTAGACAAAAACAGTGATACTTAACTTGCCATCAAAAGTATCGTCTACGAAAACAAATATAATGAGAGTTCTAAAGGCTAACAAAATTATCAGTCAGTTCAGTTGTGCCTTAGTTTATGCCATAAATGTCTGACTGAAAATTTACATGTATACCAGGAAAAAAGCCTAAAATACATTTGAGCACTATTTAAAGCAATTCTATGAGAAATCCTCTTTTAAGAAGCCTGTATCTCCTGATCCTCACCTCTTTAATTTTTTAAATAAAAGTATCTGGCCAGGCACAGTGGCTCATGCCTGTAATTCCAGCACTTTGGGAGGCCAAGGTGGGTGGATCAACTGAGGTCGAGAGTTCGAGACCAGCCTGGCCACCATAGTGAAACCCCGTCTCTACTAAAAATACAAAAATTAGCCGGGTGTGGTGGCATGCACCTGTAATCCTAGCTACTTGGGAGGCTGAGGCAGAAGAATTGCTTGAGCCCAGGAGGCAGAGGTTGCAATGAGCTGAGATCGCGCCCCTGCACTCCAGCCTAGAAATTTCCAGTTACATTGTATACTTAAAGCTAGCCTGAGATTTATTTCTAATATAGCAAAATGAAACAAATCTCACATTACTAAGCTTATCATAATCAGTTAATATATCAGATGATGAGATTTCCTCTTAGAATTTAGGGCTTTTATGGAGTGACCACAGAACTCTCATCAAAGTTTCAATTATTATGGAAGCAAAACTTCCTAAAGCTTCAAATCACAAAACTCGGCCAGTATAAGGAAGAAAAGAGTACCTTCAGGTTCCAAAGCCTCAAATGTTCAAATGACTGGGTATTACCACTGCTCTTTTTTGAATTTTCTGCCCATTAATGTAAAGAATTTGTCATAAATTTTGCCTTTCTGACAAATAACAATAAAATATGGAACTATTTCACTAAGTCTTGTTTTAGAGGGTAGCCAATCCCCCCACCATACCTCCACCAGGAGCTCTTTAAGGAAACTGCTAATTAACGTTGCTATCTTGTCTCCATCTATGAGATGAAAGTGGCCATCTGCATCATGGTAGTAATAAACAATTCTGTCTGCATCTCCATCAAAAGAACAGCATCTTTCATTGGACTTAATTTCCATTCCTAGCACACAGGATAATTTACATGCATTTCAGTCTAAGAATTTATTATAAAGAGTTTTAGAATTTTCTCTTAAAATTATCCTCCTAAAAATCAATGTCTTAATCTTTAACTAGTATATAATCTTTAAATAGTACATAGTTTATTAGTGATTTTTACAGGTCAAATTCTTTCACTGCAAAGTGAAAAAAGGAGCATTCAAAACCTATGCTGAAATATGCTATACTACTATTATAAAATTCCATTTTATAAGCAGGTTGGTTTGGCTAGACAGGTATCCCATAAAGTTTTTTTGAAAGCTACATTTCTGAATGTAATTTACCTAGCACTGTGATCTCCTTTACAGAGAAAAAATAATCAGCACTAGATGAGGTATGTGCTTTAATTCTACAGAAATGATTTTTATTTGTTCATACCACCAATAAAAAGAAACACTGGTAATTAAGAGCAAAGAATTATAACTTTGAGAGATAACTGGCTTATGAAATTTACATAAAGTTGCTGAAATCTCAGCAATTGTAGCATCAAATTTATTAGAAAATTTGGCTATTCCTTAGCCATGACAGCAGCAGAGTGACAAATCCAACATGAGGCAACTAAGAAGTAAAAGGCTTTTGTCAGGGATAGGATCATAAGATTGACAAAAGGACATGATGCAAGCTTCAGGAAAGCAAGGACTATGGTTTTGTTCATACTGTAGTCCCAAAGCCTAGAGCATAGAGAGTAAGAGCTCAGTATTTAACAAATGGATAAATAAGTGGCAGAACTGAACTGTCAAGTAAATGTCAAAACAAGCAATTTAATGAAAAGGAGCTCAAATTGGTTGACTACACTGACATTTTAAATGCTTATTAAGTAAGGCATAATAACATGAATGAATGAGGCAACTGGATGATGAAGTCTGTAGAGTTCTAGAATGCATGTCCTATTTAAGGGGGGCAGCATCTATCTGACTGCAGTGGACTAATGCCATGTGTGAACATTTTCTGATTTTGGTAAAGAGATGCTAGAGATTCCAATATGTAAGAGAAGTCACGGAATTTTTAAACAGTGGCACACAGACAAACACACAAATACAGCCAAACAAAACATAACTGCAAGTCAGGTTTGTCCTAAGCAAATAATGTAGGGTCTATAATGCAGATAAATCCAGAACACCTCTTACTACAACTAAAATCTGAAGAAAAGTTCCTCCTCCTACTCTGCACTGAGTGGAAAACACTGATTACTAACAACTGTATAAGCAGTTACATTCGCTTTCCATAGTGTATCTAATTCAGACAAGGTATCTAATAATACTTACTATGCTACCCTCTAGACCTGATTCTCCAAAAGGGATCCCCAGACAAGCACCGTGAACAAAGCCTGCAAACTTGATAGAAATGCAAATTTCTAGGCCAGGCGCGGTGGCTTAAGCCTGTAATCCCAGCACTTTGGGAGGCCGAGACGGGCGGATCACAAGGTCAGGAGATCGAGACCATCCTGGCTAACACGGTGAAACCCCGACTATACTAAAAAATACAAAAAACTACCCAGGCGCGGTGGCGGGCACCTGTAGTCCCAGCTACTCGGGAGGCTGAGGCAGGAGAATGGCTAAACCCCGGGAGGCGGAGCTTGCAGTGAGCTGAGATCCGGCCACTGCACTCCAGCCTGGGCGACAGAGCGAGACTCCGTCTCAAAAAAAAAAAAAAAAATGCAAATTTCTATCATATGCAAATCCTATGCCAGACCTCCAGAAACTCAGAAGTGGAGCCCAGGAATCTGTGTGCTAACAAGCCCTCAAAGTGATTCTGACGCATGCCAGTTTGAGAACCACTGCTCTAGAATGCCATTTCCTGACTTTGCTTTCCTCACCTGATTTCCTGTAGACTATGAGGAGTGGTGTGATTTACAGGCAGAGAGAGCAGACCATGTTTCAATTGCTCTGAGAATGGGAAGATTTCTCAGTGTCTAAATGTGGCAGAACCAGGACTAGCTGCATGATTCTTAACTCACTTTACCACCTTCGTTTATAAGTGAGATTGGCCTCAAAGAGCATTAAAAACAAATTTTTACAGTGCTAGTACGACATACCCTGTGGAGGTTTCTGATGACTTTTCACAAAGTCAGCTCCACATAAATGATTGAGTTTCCCCTTGGACCCATCATTAAACAGCTGAACTGACAAGCCCTGTGAGAAGTAGTGTTCCATTTCCCTTAGCTTCAGGGCCCCTATGCCATTTGCACAGTCAACCTTAAGTGATCTGTATTCATCTCCACCGCAGGAAGCCTACAAAGGAAAAAGACACATGAAAGAAAAATTTCAAGTTATAAAAATAAATGTGAAATATAAAGCATATATACATATGTGCATATGTAAATATTCAGTTAACTCATCTATTTTAATTTTTATATTTTATCAATTATAATTAATTTTATCGATTTTTAAAATTATAAAACACTAAAGTAAAATTTAAAAACACCTGGAACAATAGAAGAGTTTTGCTGATTGAACAACTGACAGCATAGAGCTTTGTTAAAATTTAGTCTCAATTAACAGGGTCCCTTAAAAGTAATATTACAAGGCAGCCATTCAAATGCAAGAATAAGCACACAGACAAATGGGCAGTAATGACATGTCATCCTTTTTACAGTATGTAACATCATCAGGCAGATTTGTTTTTTTTCTAATTGTCTCCTCTCCCAGCTATCCTCACCCCAAATTTTAAGTTCTATGAGAGCAAGGGCTTTTAGTTAATTGTGCCTGGTAAGGACATACACTTAGTATTTGTTGATCAAATGAATTATACTTCTCAAATCTCTCCACATTTAACAAGCCAATATACCTAGAAGAAAATCTCAATAGTAGATGCCTCAGGTATTAAGCCAGTAGCACCTACATTAACTAAGATCAAATTCATCTGAATGAATACTTATGATAACCATCGTCAAGACCCCCACCATGTTTTCTTCCCCAAAGGATCTCAGAATGTACTACGTGCTTTGCCAAGTAAACACCAATGTAAGTTAGCAGGATACATAGACCAGAACCTTGAGTAGCCCTAGAGCAAAACAAAAAAGGAGATATGCAGCATTTTTGGAAAAGGAAGGAGGAGGCATGACAAAAAGATAATCTGTTCAGTAGACTATGTTACTTTATTCATTTGTTTGAACTCTAACCATGTTCAATAAACTTTTCACCTGTTTGGTGAGTTCCACAAAAGCCTTAGAGAGTTTCTGGTAGTAACCTTCTATAGTTGCCTTTCCATATCGGCCACCCGTGTTTCGACAATACACCATGTAGTGCAGCTGGGGTGTTGTTAACAAGCCATAATCTGTCGTAGAAATACAAAAAGCAATTCACCACATTTCTTAACAAAGAGAAAAAAGTTTAAATGCATTCATACGTAGGAATTTCAGGGTGACAAATCCTTTTTTGTCATCTCAGACATCTTAGAAAACATAAAAATGATCTTAAAAAGAAATAAAAATGACCATTAGTAGCCAAAAAAAATCATTACATATAAACAGTTAATAATGTAAATATAAACCAATATAGACAAGTAATAATTGAGTTCTGTTTCCAGTAACATTGCAAACTACATAATTCAGATGAATCGTCCTCCTGGAAACAACTAAAATGCTAGATAAAAGATAAAAATCTCCTTTTAAAAAGAACTACAGTGCTGACAAGTTACAGAATTATCAGGCCGAAACATACCTGAAGGCAAGAACTTCAAGATCTAAGCTAGTCTGGAAGCCAGTTTTGTTCTGAATTAATTCCTCTAAACTAGAAATTGAGCTACGGTTTTCAGAGCAAAAAAAGCCCACGGTGATCTAAGATGCAGAACCCAGTAGAAGACTCTCATGAAGCTGAAATCCCAAAGAACTATACCTTCAGTGTGAGGATGAGTCAGAAATTAATCACCCCATGTCACCACTCCCACAACAGTTATCTTAACACTAAGCAGAGAAGAGGGGAAAACCCATTCTTGAAGAGCTATTACCAAGCACAGGCCCTCGCATGAATATCCTGCCCAAACATACATAACCGCAGGAGTCCAAAGGAACTTTGTCATGATTTTTTTTTTTCTGAGATGGAGTTTCGCCGTATCGCTCAGGCTGGAGGGCACTGGCACAATCTCAGCTCACTACAACCTCTACCTCCCAGGCTCAAGGGATTCTCCTGCCTCAGCCTCCCAAGTAGCTGGGATTACAGGTGCCTACCACCACACCTGGCTAATTTTTGTATTTTTAGTACAGACAGGGTTTCACCATGTTGGCCAGACTGGTCTCAAACTCCTGACCTCAAATGATCCACCCACCTCGGCCTCCCAAAATGCTGGGATTACAGGTGTGAGCCACCATGCCCGGCCTGTCATCAATCAATTTAAAGTGAACCCAGCCATTGCCCCAGGTACTCAGCAGAAGCCAAAGACTAAATTTTACCAAAGGACTGTACTTTCATTGTAAACCTCAAAAACATCCCATAATTTTCAAAAAAAAAAAAAAAAAAGAAAGAAAACCAGCTTACAGTTAAACATAGCTAACTTATAAGAAAAGCACCATGAGCAAAAAACAAAGAAAAATGGATAGCAAACTGGACCAGTAACCAATAAGTAAATATTCAGTGACTAAACCTGTCAGTTGGACCTGAACCTCAAACACAACAATTTGACTGGAGGCAAAAAGGAGTCACTTTAAATTCTTGAGCCCTGAAGTGATTTAATAGAAATGGTACCTTATGAAGGCAACCTTAGCTCTGGTATAATGATGAGATGGGAGGAGATGGAGAAGCTCAAAAAATGCAAATAAGAGCTTAGGTTAGCTTAATGGAAGTGTTTACTAGAGGAACCCATTATTCTAAAAGACATGCTAAAGGAAGAAACAAAATAATTGTATGACCAATATCAAAATTACCAAAGAAACATTTACTAAATGACTAGTTTATGTACCCAATGAAAAGGATTATCTATCCAACTCATCAACTCAGAAACCTGGAATGTGTTCTTCACAGTTCTGTTCTCCCCATATACCACAAAATCCTTTGAATGCAATACTAATTTTTCAAGAGTGGCCTAGCTGGTCTCTTTCCTTCTTACAACTCTCCTTTCTCTTCTCTCTACAACAAACAGAGGGACTGGCTTAAATGAAAATGTGATCATATCACTCTCTTGCATAAAATCCTTCAATGGAGTCCCACTGCATCTGGAATAGAGCCCAGGTTCTTGCCATGACCTCCAAGGTTTCGTATGAATTAGCCCACCTTACCTCCCTACTCTTCTCCTAACCCCCATTCTCCCTACATTAACCTTTTTTCATTTCCTGAAATACACTAAGCTGAAGAGAGAAATGAAGGAAAACTTTAAAAAATTACCCTCAACATTTTCTAGACTAAAACACTAGAAGAGTGATCGTTCTAGAGATAGAATGAAAATGCTGAAAAAGACAACCATTCTGGGGATGACAGAAAGAATAGTTTGGGGCAAGGTGAACACGAGATAGAAGCAGGCCACCTAAGGGAGGACACCATTCAGACCAATGCTTTACAAATTGCAGGCCACAGCCTGCCAATGGGCCATGGAATTTACTGAGACACAAACCAGCATTTGTGCATTTTAAACAGATGATTGCATATCATGTAGGAAGGATGAGCATTGTTTATTCAAACTATTATTTCAGTTATACATACAAGCACACATTGACATGTCATGACACATAATGGGTTTCTTACTATGGGTTGTGATACACAGTGAAACAGAAACAGACTACTAGAGGGAGGTACACAGCAGGTAGTAAAACATGTTTGATGAATTAATAAATGAATGAGGCCAGGCACGGTAGCTCATGCCTGTAATCCCAGCACTTTGGGAGGCCAAGGTAGGCGGATCACAAGGTCAGGAGATCGAGACCAGTCTGGCCAACATGATGAAACCCCGTCTCTACTAATAAAAAAATTAGCCAGGTGTGGTGGCACATGCCTGTAATCCCAGCTACTCAGGAGGCTGAGGCAGGAGAATCACTTGAACCAGGGAGTCAGAGGTTGCAGTGAGCTGAGATAGAGCCACTGCACTCCAGCCTGGCGACAGAGTGAGACTCCATCTCAAACAATAAATAAATAAATAAATAAGGTAGCTCAAGCTATAGCAGTAGAGATAATCATTCAGAAATCATGCAGAATGAAAGAGAGTCCCGAGGAATGTCCTCCCCGAAAGAGACAGAAGAGGAGCCAACAGAGAAGACCAATATGGAATAGTGGCCAAGTAGAAGCTCAAAGAAAGAGCTTTAACATTATGGAAAGCTACAAAGCCTTCAACTGTAAGAACTTTAAAGCATAAATTATTAAAATTATTTTTAGATCACAGCCCCCTCTGAGTATCTGAGCAGAGGTACTTGTACACTCCCAGGGAAAGCGCTTCTGCGGACAACACTGTACATCGTATCATGAGATCCACAGGTCCTCTGCAGCAGTCCCAGACATGCCACAGAGGTCCCTGGTTAAGAATCCCTACTTTACAATATCCACAAGATTTGGCAATAACAATGCAGATGGATGCCAGGGGTGGGCTGGGGAGACATTTATTTCACGGAGAGGTAAGGATAGAGACTCACCTGCAGAAGGCTGAAGAATGACAGAAGAGGAGGAAACAGACAAGGTAAGCAGAGCAAGCCCTCAACAGAGGCCAGACTGTGCAGGAAGGGAACACAGTCAGAACTCAGTCAAAGGAGGTTTCAAAGGTCAAGAGTGGATGTTTGTTTTAATGAGAAAGATATCACACCAGGAAAATATTCACCTCAAAACATAGTGGAGGCAGTGCCTTCACAATAGACAAAGTGTGAGAAGGGGATCCTAGTGTGTTGTTTCATTTAATTCTCTGTCATTTGATAAAACATAAAGAACTACCTGTCAAAGATATTGCCCATCACTACTTGACAGGTAACAGCTGATTTCACAGGAGACCAGCTATTAATGAAAACCTAATATTGACAAAGCTCCCCAGAATGATCATCTTCAAGTACTTAAAAAGGTTTTTATTTGAGGAAATTCAGCCTTACCAAAGTGAAGGAAGTTGTATTTGTTCAGAATTTCCCACCTATAATCTCCTATAGTACTGCCATAGGTAAAACAAAACATGCCTGCCCAGAAACAACCTGGAAGATTATATTTAAAGTTAGTATTTTTGTATCCAGGAGTTCATTTTTTAAATATTTTTTTGTTCATCTGTATTTCACACTTTGTTAAATAAATATACATTACTTTTGTAAATAAAAGTTTTTTAAAGATTGTTTAATTTCCAACTCAGGATAACTACATACCATGGAATTGACCTCCCAGAACAGTCACACCATCTATTACGGATTGTGAAAGTTTCTCACTGCTGGGCCTAGGAAAGAAAAGGAAGAAAATAATATATCCCATCCGGAAACTGGCAGGGTTGCTGGTTCTGCAAGCAAATGCCAAAATTACATGTCACAAATTTCAAAATAATAAGTTCCTTGTATCTGAACTGAAAGCTATAAACTCTGAAGATACTGGTAAATTAGAAGCATTTTCCAATAACCTTTCGCAATTTAGTTCTTGGAAAAATTTTGGCTTTTAAATGAATTTATAAAATAAAGGACACTCTTAACCACACCATACCCAAATACCTTTTCAAGTTTGACTATAGCAACATGTCTGAACTCTAAGAACAGTAACAATAAACATGGAATATACACAGTATGTATAAGACAGTTCTTGTATTAAGCCACCAAGGATAAAGAACCTGTTTTCCATTTTGTAAAGTCAGAACAAATTATCTATCTGAAAATAAAACAGATTAAAAAACTGCCTTGGCCAGACACAGTGACTCACACCTGTGATACCAGCACTTTGGGAGGCCGAGGCGGGTGCATCACGAGATCGAGACCATCCTGGTCAACATGGTGAAACGCCATCTCTACTAAAAAATACAAAAATTAGCTGGGCGTGGTGGCACACGCCTGTGGTCCCAGGTATTTGGGAGGCTGAGGCTGGAGAATCGCTTGACCTCGGCAGGTGGAGGGCGCAATGAGCCAAGATTGTGCCACTGCACTCCAGCCTGGTGACAGAACAAGACTCCATGTCAAAAAAATTAAAAAAAAAAAACTGCCTTGTGGGAAAAGATGTTTTATCACTTAGATTAGTTAATAGTTAAGAACAAAATACATGTGGGATGGCTTTACTGTGGTGGGATAACGTACTTCAGAACATAAGTTACTTGGCTATTTCTGCTACTATCATCGGTATCTGGAAAACCCTCTGGTAACACAACAGAGGGTAAGAAAAACCAGTCCAGGTATTGGAGACTGAGTAGAAATTTCCTTTTGAAAGAATCTCAGGTTAAAATCAGATCTTATGCAAAAGGAAATGCTACTGTTGCAAAGTATACTTTTCATCTAATATTTTACAAAAATACATTATTGTTAAGGAAGGCAAAAGCTGCGAAATAATATTATACTTTTCAGTGAGCTCCAGCATGGAAAAATCATATAAATATCTGAAACAATAACAACACAGATTATAAAGTAAATCTTTAAAAATAATGAGTTCAAATCATGTGTTATGACTCTGTAGGGAAGAAAAAAAACCTACAGAGGGAGTGGGAGACATTTATTCAGTGCTTCTCTTGTGTCAGGAAGTATTTTCCATATATTATTCTGCAGCTTGGGTTTTGGAGTAGGGTTTCAAACCAGAGTCAGACTCCAAACCCCAAGCTGCAGTTGTGACTTAGCTACCACAGCCTACTAAAAAGGTCATGCAGGTAGACATGCAACTCAGGGTAGTTCCACTTTACTTCTTTCCATTTGTCTTGGATTCAAACTGATACAATCGTTTATATCACGTTCCCAAAGCTTTTTTTTTTTTTTTTTTTTACCAGTAACTCTTATCATCACCTGGTATCTCTACCAATAACTACAAAGGCATCTTGTTGCAGATTCACAGCTTCTTTCTCGCTGATGTCAATAAGCACTCTCTGCATATCTTGTTCCTCAGCATTTGCTAAACAGGTGGCATGTTCCTCCCAGGATGGTGCCAACATTTCACCCAAAGGATCAACCAATTTTACACCATTGTCTTCCTTAAAAGAAAAACAAACAAGCAATCTGTGCATACTCATGAGCTGAGTTGAGAGTAGAACGCAAAAGCTGTTTCCCTTCAACCAAAGACAGTGATGGCTGAGCAGCTTCAACAATAAACACCAAATATTAATACTGATATTTTATGTATCTATTACCTCATTAAATCCTCATGACACACATAAATCAATTAAACTAATAATCCTATTTTTAGTCCAATCTTACTTTGAGAAAACTGAGCTTCAGAGAGGTTAGGTAATTTGCTTATGACCATACAACTAATAAATGTCAGTATTGATTAAAACAGCAAGTCTATCCAACTCGCCTAAAAACACTATGCCACACTAGCCTTTGTAAAAGGCTGTGATCTGTGCATTCACTATCAATAAACTGACTAGGGCACAAGTGGAGCAGAATAAGGGCACACAGAGATCCTTCTCGGAAGGATCTGGAGTTCTCGGAACTCCAAGAACACACTAGCCAGCTTGTCAACCAGCGGGTGGGACAGAAAGTGAAAACTGCCTCCCAACACTGTTCTGCTCAAATTCCTAGAAAGAAAATGTAGTTCACAGTGAATGTCACCTGAAAGAAACGAGAATCATTTTGAGAATGCCTCTGGAACTAGCAATAAATGTGGGGCTTTTCCTAGAAGTCGATCAGTCAATCAATTATGGTGATTTACATATTTAGAAATTTACACATTTATAGTGATCACATATTTGGACAAGCAATGCCCTTGTTTGGGGGAAGAGGAGGTTACAATCCTTCACAGACCTGCACCACTTTAACTTGCTGCTGATTTAGCTACAAAGGCAAAAATCCCACACCCCAAGCAATCAAATAGAAGCATATTATTCAAACTCTGTATTAATGGTCTACAGACAATACAGAACAATTACATTGTGTCAAGAGGTTGGCTAAGATATAGAAACAACCTAAGTGCACATAAACAGATAAATGGATGAAGAAAATGTGGTATATATACACAACAGAATATTATTCAGCCTTAAAAAAGAAATACTGCCATTTGCATCATGGTTGAATCTGGAAGACATTATGCTAAGTTAAATAAGCAGACACATGAAGACAAATACTGCAGGATCATAACATACATGTGTTATGTAAAAAAGTGGAACTCACAGAAACAGAGAGTAGTATGGTGGTGGCTAGAGGGTAAGGGAAATGGGGAGATGCTGGCCAATGAGCATAAACTTGCAGTTATAAGATGAATAAGTTCTGGAAGATGTTAATGTACAGCATGGTGACTACAGTTCATAATAATATATATTGAAAATGTGTTGAGAGTACATCTTAAGTATTCTCACCACAAAACAAGGTAACTATGTGAGGTAATGTTTATGTTAATTAGCCTGATAGTATTAATCATTTCACAATGTATACACATATCAAAACATGGTGTTGTATGACTTGAATATATACAATTTTTATTTATCACTTATACCACAATAAAGCTGAAAAAATAATTGTGTCAAAAAGAATACTTTGATTAAAATCTGTCACAAAGACTAGAACCATCAGGCATCATCAATATTCTGCCAAAGCTCACCTGTTTGTCCATTCAGAACAAGAAATTATTGCCGAGCTATAAAAACCTGTCTGAAAATGTTCAAAAAGTTTCTTTTCAAATCTTTACCCTCCCTCACCCATCCCCAATATCTTTAATCACTGCTAAGTTAACAAAGGAAACAATTTTCAATTACCAAACATGTCTTAAATCAATAAATTTGGAAGAACATTGTTATTTCTCTAATATGAACACTCCAAAAAAAAGACAGTATCTTTTCATTCTTTCCACACCCTTAGGAATCATGAGCTTAATGATCACGCTCTTAAAAATAAATTAATTAATTTTAAAAAAGTGGTTTCACATCCAATGCACATATAAATGAGAAGGCACATTCCTAGAATTAGAATTTGTACTTTAGGTCAAACTGCTCAGACACTAAGGCTTGGTATTGTAAATAATGGTCTGCTTTATCAGGGCACTAAACCCATTACCTCAGGATTGTGGGACGCTGTTACCATGACTCCTATAGTGGATTTTGTCTGTTTTGACCTCAGGACAGCTAATAATCCCATGCGAAACATGACATGATCAAGATGTTCTGCCTTCGTTCGAAATCCAGCAGTCCCGTATTGAAGAATCAGTCCACTGGGCTTGGCATGTAATGCTGAGTATTTTGTAATAGCACCTAAATCCATGTCTACAAAATTAAGAAATATTGTTTCAGGCATAACAAGTAACCTCTCAAGAACCATTTGCTTCAAAAACTGCCACCCCAAACAAATAGGTCTGTCTCAGTCTGAACCTCCTCAAAGAACCCTATGTTTGACAGAGCAATGGGCAGGAGAGTAAGTCCTGTGGGTTAGAATTACCTAGAAGATCTTGCCCAACTTGTATTGTCCACTCCTCGGCAGACTCAGAGCAGATATCAGATTGTCCCCACTCTCCTCCCATTTTAGCTCCAGGACTATTCCCGGACCCGGGCACACTTAAATTGGTCCACTCTCAACTAAAATGAAGATTTTACACCTATTCAGAGACTCCAATGAGCTCAAAGATCATTTCCTTTTACAAAAGGGGAAACTAACCTAAATTAACATAGATAGCTGGTGATGGATTGAGGCCTAAAGTCAGATTCTTGAGTGGACTGGAACTACATATCCCCAAATATCTGAGAAATCTTTGTGGTTCTTTTGCTATTTCTCCGAAACTACAGAGACATATTCTCAAAGGAAAAGCAAAAGGCAACAGTTTCTTCTCCAAGACTACCCAGATCTTTTTCCATTTTCTTAAGGACAATCAGGACACCCTTCTACGATGTTGCTCTAAAACTAGCAATATCTTCTTCCTAAAGAATGCCACCTTTCTCCTTTACTTTAAAAAATAAAACATCGGCCGGGAGCGGTGGCTCACACCTGTAATCTTAGCACTTTGGGAGGCCGACGCAGGCGGATCACCTGAGGTCAGGAGTTTGAAACTAGCCTGGCCAACATGGTGAAACCGCCTACTATAAATACAAAAAAAAAATTAGTCGGGCGTGTTGGCGGGCGCCTGTAATCCCAGCTACTAGGTAGGCTGAGGCAGGAGAATCTCTTGAACCCGGGAGGTGGAGGTTGCAATGAGCTATCTGAGATCGCGCCACTGCACTCCTGCCTGGGTGACAAAGGGAGACTCTTGTCTCAAAACAAAACAAACCAAACAGACCAGGTGCGGTGGCTCACACCTGTAATCCCAGCATTTTGGGAGGCCAAGGCGGGCGAATCACGAGGTCAGGAGTTCAAGACCAGTCTGACCAATATGGTGAAACCCGTCTCTACTAAAAATACAAAAAGTAGCTTGTCGTGGTGGCGCGCGCTTGTAGTCCCAGCTACTCAGGAGGCTAAGGCAGGAGAATCGCCTGAACCCAGGAGGTGGAGGTCGCAGTAAGCAGAGATCGCGCCACTGCACTTCAGCCTGGGCGACAGGGCGAGACTCCCTCTCAAAACAAACAAGAAGAACAAAAACATCGGCCCTTAGCCCACTAATACTGCTTTCTCTGGGATACTCCCATTAAGTGGAACTTGGGGTTTCCAACCTCAGCCCGTAGTTTTCCTTCAGCAGTCCATATACATTATACATTTCCTGGGTCAATTAATTCCCAATTAGCCCAGAGATGAGGAGCAGTCCTCCAGCTGCTAGCCTCATAATCTTGTTTTCTTTATTGTCCTTCATTGCTTCAATGAACAGAACTTACAAGAAATGGTGAAAAACAGTTACTTTTGTCCAGTTGGAAAAAGCTGGCATTCGGCAAGCTAATTTAGTTCAAGACAGTGGTCAAATCTCTTTCCTAAGGATAAATACATATTTGTAAAAACTGAGCAGTCAGTTATGTGTCATGATTATTCATAAGGGTGTAAACCAGTCCTGTTAACTCCCAAAAGCCATTTTTAAAAAAAAAAAGGTCCAGATAATATGCGTTTCAGGTCCTACAACTACTTTCAACGCGTCTGCGAATGCCTTTATTGAAAGCACATTTGCCAAATCCAGAGTCCACTCAAAAAGTTAAGGGTATCCCCCTACTCTCCATTCAATCTTCAAACCTCCTTAGTGCCTCTCTCCCGCCTACCTTCGAATTACCTGGCACTCCACCCTGAGGTGCTCGCCTAGGTCCAAGGACCAGAGCCCAGGCAGGAGACCCGCAGCCGGGCCCGACCAGCCCGCTAGCGGGGCGCAGGGCCCTGAAGGTGTGTCCTGCGCGCTCCGCCGCTCGGTCAGTCGCGCCGGCCCGCTAGACCCTCCGTCCGGCCGAGAATCTGACCTGTCCCGCTCCCACCGAGCCCTTGCCGACCGGTAGTTTCCCTTCTCAACTCCGAGCCTCGGGCCCAGCTTACCTCGGTCAGGAAGCCCCCTACACCTACACGCAGCGGAGAAACTCCCAAGCGACAACGTCTGCAGCAGCCAGACCTAGTCCTCAGAACCGTAGACGTGGCCCTGCGTGGCTTCCGGCTTGTCGCCGCGCCCCCCGGCCAATCACGACGGAGGAAGGTCCGCCGGCCCCGCCCCCACCTCGCCGCCGGGCGCGCGCAGCTCGCGCCTGAGGAACTGCGGCTGCGGTTCCGAGCGGGCTCTGGGGCTGTTTCCATTGAATGACCAGGAAGGGTGAGGCCCCAGCGGTGGCCCGGGGGTTGGGGCCGAGGGTCGCGGGCCCTCAGAGCACTGCAGCCGCGGAGACGCAGCCTCCGCCTCCAAATCCGGGCCTCTGGGGGCGGCAGGCCCTGCGTTCCTGGGAAGCCGGGGTTCCTAGTGGTCTTGGCTAGGGGCGGGGGTGGGGTATCAGCCCCGTCGCTGGGCCTCGGACAGGGCGACCTCGCCCACAGTGAGTGCCGCCGGCGGCCCGCATCCCCCCTCCGACGTCGAGGTCATCTCCCAAACCTTTGAATCCGGGAAGCCTTCTCCGGCCGCCGTCTCCCCGGGTACCCCCTTCCCCCAGCTCGCTGTAAACACCTTTTATTTAATGATCTCTGAGACACCCCCTACCCTCATCCTGGGTCCCTCGGGGCACAGGCCAGTGAATCGTAAGCGTCCGGAGCCCTGGGATGCGGCCCAAGCGAAAAGGCCACCCCGGCGTGGCGGGGGGGGGGGGGGGACGGTCCGCGAGTCCGAGACCGAGGGGTGGCGACTGGCGCTGGGGGTAACACCAGGGCTGGGGAACCCGGAGCCCATCCCGCCGGCACTGCAGCCGCTCTCGCCGCAGCGTCTGGCTCCGCCCAAGCCCGAGCCCCGGGTGGGATTGGAAGCCGGGCCCCAGCCTTTTCTAGAATTCAGGCTTGCAGAGCGGCTGCAAGTGTCTGCCTGCCACCTGCAGCGGGACAATTCCAAACACCTGTTGAAAGTGCAGATTCCCCTATCTAGTGCGGGGTGCGGGAGGCGGGAGCCCGGAGCCCGGGTACGCAGAATATGGGTTTTAACGGAGTGTTTTAGGGGATGTTGTGCATACTAGATTTTGAAGTCAGGAAATAAGAGTGTAAGTGTCCGGTTTGTGCCCCTAGCTCTCGGTGCAAAGCGTTCCTGCAGAATTGCTTCCACGTAAAGGGACCTTCGGGAAATTTCGCTGGACACCGGCTGGCATTGACAAACCCAGCATCCCTGAGCCTTGTGAGGTTTCCAGGCAGGTTGATTGCGAGGCAACATGTCTGCTTCGGTGAAAGAAAGCCTTCAGCTTCAGCTACTGGAGATGGAAATGCTGTTTTCTATGTTTCCTAACCAAGGAGAAGTAAAACTTGAAGATGTAAATGCCCTGACGAATATAAAGAGGTATTTGGAAGGCACAAGGGAGGCGCTGCCGCCAAAAATCGAATTTGTAATTACGCTCCAGATTGAGGAGCCCAAGGTAGGTGCCCTGATTTAAGTGTTTGCCAGGTGCCCAGTTTTTAACTGAAACATCTGGAACAGCTTTCTGTCAAGGAAAGATAGAAATATTCCGGGTGCATATTACCTTGTTTGAAAGATATGGAATGTTCTGTAAATTGTCTTCAGTAAATATCTTGAATTTTATGTAAACATACACACCTTTTTAACAAATATACCTGGAGTTTTTATTGAATCTATCTTGCAGTCTTATGCCGTTATTATTTTGTTCACTCATCCAGTTGGACTACCTTGCACATGTATCATGATTTTCATAAATCTAAATATCTCCTGTAACAAAACAAAACAGGCTTTTAAGGAGTAAATGAGTGGATTTTTTTATGGCACAACACAGAAAGCAAATACGGATGGAAAAATCTAAAGACTAAAAATGAATTTACCTCCATCTTCTGATCCATTTATCTCCAGCAACATTAGCATAGCATAGGTAACACGCGGACTGGGCATTTGAGAACCACTGTTGTAGCTATTTCCTACTCATCCTTCAGTTGTCAGGAAACTTCTTGGTTCCGCAGACTGGATTCTGTCCCGCTGGTTACACACTTCAATGGAACCCTCCACTTTTCCATGGTAATGCTTCTCACAATTGAAATTAAATACTTGCTATGTGTAATTATTTGTTTAATGTGTGTCTCCTTCACTAGGCTCTGGACTTCATGAAGAGCAAAAATAGTGTCTGGCTTATTCACTTATTTATCCCAGCACAAGGGCACCTGGCACATGTAGTTGTTCAATAAATACTGAAATAATGCATAAAAGGAAGCAATCGTGTATGTAAAGTACCTGGTACACAGCTGTCATTTAATAGTAGCAATAACATTTCTCAAAATCATGCAGTTGCTATTGATAAACTAGCTTATGGGATGTTATGGTATTTAAATCTATTTGATTTTCATTTTAAGGTGAAAATTGATTTGCAAGTGACCATGCCTCACAGCTACCCCTATGTAGCATTGCAGCTGTTTGGACGGTCATCTGAACTTGACAGACATCAGCAGCTACTTCTCAACAAAGGTCTCACTTCTTACATAGGGACTTTTGATCCAGGTGAGCTCTGCGTATGTGCAGCAATCCAGTGGCTACAGGACAACAGTGCATCTTATTTCCTGAGCAGAAAGCTTGTGTATGAACCATCTACACAAGCAAAGCCAGTCAAGAACACATTCCTCCGAATGTGGATCTACAGTCACCATATATATCAGCAGGACCTAAGGAAAAAGATTTTGGATGTTGGGAAAAGGTTAGATGTGACTGGATTTTGCATGACAGGAAAGCCTGGTATAATTTGTGTGGAGGGTTTCAAAGAGCACTGTGAGGAGTTCTGGCACACAATTAGGTACCCCAATTGGAAGCACATTTCTTGTAAGCATGCCGAAAGCGTGGAGACAGAAGGAAATGGTGAGGACCTGCGCCTTTTCCATTCTTTTGAAGAATTACTCCTTGAGGCCCATGGTGACTATGGATTAAGGAATGACTATCACATGAATCTGGGCCAGTTCTTAGAATTTCTCAAGAAGCACAAAAGTGAGCATGTTTTTCAGATACTATTTGGTATTGAAAGCAAAAGTTCAGACTCGTAAAAAGCTATTGAGAGGCCTATGCTTGTAATTTCACTAAGTCAGTATTTCTGTTATTAAGAGCAAAATAAAAAGGCTGGTGGCTGTGTAGCATCCTCAGTGCAAAACCCAGCTCCCACATTTTCACCTGGTAATGAATTTCAACTGACAGTGAAATGAATAGGCCTTTAAACTTTATAACAGTGCAATTGTGATGTTATCTCTAGGTTCTTGTGTTAAGTCATTCAAAAACTATTTCATTGTAAATTAATAAAAACAATCCATTTAACTTGTGAAGCTGATTTGATTGAAGGGTGATCCAAAGCCCATAGCTAACATCAAAAATCAAACTGCAGTTACGAATTGAAAAATATGATTAGCATTTGTTTCACATTGCTAGCATACGTGTGACACACCCACTTGTCTTTCATTATTGGAAGTCTAAATCAAGTTTAAAATGAGAACAGGAAGGACATGTTTACTTTTTTAAGACGGACTCTGACTTCGTCGCCAGGCTGGAGTACAGTGGCACGATCTCGGCTCACTGCATTCTCCGCTTCGTAGGTTGAAGTGATTCTTCTGCCTCAGCCTCCCAAGTAGCTGGGACTACAGGCATGCACCACCATGCCCAGCTAATTGTTATATTTTTAGTAAAGACAGGGTTTCATCATGTTGGCCAGGATGGTCTCGATCTCTTAACCTCGTGATGTGATCCACCCGCCTCGGCCTTCCAAAGTGCTGGGATTACAGGTGTGAGCCACTGCACCCAGCCTGTTTACTTCATTTCTTACTTTAAACTCATATTTTGAGTGTTTTAGTAAAACTAGCTCCTAATAGCAGTGGCAAAGGACTCAGAGAAATGAAGTCCCAGGAGTTAAAAGATGACCCACGATGCTATATGTTCTGGCTGTTTATATCAGTTAATGATACTAGCAATCCTGATACCAGTATTAGTTTAATTCTTATCCAGAAAAGATAAATACATGGGTCCTTGTCTATAAAGTATTCCCGTTTCAATCCAACCTTTGCCTGTGTGCCAGTATGCATTACTATACAGGGCAAGAGAGTGTTGAGGGTACTGCATCATTACCTTATTGGGAAAAACATATATATATAAAATTCTACAGTCTGGTGATGTTACTGCCATCTCCTCTGAAAATTCCAAGCTCCACAGGCTTCACCAGGCTTTTCAAAATGAGAGTTTATTTTAATGATTAAAAACTAATGCCTATTTAAGTAGCTCTTGCCAAGCCTTTTCATTCTCCATCCCGCCCCAAGTATTTCTGTGAGTCTCATGTGCTAAAAGATGTCCTGAGCAGCCTCAGCAGCTTTCCCTGTTTCTGCAGTCAGCTACTGCTGCCCTTTCCCGGGAGGCATCCCATTCTCCTTCTGGGTCCCCTCCAGATGCCAAAGCTGGGTGCTGGGATTTAGGAAGATGGAGGGAAACACCTCACTCCCCATTCTGTAACACATCCTATTAGATGTCAGACAGTGCTGCTTGTGCTGGGGAGCCTATAGAACTTCTGATGAAACTACCTTCTGGTTTTACCCTCTGTGCCATGGATGCAGACGTGTCCTTGGGCTACAGAGAGGACATGATGGACCAGGAGGCCCTATCCCCAGGAGGCCTTAGAACTGGGTCCACTTTGTACTGCCTCTTTCTTCTTAGGTCACAGTGAGTTTCCTCTCAGGGCACAACTCAGATCTTCAACACTCGCTGTGGGCCTGCCCCGCCAGGTCCTCCAGCTTGCCATTCATGTTTCCATCCTAGCCTGGGTTGTGCTGGAACTCAGGCTGGAGCCTGACACTTTGCCTATATGCAAAGGGAAGAAATAGGACTTACATTGCCAAAGAATCATGTCTTAATGTTTGCCAGCACTAAAAACAACAAAGTATAGGAATATTTTTCCCCACAGTCTCCACAAAGCTATCAGTAAGTATAATTAGCATTTGCAAGTTTTAGGCCTTCAACAGATGTAACTCCATCCAAATGAATCAATATGTGCCATCAACCTACCTCATAGAGGTGTTTTTCCTGATTACATAAGCAAAAGTAGCTACATAAAGATAAGTGTAAAGAAAAGGGAATACATTCTAGATTATGAACTCTAGTGCTTCTGGAGCTATTGCTGAGATTTTTCAGAACCTACTTTTATAAGCCTAATTTGAGCATTCTGCAATACTTTTTTCCTATCAGGAGTACTAATGCAGATAGTATTATGGGGAAGTGTAGGTTTTATAGAAAAAAAAAGTACATGTATAATTCAAAACTCAACTTTGTATGTATAGGAGTCTGCTGGTTGTTTGCATAGCCTAATATGAGCACATAATAAAAGTCCAGCATTCCCCAACCCCCTCTCCCTACACACACTGCTTATTTTGGGAAACTGCCCCTTCCCTGTGATTTGGGAGGAGAAAGTGATAGGAATTCAGTTGTCCTCTGGCAGCCTCCTGGAGAGATGGCTGTGAGCTCTTGCTGCTTAAACCTCTAGTGCCACCCTCATTCTAGCCTACTGAATGCTCAGCTGTTTGGCATTTCCTTTGAATGACCCAGCATCTTTCCTTTTGTTGTTGGAAATCAGAATCAGTCTCTATTGCTTGTAACTTAAGAATCTGTATATTCTGTATATTGTATTCTTAAATGGTTATTTGGAAAATGTGCTCATTTATAAAAGTTGCAGTGTCTTTTTAAAGTTTGCTGAATTAAATCAGGCATATCGTCAAGTATGTTCTTTGCCTTTCATTCCTTATTGGTAAACTCTTACCAGGCTGAGAGCTGAGGACACCTGCATAGTGAATTGAGTTGGTCAGATGAGTTGGCAGACCATGACACAGGGACCTCTGAAACATTCCTTATTAAATCAAACATACGTCGCCTGTGAACTTGAGCATTCACACATAACTGCTTACATGCCATCCAACCCCTCTCAGAACTTGAGGAGGCTCTCATGGCATCTGTCTGCAGCCTTCACGGAACCTTTTTGAATAGGTTTTTTCCACTTGCTTTTATCTGAAGTAGCCCAGTAGTAAGTTAAAAGAATAGTTACTGTCTGAAGAGGGCACAGTGTTGCTCACACTTCCTGATTTTATACATAATCCTGATTTGCCACAGAAACTCTGAGCTCACTGGCTTTCCCTCATAAGGTCCACATGGTGGAACTAATTTCACCACAGCCTGGACCAGCCAGAGAGACCTCTCTTTCTAATCCCAGTCAAAAGTAGATGCATTTGGGTCAATCCACGAATGAATTCGAGCAGGGTACACAGAATTTAAATAAGTCCACTGTATTAGTTCATTCTCATGCTGCTAATAAACACATACCCTAGACTGGGTAGTTTATAAAGGAAAGAGGTTTAATGGACTCACAGTTCCACATGGCTGGAGAGGCGTCACAATCATGGCAGAAGATGAAAGAAGAGCATAGAGACATCTTACATAGGGGCAGGCAAGAGATCTTGTGTAGGGGAAGTCCCCTTTATGAAGCCATCAGAGCTCGTGACACTTATTCACTACCACGAGAACAGTATGGGGTAAACCACCCCCATGATGCAATTATCTCCACCTGGTCCCATCCTTGACACGTGGGGATTATTACTATTCAAGGTGAGATTTGGATAGGGGCACAGCCAAACCATGTCACCCACCAATCACTGAGAGTTCTCCTTAGTTACAGAAGGAATAAAGTACACAATTTGTTCCTCATGATGAAGGGGAAATCCCAGCATGTACCAGACACTGCACCTCTCCAAAACTTGGCTGCAGACTCTGCTTTCATGAGATTTATCATTCACTCTCTGGGATGACACATCTTACCAGGCATCCAGGAAACATGACTCCATTCTCCAGGTCCTATCAGAATCTCACCTGGAGGCATCCAGCATGCTGCCCTGTACAGTGGTAAGCTGATCAAAGGTCTGATATCAAGACTGATATTCTGACATAGAAAGTTAATGTAACATTGGAAAAAGACAATCTACACTGCTGCTTACTGAGATACAGTAAATGCTTCAAGTGCTCTTACTGGAATAAAGGAAAAACAAAAAAGCATTGACCAAATCAATAGCCAGCTACTTTCTGATTTTCTCCAAGAAAAAGAACTTATCTGACAGCAGCTGCAGTTGGAATCACCATCTGATTAAGTTTCGGAATATGTGCAGTCATTCTATTTTTTTGAGGCGGAGTCTCGCTTTCTCGCTTTCTCGCTCTGTCACTCAGGCTGGAGTGCAGTGGCCCAATTTCAGCTCACAGCAACCTCCGCCTCCCAGATTCAAGTGAGTCTCATGCCTCAGCCTCCAGAGTAGATGGGATTACAGGCATATGCCACCACGCCCGGCTATTTTTTGTATTTTTAGTAGAGATGTTTTTTCACCATGTTGGCCAGGCTGGTCTCGAATCCTGGCCTCAAGTGATCCGCCCATCTCAGCTTCCCAAAGTGTGGGGATTACAGGCGTGAGCCACTGATCCTGGCCTGTGAAGTCATTCTTAGAGACCCATCTGTCTCCTCCTACATATGCCAAAGATCATGCTAAAGCAAGACATGATAAGAGTCACACTCCTGCTGCTTTTAAAGCTTTTGATGGTGGGACTCATCTCTGCAAATCTCTTCATACTTCCTAATACAATAACCCTCTTTTTATGGATCAGGGATCCAGTGTGAGTATATTGCCACAGAGGATGAAGAAATAAATTATAACTCTTCACTGGAAAAATAACTGGGGGATGGGTTTATTCCTATAGCATATAGTTTGTTCCATAGACCACAATGGTTTCAGAGACCCAAGAAATTTATATTTGTTCAGAGCTGCTCCCAGATGACCTCCAAAAGGCCTAATGGTTTCCTTTCTGCAGTACATTGTTATCTTAGCAAATGGGAGCCTCAAAGGAATATTTGGGAACACATTTATGATATAATTATAGAGTTCTGCATCTTTAGGGGTCTTTCACTCGTATCTATTTGTGGCAATTTGGTGACACTGTATCTTGGTGGCCCAGTCAGGCTTTTCTGCTATTGTTATATATATCAAGTAGGACCTATGTTGTTGCCAATGTATTTGGTCCTAGGCCAGGCTGGGATATAGCTGGTATTTACTGGCATGGCTGTATCAGTTTTATACAATGGTATCAATTTTTCTTGGTTAGTACGTATGCCACCTCGTTAATTTTTTGAATAGCATTTCAGGCCAGGAGGCCCTGTGTTATCCAAAACCAATATTTCTGTGGGCTGAACTCCTGATTACACTGGACCTACTCCTATTACAATCACTATTTTCACCTTGTCTGCAGTTGTTAATTGCTACTAAATGTTATTAAGCCTGTACCAACCCCAAGAGTCTGATGTTTCCATTGAAATCGGGAACCCCTTTTAACCATAACATTTTCCACAAGCCTTCCTAGCTTAAAGAGAAGCATCATTAAAATGATTTTCATAGATGCTGCTACTCCCCTCACCAGTGTTATTTCTCTCAAGGCCTTAGTGAAAGGAGTGTCATTGATAGGTCCTCCAAGGAGATTTAGGGGATTAATAGATTAGGACAGTCAGATTGCACACAACAAATCCACTCCAACATTCCTATCTTTGTAAATCTTTGAATGACTTTATATTATTTAAGGAATATTTGCATTCTCAATTTCATTTAATGTGGACCATTATTAAGTTCATGTTTCACTCAACTAACTGAACCAACAAGTAGAATCACCCCCAACTGCTCAAGGCAGCACGCAGAATCCAGAATCTGTGGCAAGTGTACCCTATCAATCATTTCTGCCCTATCCAAAATTACGGTTCTCCTTGTCAGTGTAATGTTCTGAGAATCTCACACATTTTTCTCTGGGTTTTTGCCAACATATATGAGCAAAGTCTAGATTTTTTTTTTTTTTTTTTGGCATAAGTCTCCTTCTGGATTTGCCTTTTAAATTCTAGCCACCACAGCCCCTCTCATGCTGGAATCTGATTTGGGGTGTATAGAAATAATGAGAATAATGGAGGAGAAGCGTAGGCAAATTGGTTTCCCTTTACAAGGTAACCATTACCTCAGGTGAGGTCATTATAGGATCTTCTAGCAAGGCAGTAACAACCTCTTTAGACAGGAAGAGCTCCTGCTTTGATTAGCAGAGGAGAACATGTCAACTATCCCAGTTTTCCTGGGACTGAGGGGTTTCCTGGGACACAGGACTTTCAGTTCTGAAACCTGGACTATTGTTCTCTCTAGTTTAGGATATTATGAGTCCTCCAAATCCCCTTCCCCATTCCAAATCAAGGTCCTACTGTTTCTTGGTCCATACTCTTTACGTTTTACATAAGAGGCCTAATGAGGATGTCAGTTTAACTCATGGTATTAATATAATTTGGCAACCAGCAAGATTAAGTATGACCTTGGTTTTCAATTATTTCAGCATTAATAACTAGAAAGAGAGAAAATATTTTGTTAGCAAAACATGGGACTTTTCCTGGTTTTTAGATTGAGAATTCAGTCTAGAATTTTTGAGCTGAGGATTTCAGACTCAAGCCTAAATTATATTTCTTTATGTATCCATCCCTACTAGAAGCAACCACCCCAACTCACAGTCCTGGAATTCCTTGTCCTTTACACTGTTTTATGGCAGCAGCCATGTGATCCACCTAAACCTTCCCTTCCTTAGATAATATATCCCATTTTACCTCATAGTTGTGTTTATGAGGTCCCAAGCATATTTTGCTACATTAATTTTCATTAATTTTATATTTTTACCATTCATACCTAGGTCTCTAATCGATCAGGAGTCTACCTTTTCACATAGGGTAAGGTAGGGTTCTAGTTTTAATTTTCTCCATGTTGTGGGCCAGTTTTTCCAGTCCTTTTACCAAGCATTCTGTTCTTTATCTATTGATTTTTGTGCTAGCTTGGTGTATTAGTCTGTTCTCACTCTACCAATAATGACATATCCAAGACGAGGCAATTTATAAAGGAAAGAGGTTTAATTGACTCACAATTCAGCATGGCTGGGAGACCTCAGAAAACTTAGGATCATGGAGGAGGGGGAAGCAAATACGTTCTTCTTCACATGGCAGCAGCAAGGAGAAGTGCAGAGCGATGTGGGGGAAAAAACCCTTATAAAACCATCAGATCTTTTGAGAACTCGCTCACTGTCATGAGAACTGCATGGAGGTAACTGTTCCCATGATTCAATTACCTCCTACCTGTCCTTCCTACTCCATGTGGGGATTATGGGAACTACAAGGTGAGATTCAGGTGGGGACACAGTCAAACTGTATCACCTGGTAACTCATATTCCTGTGAGTTTCCTATTCCATTCCATTGTCCTGTATGTTACCATGACTTTGATGTATATGCAACTATCTATAGAGTAATTCCCCCTTTGCTTTTCTTTTACAAATTGACTTAATCTTTTTTTTTTTTTTCCAAGACAGAGTCTTGCTCTGCCACCTGGGCTGGAGTATAGTGGTATGAGCTTGGCTCACTACAACCTCCGTTTTCCAGGTTCAAGTGATTCTCCTGGCTCAGCCTCCAGAGTGGCTGGGCCACCACACCCAATGAATTGGCTTTTTTTTTTTTTTTTTTTTTTAGTGGAGATGGGGTTCCACCATGTTGGCCAGGCTGGTCTTGAACCTCTGACCTCCCAAAGTGCTGGGATTACAGGTGTGAGCCACTGTGCCTGGCTGCAAATTGACTTAATTATTTATGGGTCATTATTTTTCAATTATGAAGAGAGGTGAGTTAAAATATCCAGCTATTATGGTGAATGTGTATATTTTACCATTTATTTCTGTCATTGTTGTCCATGTATTTTGAAGATGTTTTATTAAAAGCATAGAAAGAATTGTGTCTTTTAATGACTGACCCATTTATCACCATCTCTGGTAATATGCCTTGCCATGAAGTGTATACTTCTCTGATATTAATAGAGCCACACCGGCTTTCTTGGGCTTACTTTTTGTATGAGATATCTTTTGCCATCCTTTTACCATCAACCTTTTTGTGTCATAATATTTAAAGTATATCTCTTATAAACAGCATATAATTGTAGGCTGGGCATGATGCCTCATGCCTGTAATCCCAGCAGTTTGGGAGGCTGAGGCAGGAGGATCACTTGTGCTCAGGAGTTTGAGACCAGCCTGGGCAATATAGTGAGACCTCATCTCTATAATAACAACAAGAAATATATAAACAGCATATAATTGGATCTTTAAAAAAATCCAGTCTGACAATTTTTGCTAATAGAGTGTTTAGTTCACTTGCATTTAACATAATTACCAACAAAGTTGGGTTTATGTCTACCATCTTGCTATTAGTTTTATATTTATGCCAGGAGCTACGCTCTTATATTCTTTGTTCCTCCTTTATCTTTCTTTTGCGTTAATCAAGTATTTTAAAATTATTCCATTTCTTCCATTAGCTATTTTTTTAAATTTTCTTTCTTTCTTTCTTTCTTTCTTTCTTTCTTTCTTTCTTTCTTTCTTTCTTTCTTTCTTTCCTTCCTTTCTTTCTTTCTTTCTTTCTTTCTTTCTTTCTTTCTTTTTTTTTTTTTTTTTTTTTTTGAGACAGAGTTTTGTTCTTGTTGCCCAGGCTGGAGTGCAATAGCATGATTTCAGCTCACTGCAACCTCCACCTCCTGGGTTCAACTGATTCTCCTGTCTCAGCCTCCCAAGTAGTTGGGATTACAGGCATGTGCCCCGGATAATTTTCTATTTTTAGTAGAAATGGGGTTTCACCATGTTGGCCAGGCTGGCCTCAAACTCCTGACCTCAGGTGATCCACCCACTTCAGCCTCCCAACGTGTTGGGATCACAAGTGTGAGCCACAGTGTCTGGCCTGTTAGCTTTTAAACTATATCTTTTTGTAGTATTTTTAGTGTTTTAGAGGTTATAATATTCTTCCTTAATTTATTACAATATTCCTTGAATTCTTGCAATACACTTTAAATTGTAAGGTTTCTAGATTGTTCATGAAGTGGTATATTACTTGCTACAGTATTCCTTTTATAATTGATGTACCACTTCATGAATAATGTATAAAACATACAGTAGTATACTTCCATTATTAATCCCCCTTCCACCCTTTGTCCTACTCTTGTCATGCATTTTACTTCTACATATTTTATAAACCCCACATACCTTGTTATTTCTACTAGTCAATATATTGTCTTACACAAATTTTAAAATAGTATTTTATATTCACCTTTTCTGGTGCTTTGCTTTGCTTTCTTTCTTTCTTTTTTTTTTTTTTTTTTTTTTTTTGAGACAGAGTTTTGCTCTTTTGCCCAGGCTGGAGTGCAGTGGTGTGATCTCAGCTCACTGCAACCTCTGCCTCCCGGGTTCAAGCAATTCTCTTGCCTCAGCCTCCCAAGAAGCTGGGAGGATAGGTGCCCACCACCATGCCTGGCTAATTTGTGTGTGTGTGTGTGTGTGTGTGTGTGTGCGTATTTTTAGTAGAGACAGGGTTTCACCGTGTTAGCCAGGATGGTCTTGATCTCCTGACCTCATGATCCGCCCACCTTGGCCTCCCAAAGGGCTAGGATTACAGGCGTGAGCCACCAGGCCCGGCCCTTTCTGGTGCTTTTCATTTTTTCCCACAGATGCACGTTTCCATCTAGGATCATTTTGCCTCAGCCTGAAGAACTTCCTTTAGTATTTCTAGCAGTGTAGGTCTGCAGGCCATGAATTAGCTCAGATTTCATTAGTCTGAAATGTCTCTATTTGCCTTAATTTCTGAAGGATATTTTCTCTAGGTATAGAATGCTAAGTTTTAGGCTGGGCATGGTGGCTCATGCCTGTAATCACCGCACTTTGGGAGGCTGAGGTGGGCAGATCACTAGGTCAGGAGATCGAGACTATCCTGCCTAACACAGTGAAACCCTGTCTCTACTAAAAACACAAAACAAACAAACAAAAAACATTAGCCGGGCATGGTGGCGGGTGCCTGTAGTCCCAGCCACTTGGGAGGCTGAGGCAGGAGAATTGCTTGAACCCAGGAGGTAGAGGTTGCAGTGAGCCAAGATCGCACCACTGCATTCCAGTCTGGGTGACAGAGTGAGACTTCATCTGAAAAAAAAAAAAAAAAAAAAAAAAAAAGAATGCTAAGTTTTATTCTTTTGGCACATTAAAAATGTCTATTATCTCTCACATTTTTCTGCTGAGAAGTTGACTGTCATCCTTACTGTACTTCTGAAGGCATTGTATATCTATTTCATTTGGCTGCTTTTAAGATTTTTCTGTTTATTTTGGATATGCAATTTGATTATGATATCCCTAGGTCTGCTTTCCTTTGTATTGATCCTACTTGGGGCTTGCTAGCTCTAACTCTATCAGTTGATGCTTTTCATTAATTTGAGAAAATTCCTTTCCATTATCTCTTCAAATATTTGTACTCCAGTATCTCTTTTCTTTCCTTACAGGACCCAATAGCACATATATTATACCACCTAATTTTAGCCAACATCTCTCTCTCTTTTTCCTTTCTTGCTCACTCTTTATGCTTCCATTTGGAAATTTTCTGTTTATGTTAGACAAAAAACGTAGGATTATCTCAATAGGCGCAGAAAAGGCTTTTGATATAACTCAACATACCTTCATGTTAAAAACTTTCAGTAAACTAGATATTGAAGGAACATACCTCAAAATAATAACAGCCCTCTATGACAAACCCACAGCCAACATCATACTGAATAGGCAAAAGCTGGAAGCATTCCTCTTGATAACCAGCACAAGACAAGGATTCTCTCCCTCACTACTCCTATCCAAGAAAGCACTGGAAGTCCTGGCCAAAGCAAGTGGCAAGGGAAAGAAATGAAGGGCATCCAAATAGGAAGAGAGGAAGTCAAACTATCCCTGTTTTCAGAGGACATGATTCTATATCTAGAAAACCACATAGTCTTGGCCCCAAATCTACTTCAGCTCCTAAGCAACTTCAGCCAAGTTTCAGGATGCAAAATCAACGTACAAAAATCACTAGCATTCCTATGCACCACCAGCAGCCAAACTAAGAGTCAAATTGGGAATGCAATCCCATTCACAATTGCCGCAAAAATAATACAATACCTAGGAATACAGCTAAATCAGAGAAGTGAAAGATCTCTAAAGGAGAACTGAAAAATACTGCTCAAGGCAATCAGAGAAGACAAAAACAAATGGAAAAGCATCCCATGCTCAAAGATAGGAAGAATCAATATCATTAAAATGATCATATTGTCCAAAGCAATTTACAGATTCAATAATATTCTGATCAAACTGCCAATGACATTCTTGACAGAACTAGAAAAGACTATTTTAAAATTCACATGGAAACAAAACAGAGCCCGAATAGCCAAGGCAATATGAAGCAAAAAGAATAAAGTTGGAGGGATCACATTATCCAACTTCAAACTATATCACAGGGCTACAGTAACCAAAACAGAATGGTACTGGTACAAAAACAGACACATAGTCCAATGGAACAGAATAGAGAACCCAAAAATAAGGCCACACACTTATGACCATCTGGTCTTTGACAAAGCTAACAAAAGCAAGCAACGGAGAAAAGACTCCCTATTCAATAAACGATGTTGGGATAACTGGCTAGCCATATGTAGAATGTTGAAGCTAGACCCCTTCCTTATACCATATACAAAAATCAACTCAAGGTGGATTGAAGACTTAAATGTAAAATCCAAAACTGTGAAAATCCTGGAAGACAACCTAGGCATTACCATCCTTGACATAGGAACAGGCAAAAATTTCATGACAAAGACACCAAAAGCAACTGCAACAAAAGCAGAAATTGACAAACAAGATCTAATTAAATTTAGCTTCTGCACAGCAAAAGAAACTATCAGCAGAGAAAACAGACAACCTACGGAATGGGAGAAAATATTTGCAAACTTGCATCTGACAAAGGTGTAATATCCAGCATCTATATGGACCTTAAACAAATTTACAAGAAAAAAACAACCCTATTAAAAAGTGGGCAAAGGACATGAACAGGCTCTTTTCAAAAGAAGACATATGTGCAGCCAACAAACATATGAAAAAAGGCTCAATATCACTGATCGTTAAAGAAATGCAAATCAAAAACCATAATGAGATACCATTTCATTGTGACACCAGTCAGAATGGCTTCATGACATTCTGGCTATTATTAAAAAGTCAAACAAACAAACAAACAAGTGTTGGCAAGGTTGTGGAGAAAAGGGAACACTTACACACTGTTGGTGAGAGTGCAAATTAGTTCAACGATTGTAGAAAGCAGTGTGGCGATTCCTCAAAGAGCTAAAGTAGAACTGCCATTCAACCCAGTAATCTTATTACTGGGTATATACCCAGAGGAATATAAATCATTCTACCATAAAGACACACAAACACACACACACACACACACACACACACACACTCAAATGCTCACTGCAACACTATTCACAATACCAAAGACATGGAATCAACCTAAATGCCCATTAATGCCAGATCAGATAAAGAGAAGGTGTTAGATGAACTCCATAGAATACTATGCAGCATAAAAAAAGAATGAGAACATGTCTTTTGTGGGAACATGGATGGAACTGGAGGCTATTTTCCTTAGCAAACTAGCACAGGAACAGAAAACCAAATACCACATATCTTCACTTATAAGTGGGAGCTAAATGATGAGAACTCATGAACACAAAGAAGGGAACAACAGACATTGGGGTCTATTTGACAGTGGAGGGCGGGAGGAGGGAGAAAAGCAGAAAGAGTAACTATTGGGTACTAGGCTTAATACCTGGGTGATGAAATAATCCATACAACAAACCCCCCATGACACAAGTTTACCTATATAATGACCTTTGCATGTAAGTCCAAACCTAAAATAAAAGTTAAAAAAATGTAGGTAATTTCTAACGACCTGCCTTTGAGGTCATTAATCCTTTCCTCTATGACCTCTAGTCAGCGTTAAGCCATCTGTCTGATGAATTCTTAATTTCAGATATTTTATTTTTTACATTTAGAATGTACATTTAATTCTTTAGATATTCTGTTTTTGTGATAAAGTTATCTGTCTTTTTCCATTTTTCTTTTTGTCTAATTTTATTAACATTAATGTTATCATATCCTCTTCCCTGACATCTCCTTCTCACTATATAATTTATTTGTTCCATGTGTGCTCCAGTAGTATTTTACATTTCTTTGGTTAATAGCAAAGTGAGCGTTCTATAAAAAATTGTTAAATAATTTTCTTGTTCTGGGGCTGTGCTCCCTTCGTAATATGCATGGCTGGCTTATGAAGACAGGCTGGCACAAATTAGTTTTTTATCTACTTTATTGAGGCATTATTTACCAAAATATTTTTGAGTAAACATTTTCCTTAGACTTCTACTTCACTTCTCTCATGGAGATGCAGTCTTACAGCTATTGGTATATAACTGTCTCTTCTAAACCTGCACTGTCCAATACGGTGTCACTCGCCAGATGTAGCTACTAAAACCTGTGGCTAGTCTGAACTGAATTAAAATGTAAGTGTAAAATGCGTGCTGGACGTTGAAAACAGTATGAACAAAATAAACTATCTTAATAATTTTATGTCGATTACATGTTGAAGTGATAATATTTTGGATATATTGGTTTAAACAAAATATATTATTACCATGAATTCCACCTGTGTCTTTTTTTAATGAAGCTACTACAAAATTTAAAATTACACATGGGACAGTGCTGTTCTAGACTGTAGCCTAGGGAAAGGAGAACAAACTATAAAGAAAGATGAACATGGATATAAAGCTTACTTTCTTCATTTATTAGTTCTGTGGACTTGACCAGTTACTTAAAATATCAACTTCATAAGGAAAGTGAGGGGACTACATTAAAATAATGTATGTGGGATACTTGACACCTAGTAAGTAACTATCTAATGCTTATTTCAATATCTTTCCCTGAGGACAAGGAAGTGGCTCACATATCACAGTATTCAGAATACGTGATTACATATCTTTGTTTGTTTGTTTTTTTGTTTTTGTTTTTGTTTTTTTTCTTCCTGAGACAGAGGGTTACTCCGTCCCCCAGGCTGGAGTGCAGTGGCACAATCTTGGTTGACTGCAATGTCCAGTTCAAGCGATTCTCATGCCTCAGCCTCCCAAGTAGCTGGATTACAGACATGAGCCATCAAGCCCAGCTAATTTTTGTAGTTTTTAGTAGAGACAGGGTTTCACTATGTTGGCCAGGCTAGTCTTGAACTCCTGACCTCAGGTGATCTGCTCGTCTCACACTCCCAAAGTGCTAGGATTACAGGCGTGAGCTACCGTGCCCAACCACCTAAGTTTTGAATGAATGATGTTCCTACTGAAATTAGCAGTTATTAGAATATTTTAGAAATTCATCATACATAATCATATGACCCCAAGACCCAGCATTACAATGTAACATTTTAAGAAAAAAGGACAATTATTTTATATTTTATTCATTCACCTTTTCTACGCTTTAATAAATCTTTTGCATAGGTAAACACATTTAGTCAGAGCTATAAGACAACATAGAAACAGACAAGAAATACATAAACATTCTGATTCTTCTCCAAATAACTATTTTGAGGAAACTCTTGACTATAAGTTACCTTTAGAAATACCTTAACCTCTTCTGCTCATACCTAAAACAATATGTGTAACCTTTAACTTTCAATAAAATCATTTTATAGTATAATTTATCTTGAACATCTTATACTCCTTAAAGCATTACTTCAAAAACAAAATTCTTCAAATAATTCTACAAATAAATAGCAAATGTCATTGCACCTTAGTTTTATAACTTAAAATTTTTTCCATTACTTCAAACATTAGTTTCTGAAGTGAATTAATACAGTCTGGGCATATAACTACTCTTTCTCATAGAATGGTATTGGTCATCAAGATATTTTAATCTTATGTAAGGACAATTTCTGATACGGGAACTTAATTATAATACTTTCTCCAAATTCAGGGAAAAGTGAGATGATTATAACACAGTTAGTTCTTAGTTACCTGAGTTAATTAAGAGGCCATTCTGGCAGGTAACTCCAGTAGGAACCTAAATTGTCTGACTCCTGAGATCTTTAAGAGGTCAGTTCCTCAGGCAGCCCTTTCTCAAGGATCTTAACTATATACTCTCCTTTCAGACCTTCTCACTGTTCAGGCTGTGCTGAACTGAAGGTGCCAACCTCTGGACAGGGGCCACAGTCCACAAAGTCCCTGTAGCAACAGTATGGTAGCTGAAGGATAGGATGCTTGCTCAAGGGGAAAAAAAGGTGCTTTCAGGTGGGATTTCTGACTCAGGATCAAGGTAATAAGAGCTTTACTCTATGAGATGTAACAATGACAAAAGAATGTTAAAATCTAAGGCTGTACAAGGCATTGTAAACAGCAGTGATCTTTCTCTTTCTTAGAAGTGTTAAAATCCGGTTGCACAAAAGAACATATATGATCTAGGACTGGAATAAAAATACCTGAGAAGTTATCTTTCTCTAGGCAACAAAGTAGTGTTATTTCTGCTTAGCAAAAGTTCGCCTATGCCTAGATTCATTTCTACCTGTTTTTTTTTTTGAAAAGTAGATTTTAACAAAATGGTCAACAAAATAATTATGGGTTTTAATGTTGGTTATATCAATTTATTACTAATTTTGGTCTTCCCATTAGCTTCCTGTATAAAAACGATGAGTATCTCAGTAGTAGGTACAATAGCTTTTAAAGAGAACGTAGGCAGAATAATTCAGATAGAAACCATAAATAACCAGAAGGCAAAGTGAAGCAAAATTGTCTCATGTGATGTTTATCCCAATTTATATTGTTATTCTTCTATCAATTTTTAGACTGTTAAAATAAAATCTTAACCTAAGCATTTTATGAGTCATTATAAAAGATTCCAACCTTTAAAAATTATGAAAGGTTTAAAGACCTCATTAATAGAGTTAGAAATGTTTGCTATTATCCTACTGATCAACTTTGGTCTGTATTTTCTGGACCTCTTCAGGCCAAGAATAACAATCAGGTAGAATCTGGTCATAATCAGTACTATACATCTGGGAGCGGACAAATGCTTCTTTGTTTTGAGGTTCGGGATAAACTGTGGCTGTCTTTTCTTGGTATGCGTCTTTCACAATCTAGATATAAGAAAAGAATATTAATTATTTTAATAAATAGAGATAATGGTGAGCCCATGTGAGTGGAAGTTTTTATCCATTTCAAAAACACTATATCTTATGTTTGCAAAAACATTAAGTGCTTTATAATAAAAGCACATATAAGCAATGAAGATGTAAGATGAAAATGCAATT